>NC_134872.1:53586204-54186204 GCF_049852395.1 Peromyscus maniculatus bairdii | reverse complement strand
AGAATCATTGACCAGTAAAAAAGAGCAACAGAAGATTGTTTTAAGTCATTGATATGTTGCTGCTGGTCAGACTTAGTAAAATTTTTTATTAGTAAGCAAAACATGCATTAAGTGGTAACTTATGTAAGCTTACTTAAGGCTTGGATTTTATTTCATCTTACTCCTGAAGTAGAAAATTCTTTTCAGTGGACACTCTATTAACAGATAAATAAGATTAAGTGTGAATATGTACCACACAGATGCCATTTAAAAAGAATCTATTTGGATATATACTGTGCTTATAACTGGAGACAGTGTTATAACTGAGTATCATGTACAACACACTCTGCCTCTTAATTCTCATGTTGTCAATCTTTACTTTTAATTGTAAATATTTAAACAGCTGGTGACATGGTGATATAGTCTTACACGTGCTTAGCAACAAGGCCATAATTAGAATCAATATATCTTGATTTCAAGTGGTGATGATGACTCACAGAATTCATGTAGCCCACAGAGAGATATTTGCTATGTACTCTGGAGATGAATGCACACAACCTGACCTTGGAGTCTATCATATATGCAAGGACGTGGATTAAGATTAGAGTCTAGCCCCTCTCCTCATTCTAGCATCTTATGACCCTGGTCAGAAAGTGCAACTTCCTTAATCTTAGCTTCCTGAACTGAACATGAATGATAGGATAAAAGGGTAGATTATTGAATCTACATTTAAAAAGCAACTACTTGTTTTAAATGTTTCAAATAATATAGATCTTTGTATATTGATACAAATTTGAGATTGTTTTTCTTAGAACATACCATACATACATTTCTACTCATATTCAAGGTATTTTACCCATACAGATCATTTAACATAATGCAAATTTCTAGCTTGAAAGTTATTATTACAAACTAATTAGGATATAATGAAATGCAGATTAGTAATTAGTCACCTATTACAATCAAACTTGTTATCATATTAAGTATGTTTCCAAGTTCAAACAGAGATATATTTTAGATAGCTAGGTTGTCTTCAAACACTTCAGAGATCTACAGAATATGGCATTTAAGATGTTTTAATAACATAGGTTCTTGTTTTTTAATGACAATGAGACATGTCTGCTCCTGGCAGCACCAATCTACTTCAGAGAAGATGATGGGCATTGAAGAAACTCCATATGGAGTTTACTTTCTTTGTGGCAAAAGTTAGCCACTGGGCAGGAAAATTCTCTTGCTTTGATTGCTGACAGTATCCTGTAAAAATGGGACAAGCAGGACACAAAAGAAAGGACTGCTGAACTCTGCCAATACAAAGCAGGACAGCCCTTCAGAATATTTTGCTTTATACAAAAATCTGCCAGTTATGCTAGGCCAGTAGGCTAAAGATAGATGCCCCAATGTTGCAAAGGAACCTTGAGTCACTGCCCAGAAAGCCAGCTGTTTTTGTCCTTCTTCACATTTTTTTGGAAGTCACTTGCTTGCACTTCCTGCTTACTCAGTTAATAGTATTTCCTTCTAGGGTCCCTGAGGGAGTTGAAGACTAGATAGTTATATAGTTAGAGTTTTCCTGTTTATGAGACTCAGAAAAGAAACTCACTAAAGAGAAGTAAAGTGTATAAGGTTGAGAGACATTAAAAGATAGTTTTAGATGGTAACGCAAGTTAGGATAGAAAGTGAATTAGGTACAAGACTTTGGACTCACCTAGATAGGATAGATAATGAAATATTTTCTCTGAATTTGTCAAATGCAAACAGACTGGACATTGTTGATGTATTTATTGCCTGCATATATTGTGTATAGTTATTTTACTTATTGTATGTAGTTTTTCTTATATTAGTTACAACCTTCTTTTTTATTTTAGACAAAAAAGGGGAAATGTGGTGATATTTTGTTTGTAATCTAACAAATAAATCTTGCCTGAAGATCAGAGTGCAGAGCTAAGCCACTACTCGGCTTTAGAGGCCAGGCAGTGATGGCACACACCTTTAATCCCAAGACTCAGGAGGCAGAGGCAGAGGCAGAGGCAGAGGCAGAGGCAGAGGCAGAGGCAGAGGCAGAGGCAGAGGCAGAGAAACATCTGTGAGTTCAAGGTCACCCTGGGCTATACAAGATTGATCCAGTCTAAAAGAGGAACAGAGCCAGGCAGTGGTGGCACACACCTTTGATCACAGCACTTAGGATCTCATGCCTTTAATCCCAGCACTAAGGAGATGGAGAAAGAAGTGATATGGCTAGGTGGAGAGAAGACTATAAGGGGAGAGGAGACAGGAGCTCACTCCTTTTCAGGCTGAGGATTTGGTAGAGGTAAGAAGTCTTTCTACTGGCTGGCTCTTTTACTGATCTTTCAGCATTTACCCTGATATCCAGGTTTTTATTATTAAGACCAATTAGGATGTGAGCTACACATGAGAGTGATGCTATGGATCTCAGAAGCCATCAAAGATCATAAAAGTTAGTTGGAAAGATGTCTCAGTTGGTTCCGTGCTTGGTACATAAGTATGATGTCTTTAGTTCAGATCCTCAGTGACCATGAAAAATTCTGGGCACAGTAACAAACCTCTGTATTATCAATATTAAAGAGGGTGAGACACAAGGATTCCTCAGGTTCATCGGCTAACAAATTCATGTAGAATTGGGGAGCTCCAGGTTTAGTTACTTTGTCTCAAAAATTAAAGAACATAGTGATTGCTGAAGACAACGAATTTTGACTTCTGGCCACACACACACACACACACACACACACACACACACACACACACACACACACACGGCCCCCACACAAACAAACATGCTCACCTATCCCTGCCTCCCCCACATGCATGCATAGGAGCACACACACAGAGTAGAAATGTTTGTAAAAATGACTAGTATTTGGGTTTAAGAAACTTTTAAAAGTGTAATTTAATCCCTCTTCTCTCTCTTCAACTGGAACTCTGGAGCTCGGCCTGGTGCTTGGTTGTGGATCTCTGCATCTGCTTCCATCAGTTACTGGATGAAGGCTCTATGATGACAGTTAGGATATTCACCAATCTGATTATCAGAGTAGACCAGTTCAGGAACCCTCTCCTCTATTGCTAGGCATCTAAGCTGGGGTTGTCTTTGTGGATTCCTGGGAATTTCCCTAGCATCAGGTTTCTCCCTTACCCTATAATGTCTCCCTCTATCAAGATATCTCTTTCATTGCTCTCCCACTCCATCCCTACCCCAGCTCCACCATCCCATTCCCTCATGTTCTCATTCCCCATCCCCTACCCTCTATTTCAGCCCCCATACCCAGTTTACTCATGGAGATTTCCTCTGTTGCCCCTTCCCAAGGTGATTCCTTTATCCCTCTTAGGGTTCCTCTTGTTTCCTAGCTTCTCTGGAGCTGTGGGCTGTAGTCTGATTATCCTTTACATATAGTATCCACTTCTCATGATGGGAAAATCTACAGAGACAACTAAACCAAGCTCATAGGAACTCAGGAACTTTAGACTGACAGCTGTGGAACCTTCATGCATGGGACAGGACTAGACCCGCTGTGTATGGGAGAAAGTTGTGTAGCTTGGTCTGTCTGAGGGGCCCCTGGCCATGGGATCAGGATCTGTCCCTGGTGCACAAGCTGACTTTTTGGATCCCATTACCAGGGGGTAGGGGCTTGGTCTTGTCTCAACTGAATGTACCAGGCTTTGCTGTCCCCCCGCCCATGGGAGGCCTTATCCTTCTGGAGGAGGGGATGGGGGTGGGCCTGGGGTGGGGGAAAGCAGGAGGAGGGTTGAGAGGGGGATCTGTGGTTGGTATATAAAATGAATAAAAAAATTTTTAAATAAAAAAATAAATAAATAAGTAAGAAGCATTATTATTAAATGAATTAGATAAGGAGAGAGGCTAAGATAATTTCAGTTAGAATGAACTAAATAAAAATTTAAACTATAAAGTATAATATAGAATTTATGGAGTCTTTGTTTTTGATTGTGAGCCTAGCCTTTAACGGCTGAGCCATCTCTCCAGCCCGAGTCTTTGTTTTTATGTCTTAGAATCAGAGAATTTTAAGATTACACAGCAGCAAATCTAGCCACATCATTCATCCCTTTCAGATTTCTACCATTCCTTTAATAAATGAGAACCTTTACTGCCATGTCCCTATTTTATCTTTCTTTATATTTAGTTATAGCATAAAGAATCTCAAAATGTCTCTGTATTATGAAATTCTTTATCTTTCCTCATATTTTGTTATAAAATAAGAAATCTCAAAATGTCTTATGTGTTATGAATTCTATCAGCAAGATCATTTATTTGCATTTTGTAGTTTGATAAATCTTTGCCATGAATACTGGTAGAATTCAGATTTATCAAACTACAAAGTGCAAATAAATGGTTTTTTTGTACTATGACATGCATAGATTCACTTTAACTCCTATCCAAAAATTACTACAATATCACCTCTGCTGCCATACCTACAGAACCAAGTCAAATGTGTATATTCCTTGACTTCCTGAAGAGGAACATTATACTACTTTTTCTTCTTTTCCAAACCTTTCATCTTGGCACCTAAATTCTCAAACAATAGCCACCCCAAAATGACAAAGAAATTTACTTATCATTCAAAGTGACACAATAACTTTATTATAATTAACATAACATGTAACATAAAACCTCGACATAAAGTCCTATAATTATTATACAATAGTGTATTATTTCTAAGATATAATTTTATATCTTAAGGTGTGGTGACAGGCTTTTACAAATGAATTATATTCAGTCATATTTTAAAATTAAACTCTGTGGTGGTTTGAAAGAAAATGGCTCCCAAAGGGAGTGGCACTACTCCACTATTAGGAGGTATGGCTTTGTTGGAGGAAGTGTGTCATTGTGGAGTGTTGTTGGTTGTTTTTGCTCTTATGGGAGACTTGCCACCCAGCTCCCAAATAAATGACACATGGAGGCTAATTATTAATTATAAATGATCAGCCTTAGCTTGGATTGCTGCTTGCCAGCTTTCCTTAACCCATCTGCCTTCTGCTTCTGGGCTTTTACCTTTCTCTATTTCTGTATACTTTTTTTTTCTTATTCCATTGCTGGTTGTGCTGCTGGGTGGATGGCCCCTGATATCCTCCTCCTTCTCTGGTTACTGCCTTTTTACCTCCCAGATTTCTCCTTCTATATATTCTCTCTGCCTGTCAGCCCCTCCTATCCTTTCTCCTGCTGGTTCTTTATTAGACCATCAGGTGTTTTAGACAGACACAATAACACATCTTCACAGAGTTAAACAAATGCAATATAAACAAAAGTAACACACCTTAAAATGATATTCCCCAACATTTCTCCCCTTTTATTTCTAAACAAAAATGAAAAGTTTTAACTTTATCATAGTAAGACTGTATACAATAAGAACAATTATCAAGTAAAGATTACATTCACAATGTACTGTATTCCCATTCATTTGTGTCTGGTAGATTTAAAGAAAATACTCCATAATATCTCTTATCTTAGTAAATTCATAATTTCATATCTAGTTTACTTTCTATCATATCTAAGGAAAACTGCAACTATAACTATCTAGTCTTCAACTCTATCAAAGGCCCCAGAAGTATATAATATTATTTAAGAAAACAAAAAATGCATTGCAAAAAACTTCCAAAAACTTTAGAAATGACAGAGACATCTGACTGCCTGGACAGTCACCTAAAGTTCCTCTGCAACACAGGGGCATCCATCTTCAGCCTAGAGACCCAAATATCTGGCAGACTTCTCAATAAAGTAGGAAATTTGAAAGACTGTCCCATCTATATTGGCAAAGTTTGGCAATCAGTTTCCTCTGTGTCATGCAGAATGTCTGGCAGTTTCTTCTGTGAAGAAGGAATTTTGAAAGACTTTCCAGCCTTGTTTTGGCAAAGTTCAACAGTCTTTGTCCTGTGTGTCCTGCATGTCCAGTCTTCACAGCACATTGCCAACAAAGACAAGAGCAGTTTCTTAGCCCAGTGGCTAACCTTGCCATAATGAAAGCAAACTCTATAAGGGATTTCTTCAATGCCCATCATCTCTAAAGTAAATTGGTGCCACCAGGAGCAGATGTGTCTCATTGTCATGATAAATCTTGTTAACAAAACATTTTAAATGCCATATTCTGTAGGTCTTTGAGAGCTTTGAAGACCATCTATCTACCTAAAATATATCTCTATATGATTCTGAAAGCATACCTATCTACAAATTTGATTGTTATAAATGATTAACCACTAACCTATGTTTCCTAATTATCCTATATAATTTAAACAAAAATAGAAACATTACATACAATATGCTGTAACAAAAATAATCTTAAATTTGTCTCAATATACAAAAATCATTTAAACAAGAGTAGAAACATATATACAGTATAACAAAAATAACTTTAAATTTGTATCACTATTTTATATTCCCCTAAATGATAACAAGCTTCCATAAATCACTAAGTAATCAAAAACCACCCCCCCAAAAAAAAACTCTTGGGTATTGTTTTATCTAAGCTGCTTCCTGCTGGCTGTGGGCAAAGAGATCTTTTATAGGGGTCCCTGGAAAACTTTTGAGATAATGTCCAAGTCCTGGGAAGACTAGCAGTAACCTTTGTTGATAGATATCACCTGTCAAGGTTTAAGAGGTATCCCTTGATCACTCTTCATCAATACATTCCTGAAGGAGTCCATAGCCTTTCTTCTCCTGTGGGAACAAAACTCAAAAGTATTTTTGATTTACATTTAACAAATACATTTTTTGACTTCTTGTTTAAAATTAAGGCATTCCTAAGATATCTAGATTGGTTCAGTTTAATGGTCCAGTTTATAATCCTTTGTCTCTTAGCAGCTGTTGTTTGCTTCTCAACAATAAAAAAAATCAAAATCTACACAATAACATACAGAATTCAGACCTGTGTATTTTCCATCTCTGTATAGCTTATGTTTTTTTATATTACATTACTTCTCTCTTTAAAGACTTTTTTTTTAACTATTCATTTTTCCTATTACTATACTCTTTTTCTTTTCTTAAGCCCATGCACATTGTTAAACACACTGTAACTTGTTTAAAGGCCTTTTCTGTCTGGACCTCTTTTACTGCATCTTTTAGCCTTTTTTGACCACATGAGCAAACTTTAGACTGCTAACCTACACCTGGATCTTCCTCATAGTTTCTAGGCTGGCTCCAATGGCTTCTCCAGCATGAAAGGCAAGCTTAAAACTTGCAGCCTTGTTGGAGGTAGGGGACCAAGAATTGCATTCAACCTTCCTAGAGTTCTAGAATGCTGGTTCTTGTATTGTGGTGGGTATTTTTTGCTTTTTTTTGTTTGTTTGTTTCTATTTAATGTACTGACTGCTCAAGGATTTGCCAGGAGGAAGAAACTCTTAAAGAAGCCATATACTCTTTTTTCCCCCCAAAGCTTTCTTGGGACCTATGGGAATTACGAGCCCCACATTGGGCACTAATTGTTGTCTTTCTTTAAAACTGTTGCTCTCTTTCAAGCAATGGCTGTCCTAATCAGCAACTGCAACTCTGTCACTACCAGCAGTGGTTCAGCAGGAAAGCACACAGCCCGAGGGGATTCTGTTCCCTCAGGCACTGACTCTTTCAAAGCTACAGAGGGAACTTACCTGAATCTCTGTCCCTCTAAAGAACTCAGGATTCAGAAGTTGAGGTGGAATTCTGCTCCTCAGAGAGGCTAAATAGCAAGTAGCTCACCTCCTCTCCTTGATCATGTCTCCCCAAAAGCCATCACCGTTCTCTTAGCCCCCCACGTAAAAGCCCTTCTCCTCCTGGCTCCTTCCCACCACTTCCTGTCAGCTAGTTGCTGACTCAGCCTCTTGACCGCAGGTGAATTTTATTTATTCAAACCAAAGTAACACATCTTTGCATCATTAAACAAATGTTTCAGAGCGTAAGCAAAAGTAACACACCTTAAGATAATAATTCTACGGCAGGGGAGGTGGGCTTGGGGGTCTCTTCTTCTCAAGCTTCACTCACTGTGACAGTCAGACAACTTCCTGTTGCCCCTGAGTCAAGATGTAAGGACTCTCAGCTCCAGCACCTCATCTGCCTGCATGCTGTCATGCTCCCCTGCCATGATGATAATGGATTGAACCTCTGAAACTGTAAGTGAGCCGCCCCAATTATATGTTTCCTTGTAAGAGTTGCTGTGGTGGTGTCTCTTCACAGCAATGGAAATTCCAACTAAGACAGAAGTTGATACCAGGGACTGGGGTATTGTTGTGATAGGCCTGACCATGCTTTTGTTTGGAGTAATACAGTCTTTGGTACTATGGGTTAGGAAAGCAGTGGAATGCTTTAAGCACTACTTAATGGGGAATATTAATAGGAGCATGGAAGATAATTGTGCTAATAATGATTTGAAATGTTGGGAGCTGGCTCAAGAGGTTTCAGAGAAGAATTCTATTATGTTGCATAGAAATAATTCTTTTTGATATTTTGATGAAGGAAGTGACTGCCTTTGCTCTTCTCTGAAGAGTCTGCCTTAGGCTAAAGTAAAGAATTTTAGATTAATGCCATTGGCATAAGCAGTCTCAAAACAGCCTAATATAGACTCTGTTGTGCAGATAATAGTGGTAACTTTAATGAAGATTTATAATACAGGGGAGAGAGCTGATTAGGGTAAATTACAAAAAGTAAATTTTGAGGAGAAAATGAGCACAGGGAAGTGGAATGGAGCTAAATCCTATGTTCAAGGAGATAAACGGATTAAGAAATGAAATAAAGGCGACCTCAGTGCAAGATTCCACCCAGCTAAGTTACCAACATATGAAGAGAAACTAAAGAAAAGCTTAGATCCAGGTATGGTAGAGCATACTTTGCTGAGTGGCAAACAGGGAATGGAATCAGCCCAAGAGAAAGAAGTGTGTTCCAGTCAACAAAGCTGAACAGAATTGGAGATGTGGAGAGCATTTTGACATCAGACATAGAGATGCAGAGTTTGGAGTTTGCCTAGCTGGTTTTTGGTCTTGCTTTGGTCCAGCATTCCCTCATTATGCTTCCTTCTTTGTGTTTTGGGATGGTAATGTATATCCTGAGCCATTATATGTTGGATGTATGTGATTTGCTTTTTTATTTTTATTTTTACAGGGGGGTTACAAGTTGAGAGTTTGCCATGCATCTCAGAAGAGATTTGGGACTTGGGACTTTTAAGCATTGTTGAGACTGTGATAGATTATGGGGATTTTTGAAGTTGGACTAAATGCATTTTTTTGGTTTTTGCATTATGATATGGCTGTAAGCATTTAGGGGGCAGGGAGTAGAATGTGGCAGTTTGAAAGAAAATGGCCCCTAAAGGAAGTGGCACTGCTGTGGATATTGTTCTGTATAAATAAAACATTGATTGGCCAGTGGCCAGGCAGGAAGTATAGGCGGCACAAGCAGAGAAGAGAATTCTGGGAAGCAAAAGGCTGAGGAAGGGAGACACTGTCAGCCGCTGCTATGACAAGCAGCATGTGAAGATGCCTGTAAGCCACGAGCCACGTGTTTAGGTATAGATTTCTAGAAATGGGTTAATTTAAGCTATAAGAACAGTTAGCAAGAAGCCTGCCACGGTCATACAGTTTGTAAATAATATAAGGGTCTGTGTGTTTATTTTATAAGTGGGCTGATGGACTGCTGGGGCTTGGCGGGACCCGGAGAGAAAACTCCAGCTACATGGAACTATTTGGAGGTGTGGCCTTTTTGGGGGGAAATGTGTCACTGTGGGGGTGAGCTTGGAAGTCTTTCTTTTCTCAAGCTTCATTCAGTGTGACAGCGAGTGGAATTCCTGTTGCCTCTGAATCAAGATGTAAGGACTGTCAGCTCCAGCACCACATCTGCCTGCATGCTGTTATGCTCCCTGACATGATGATAATGGACTGAACCTCTGAAAGCGCCACCCCAATTAAATGTTTCCTTTTAAGAGTTTCATGGTGTCTCTTTACAGCAATGTAAACCCTAAGAAAACCTCATGCTATAGATATAGTCCTTTCGTTGTTTGTTTTCCATGAGAACCAGACAAACATTATATACAATGGCCTGAAAACAAACTTTATTATAACCCAGTATTTAACACTAGGCATCTTCTCTATTTTACTACAAACTTACTTCTCACACGTTTGTGTGTAGTCATGTGTTTACAATTGCTGTCTAAGAATTATTAGTTCCAACATCTTCTGTTTTCTCAATCCAGGTTCTTAAGCACATAGAATTGAATATTCACCTGCACATTTGTATCTCCACCTGGATGATTCATGCGTGTTTAACACTATACCTCTTTCAATCTCTCTTTCTTTCCTCTTTTAATAAACTGACATTTAAAAATACTTTTTAACATTTCTCTTTGTTAAATTAAAAATAGTTCTTTGAGAATTTCATACAATGTGCTATCTTAGTCACCTCCCCTTTCCCAACTCTTCCCAGTTCTGTCCCTGATTCCCTTCCCACACAACTTTGTGTCTTTTTTTCCTCCAGCAAAGACAATAGTGTTGCCCACACAACCTTGGATATGTATCTTTCCACTGGAGTATTTTTTTTTTTTACTCACCAGGGCAAGTTGTTTTTTTATTTTTTTACCAAAACTGACAATTACTCTCACAGCTCTTTGACTACAGGTGTAAGTTCCTGACCAACATCCTTGTCCATCCTGGGATGTGCTCTGCCATAGGCTTGCACTGGTCTTTTGCACATTGTCACAACCACTATGAGTTCATATAAGCAGCTACACTGCTGTGTCTAGAAGACATTGTTCCTTGGTAGTCATCCACTGTTCTGGCTCTTATACTCTTTCATCCCCCTCTTCTACAATTATTCTGAGCCTTTGGATAAAGGGGTGCAGTATATATGTTCTACTTAGAGCTGAGTATTCCATGTTCTCTTATTCTCTGCACCTTGTCTAGCTGTGGGTTTCTATTTTGATCACCATCCACCACAAATAGAAGCTACCCTGGTGAAGGTTAAGAGTGATCTTAATCTATGTGAGTAATTTTAAGTCATCGACAGTTGATTTAATCCTTGTCAATTTATCGGAATATAGTAGCTATCCTCTAGGTCCTGGAACAATTATGGTGCCAGGCATGTGTTTCCTCTCATAAGGTAGGTCGTAAATACAATCAGAAACTGGCTGGCTATTTATAGGACATTCCTGCTACAATTGCACCAGTGAGCATGTCTTTGCTAAGCTGTTATAATATCTCACAGAGTTCACAACTGGGAAAGGTGGATGATTATTTTTCTCCCCTGTGTGTGAGTGTGAATGTGGTAACGTGTGTGTGCGAGCGCGCGCGCGTGTGTGTGTGTGTGTGTGTGTGTGTGTGTGTGTGTGTGTGATGGCACAGGCATGAAAGTCAGAGCTCAGCTTTACAAAATTCAGTTCTTGTTTTGGTGAATTATAATCAGATAAAATAAAAACAGAAGCCAACAGGGCTGTACTAGGAGTTTAGTGCATGTCCTTTTCCCATTAATGAGATTCATAGAAATCTTACACAGTGGAATTCCTGTTCCTCTGCTTGCCAGATGCCTTAATCAGATACTTGGATGAGGGGCTCTGCTCCCATCTCCTGCCCCCCTTTATGCCCTGTCTTTCCATATTTATTTATTTCCATATTTATTCTGAACTGGTGCATTTTAAATATTTTGGAAAGTCTAAACCAGATGGACTCTCATTAGTTGTTTGGCACTCAGCCATGGGCACAAGTCTTGGTGCATAAAAGCCTGGGATTTGAAAGCCCAATAAAGGAAGTGTTTAGGAGATAGACCTGTTTGCCCACTAGAGAAGGGGAACTAATTGGTCTTTTCTAGTACTTAAAATATCAATATAACTTAGATACATATGTATATGCATGCATACGTATGTATGCATGATCCCTAAGAAGAGTATAACATCAAATGACATGTCCCTGCCATGCCTCTAGCTAAGTTCAGGGAGGAATGGATGGGGGCCAGGTAGAATAAAGTCCTAAATGCTCAGAATTAAATCACTAACACACTGGGAAGGGATCAAGGTAATATTGATGAAAGGGCCTGCTCTTTAGGTCCCCAGCTGTTCACGGGGATTCCAGTCATAAAAAGACAAAGCAAGCTGAGCTAATGGTGCCGCTGCTTATGTGTCCCAATTTCAGAAGCCATGGTTACTACAGCCAGAGAACATAAAGAAGACCTATGACGAGAGGGAGTGCTCTTGGTCCATCTGGCAGTCCTTGAGTGACTCTAGTGTAGAGTGCAAGTGTTATTGATGAAGCATCGTGAGGGACATAGATATCTCTTGTCCCACCAGACCAGCAGGAAGATGTGCTATTGTGGTTGGAGCTGTGAGTTGTCTAGCCTGGCTTTGACCTTATTATCAGTTTATCTTGCTTGTTAACTTCCATTTAGTAAGGTTACACCCCATTGGCTTCCCTATCAGTAAGTTTAAATGAACCTTATGTCTCACATCTCACCCCTGAGCATTCTCTACAGTTCACACGAGACTCCTTCACTGGGCTAGCACTGCCGTGGCTTTACTGTTTCATATAAAACCATGGTTTCATTGGTTTTATTTTCCAAATACAAGTTCATGTTTTCAGCTCACTGTTTCTGAGTTCAGCTTCTTCAGATGCATCTTCATGCTGTTAGCATCGTAAACCTAACTTCATAAAAACAAACATATCCTTCCTGTGTTAAAAATTATTTCCTGACTTGATAACATAACAGATAAAATCTCAACCCATCATCATTCCAGACTGAGCTGTGTGTTTACCTCTGTAGCTTTTCTTTCTGCTTGTCCTCACTTGACAATTTGTCTACCTCATGTTATGAAATAGAAAAAGAGACCAACAAAGAGTTAGACAAGTAAATAAATCGAGTTCAGTGTGGCAATAATGATATATCTTGGAAAATCTATGTCAAGTACATATATCTTTTCTTATTACTATTAGGGGAATAAGCAACAGGACAGAAAAAAATACACTTTGGGATGAGGTCTGAAAATAAAAGCATGTGTAGATGGAATCAAATTAACTACATTCATAAACATATTTGGGTAAAAATATTGAGGTTACATTCACATGCACCCACGCTCAATACAATGACATCCAAATGCATTTATTGGCGACGGATGGCTGTTTTCAGGACATCCCTCCCCCCTTCACTTTTTCTTCATATCTGTACTCATTTTTAGGAAGATTTCCTCACTGGGGCTAAAAGGAGTCGCAACTAAAACAAGCTCCGCCCCCTCCATGCAAGAGTTCTCTACCAAAATTGCTCATTTTATTTTTTTAAACTCTCTTTTTATTTATTCTTTGTGTCTTTCACACCATGCATCTTGATCCCACTCATTTCCTGTCCATTTGTATCCACCTTCTACCTTTACAACCCCACCCCTCCAAAATAAAATAAAATTTATGAGAAAAAAAAGAAAAAAGGAAAAAAAATATCACCATGAAAGATGTAGTGTGACATAGTGAGTCACACAGTAAACTCTTTTATTCATTTATCTTTACTTGCAAGTGTTCACTGCAAAGAGTCACTGGTCTGGTTTGAGGCCTCTGGTTTCTGCTACACTATGGGTGCTGGACCCTCTCTGGGACTCCATTTGGATATCTTCTTGTAATCCTGTGTTGTGGAGATCCTGGTTTTGGGTCTACAGTACCAGTCCTTTCATGTGCTCCTGCAAATCAAATATGGGGTGGGTATTGGGATGGGTCATCTCATAACCCTGGCTCTGGGCCTGGGTAGTTGTAGGGTTGGTCAGCCCACCAGCTCTCTCCCAGTCTTTCCCACCAGGGTGAGCTCTCCAGCATTGCCCTTGCTAGTTCACCCCTTGCAGTGATGAGCAAGTGGTAGGGACATTTCTCCTGCTTTCACTTCCTCAGAGTTGGCTCTCCCACACCTACACCTTTAGGGCCAGTTCTATTGTATTGCCCAAGTGAGGTGTAGGGGCCACTTTCCAAAGTGCTGCAGCTGGTGAGGGGCAGGGACAGCTCTCCCACCTGCTACAGGTTTTGCTCCATCTTTTCTTAGATGAATAATTTCTAGCATTTTGGGCTTTTAACCCATCTTTTACTTTAACCCATATTTCCTCATTCTTTAAAGCCCTTTCAATTTATTTTACCTACTCACCAGTTAATACATTATTTATGTAATCCATAGATTGCCTCATGGTGCTCAAAGGACACTTTGACTAGCACTACATACAAAGCAATTTTTTTTTCATTTTCTACTTTCTCTAGTTCCTTAGAAAAGATAATCAACTGATAACACATTTTCTGCACCTTATCCTTATCAATCCTGGTCTTTCACGATCTACTCATATTGTTGCTGTCACCATGATCATCAACCTGTGTTTATTAGACGTTTCTGTTCACATACACAAAAGGTTCAAATTGACTTGCAGGAAATTCAGAGGGTAGCATCTCAAGAAAATATGTCTTAATAGGAAAAATAAGTCACTAGGATGAAGAGTATGTCTGTACAATATCAAAAGAATGGGCATAAGAGCAAGGATGGCTACACAGAGTGTAGGAGAAGATTGTGAAGGGAGGAAGAACACAGGACAGAATTCAAATGCACATCCATGTTAAGGAGGGTGAGCACAGAATTCTTACAGGGTAGAAAGTTGTGAAGGGTAGTTAAGATATTAAATTAATGCCACCTTATGGTGATATTTTAATTGTACTGAAATGTGATTTTGTTTGTATGTTAATAAATAAAGTTGCCTGGGGGTCAGAGCTAATCGCAAACCATAGCAGAAACTGGGTGGTGGTGGTGCACACCTTTAATCCCCAGCTCTTGGGAGGCAGAGCTAGGTGGATCTCTGTGTGTTCAAGGATACAGCCAGCATGAAGACACACGCCTTTAATCTCAATACCAACTATAGAAGATCTGGAGGTCTGTACAGACAGGCAGTGACAAGGAGGTCATGTGGTTGGGTTTACAACCAATGAGAAGGCAGAATAGAAAGTCTATAAAAAAGACAAACAGACAGGAAGTAGCTCTCTTACTGAGAAGGACAGAAGCGGCAGTGAAGGGTAAGGTTTTTAGCTCTTAGCTATTACTCTGACCTCTTGGGCTTTCATCTTTGCATTGGCTCTGTGTTTCTTATTTAATAAGATGGTTGCACCTACACCACCTGATGGTACTTGAAGTTAGAGAAACTGGACATGATGCTAAAGTTTGGCAAAGTACAATTGAACATAATTAAAATGAGAGATCATTGTTCAAATTTCTTTTCTGGTAATCAAAATGATAAGTTGCTTATGTCTATTTGCTTTTATTGTCTTATCTGTAAAATAAGGATACTTACTACATCTATCTGCTGGGTTTTCAATGAGAATTAAAATGCCTAGCAAAATAAACTGGCATAAGATGAGTCTTAGCTAGCTGTATTAACTGTGTTATTTCTGAAAGGAGAAATGATGGACATTTTCTAGCTATTTTGATGTTTTACTGTCCTTCAAAACAGTAGCTCAAGATATATAGAAAAGTGGTTGGTTGTAAGACTCGGGTGGACAGTGTGTAAAATGAGTATATGGTATTTCTATAAACTCAGAAAGTGGCATGAAAAGTTATAGGAGTGTGGAGGAGCTCTGGAAGCCAGCTGAAACAATCCCCAAAGGTCAAAGTTAGAATACTTTGGGTAACATTTTAGCTAAAACAGTATTGGATCATAAATCTAAGCATTATGTTACTTTCCATTAGCCAACACTGGCATACATAAAGGCTGATACATCTATAGAGAAGGATAGGCGAATCTTGTACAACCTCAGATAATTTATAAAGATATCCTGCTTTCAAAATCTGGTATTACTTCCTAGTTTTAAGGGTGTACTGCACATGGAAACTCCACCCCTAGAGTACAATATAGAAAGAGCAGGGGTAACTTTATGAGAGAAGGCAAACACCACTTATTATACCATATCAGCGATGTCCACAATAATGATGAGTTGTAAGTCATAACTATGGCATGCATTTTTATACAATATGACCAATTTTATTTCATCTCTGTTGATTCCTCACAAATGCCTGTCACACTGACATAAACATGAGAAACACACACACAAAGAAAATACTCATAAAATTTCATTTTGGAGTGTTTTATAAAATGTCTCACCAAAACAGTCAAGATCATCAAAAACAAATCGGAGAGACTGTCATAGCTAAGAAGAATCTATACAGACATGGTACCTGTATACAATATGGGTTTTAGTGGGTGTCCTGGAACATAAAAGGTAATCAGGAAGAAACTAAGGAACTCTAAAGAGTATATGGATATTAGATAATAATTCTTCAGTGTGATATTTTTAATTGTGATGAGCATCTTGTGCCAAATACATCAATAACAGGACAGAAAACAACATAGGCATGGGAAAATTCTATCTTTGCACTTTTTTCTGTCAGCTATAAGCATTCAATGAGTTTTTGTGTAAAATTCACATACAATCCTTAAAACTGAATTTGAATTTCATGCATTAAGTTTCATTGCTTTTCACCCAGACTGAATAATAATGCAATCAAAGAATCCACTTTGTTGGGGCTATCACATCAGTAGGGCTATTTAAACAGGTTAAAAAAACCCATAAAATACAACAAACTTCAGTGAGTTTGTCTGCATTCTGTCACTAGTTATATTCTTTTCTATCACAAATATGTATGTAGCTTATGTTGTTAATTATAATAGAAATTATATAAAAAATAAAATCATTGCTTGATGGAGTAAATTTGATACTGTTCTATAGCACTGACTAGAAAGTTACTCACTTGCTGAGAACAGTGAAGAATGCTAGATGCAATAATGGAATGATTTCTCATTATCACCTGGTATTTGTTTTTGATTTGACATCATAAGTTTGTAGATACTTTTATCCATATTTGTAAATGGACTCGGTAGAAATTGGCCTAATTATTGCTTGTCCAAATATCAAAAGAATCATAATATTTTTTGATCAAGCTAAACAGCATTGCGATGTTAATTATTATCTAATTTCTTTAATTTGAAAAAATCGACCAGAGTGGTATTTTTCTTCTTTCTCTAAATATATAGAAATATTGCTCCTGGCTAACCAAGTGTGCATTTTCATTTAAATTTACAAGGTTCTTTCTGTGAAACCAGAGGAAACTTGGACCTGAGCTGAATATGCTGAAGCTGCAAATGCAAGAAAATGTATGATATTGACTCTTAATAAGATAAAAGGTTGGTGGAGAAAAGCATCTTCTATCTTTACAGCAACTGTGAAAATTCTAATAGGCATATTCGCAGGCACAAGTGTGTTTGCAGACTGAGATTGCGATTTAAAAGGACAATATTTCTTGATTAATGTTAGTTCAACAACATCAGAGCTTTAAAAAAAAAGGCTCCAAGGAAAGGGGGAAAATGCTTTGACAAGAGGAATAAAAAGCCACATTAGGCAGCAGTGAATATAGCCTCAGGAAAGACTATATACAGAGGCTGGAGGAGAAGAAAGTGAACTGTGTGGCGAGGTATAATAGTTACAGCCTCTATGTAATAGAATTGCAAGTATGACCCATCATGCTAATTCTGCCTCCAATCTTCTCAGTCAGATTGTGTCTCCTAGTGCCCACTATTTGTGGTCTTCATTCTGCCTTTCAGGTTACAAGGAACCAACCAGGGGCTGACCACTAACATGACCACTCTCTAACAACTGGGATTCTTTTCTTATAACAGACTTGAGTTAAGGGCTTTCTTCCACTAGACCTTCTACAAAAGATTTTTATCTTTCAGAAGGTAAGTATTACATAACACTTTATATGGAACCCAATTAAAAGTCTAAATAGGTACACCAAACACATTCCACAACTGCAATAAAGTATTAAACTTATATGAGGTAGCACCATCCCCCTTTGTTGTTAGGGTAGAAAAAAAAAGAGGCCATGGATTTGAAATACAGCAGGAAGGGTTCGGGAGCATTTGGAGGGAGGAAAAGGGAAGAGAGAAATGATATAATTATGCTATAATCTCAAAAATAAAATTTAAAAAGTGTTGAAAAAAAAACCCCGAGCCTTCCATGAGGTCTAAGTTCCAATCCTTGGAAATCAGGAGTTCCAAGGAAGGCCAGAACATTGAAGAATAGATCTGGAGGCATAGGCTGTACTTCATTTCCTCAGGGTGAACATCCCATACACAGATATATGCTGACAGATACCCAGGCATGCACTCCCATACATGACCCTCAACCAACCAACCAGTCATGGACGTACAAGTAGACCAGCACACATGTTGCACAGATGTGACACACACAGGCAGGTTGGTGAAGTTGGAGGCTGAGACCTCTGACCTCATGGCCATCTCCATACAGAATCACATCACAGTACCATTACAGCAAAAACAGTTGTATAACAGATTCTATTGCTTTTGCCTTGTGGTTCCTCAGATTTCCTGTGAGTTATCTTGTGCTGACTCATACCCACCTCCATGGATGCGTCATCATGTTTTAATGGATTCATTCCAGCTGTTCCTGCCAATGCCATGTTGTGTCCTTGTCAACTGGCCTGGTGGCCTTTGTTCCCAACACTTTCTCTTCACTTGAAATTCTTTAGAAATTCTGCAATTGCTATGTTTCTATTTATTTTTGTGAAAATCATTCAAAGAGATACAGATACAAAGAGTTTAAGAAAGGCATCCTTATGTAAAATTATTTTGTAAATTTACCACTGGTTCTAATAAAATGATTAGGATAATGATCCTATCTTTCTCAATTAAGTTTTTCTTCTATAATGAGGTACCTATTTGAGGAATAAATTGCTTAAAATTTTTTTCTTCATTTTATACTTCACAAATATGTATTAGAAAATTCTGTTCCTTACAGTTTTACTTGAAGAAAAACATAGGTTCCTGTATCTGTTCCCTCTACAGTCCTTTATTTTTCTTGACTTCATGGTTTAATTAAAAAATTTATTTATTTTTTTAAAGTTTTTATTACCTTTTTGTTTCATATGTGTGTGTATATATTGGGTCTGTGTACATGTATATGCACATGCATGCGTGCATGTGCGTGCATGCCTGTGTGTGTGTGTGTGTGTGTGTGTGTGTGTGTGTGTGTGTGTGTGTTGGCATATATTTGGAAGTTTATAGGACAGTTTGCAGGAGTTTGCTTTCTTCTACCACATTGAAGCCCAGAAATCAAACTCAAGTTGTCCATCTTGGAGGCTCTTATCTGCATCTTGCTGGAAATTTCCTGATTTCTTCCAAGAAAACTTTAGCTGTTGTGTTAATTTTTCCTTTGATAAATTAGAACTTTGCTTAAGGCAGAAAAATATCCTAGCATGGAGAGTGAGTACTAAGCACCTCCCCCACTGGGGAGCTATTGACAATGAATGGATGTTGGGAGAAAGAGTCAGTTCTCTTCAAGGGTGTGGCTCTGTCAGATCCATCAGTGGTATGTCACATGTTCAAGGGTATGTCTGGAGCAAACCTGAACTGAATAGGTATAAAAGCAGACAAAAATTTGAGGGTGTAAGAAAGGAGCGTTGGGTCTGGGAGGAGTTGGGAAAGAGTGGCTATGATCAAAATATCTTGTACAAAATTCTCAAAGAACTAATAAGGAAACCATTAAAATAAAAATAGGCATTTGTTGTAAGACCACTCAAGATTGAATCTAATCTTGTTCCTTACATCTCTCATTTAATGCCATATTTATCACTATTTTATTTTATAATTACTGTGTGCACAGGAACTAATATGTCTCTTCTTCAGAAAAAGATTTGTAATAGTAAAAATTATAGGAATGTACCCAACTACAAAGGGGATCTTTGGGGGATGGACACTGTAAAATAAGACTACTCTAAAGTCCTATAACCTGGCGATTAGTGCTATGAGAGAATGAGGTATCCTGGATTCAGCAAAGATGGCATCATGAGCCTGGAAATGACTTTTTTTTTTCATGATAAAGAACCATTTGTGCCAGCAAATCAATGACTTTTTCAGAAACTAGTAGTTTATTTGTCAGTAATGAAGTCAGGTCACGGGGGTAAAGGTGCTGATTTAAGAGAGAAAATGGCAGCAACAGCCATGACAAATGATCACTACAAATAACAACTTTGCCTATTCATTATCAGCACCAACTAGTCAACATGTCAATCAAAACAAAATGAGAATGTCAATCAACACTTATAATGACTTACAGTTTGTTTTCTATGACACTGTTTTTTATTACCTTAGGATTTAATTTTCAAAGACTTCACAACAATCAAATGTAAACATAAATACTGTAATGCACACAGGTATGGGAAAGATACAAATTTTATAGAATTGATATCATATGAATTTATATATGTATGAAAGCATCTTAACAAACAATTGCTCTCATGTCTAAAGTTTACTTTGTGAAAAACAATAAGCAATCCCAGAGAAAATGACCAGCAAACTTAGAACTCTAATGAAAAAGGCTTGGCTGATTCTCACATTTCAGAAGTATCAGACACTAATCTTTTCACATGTTTATATGTAGGGGTATTTATACAAGTCAACACCATTTTATCATCCATACGTGACTATTAGGAATGTCTTATTAACTGAATTTAAATAAAGCTGAAGAGTCTAACAATTCATAATTTAAAAAATAGCTTGGTGTTTCTTAATTACCTAAAACTTCCTTTTTTTTCATATTAATTGATTCTCTAAGACTCACTGTGAAGGACAGAGAAAGTGGCTTCCCTTTGAGTTTTTGTTTGTTGAGTTTTAGTGCATATGACTTGGTAAAAATCCATGGTTTCTTCTAAATCCCTGATATTCTTACTCTGTACTGTCCCTTTAAACATTTATTTTTTTGTTTCACACTAAATGCTTGTGAGCAATGATACAGTGCTTTAATTCCTACATAACCCAAGGAGCCTTGGGAAGCAGAATGACTCACAAACAAATGAGTCCCACCATTTATGTGGGATATGAGATGAACAGTGACTCACTTTAATAAAATTCCCCAACATAAACAAAGCTAGAAACTTGAGAGTTAGAGAACAAAATTCGAAATCATTTTATAAGTATCTGAAGTTTGTATTGTATTTCTCATATTGCTTTAACTCAGCTAAACTCCCCATTTAACTTGTTATCCTTGCTTCCAGGATGCATTCACACAGCAGTAGAAAGTACAGCAAGAACTAGGAGAGGAATCTCCCTTTAATCTAAACACAGATGTTTAAAGCTTCAAGCAGGTGTTCTGTATGATTCATTTTCTAAAGTTTTCTCTTGTAATAATAACATTTATTGACCACATCATGAACACTAACTAATGTGAGGACTATTTCACATCCCTTATAATTGATGTTAGCAGCTATTCTTCAAGGGACCTTTTAATATAATGTTTTATTTACTGTTTGAGAATTTCATAATACATGGTTTCAAAGATACATATGGTTTTATCATATTTACCTCTCACTCCTCCCCCTAAATTCTCCTGTGTCTACTGTCATCCCTCCCCACTCCTTCTAACTTCATGTCATCACTTTTTATTTTTAATATAACCTACTGATTCTAAATTGTGCTGACCGTATACACATGGGTATAGGAGTCAACCTACCAGAGACCACATCCTTAAAACAGACATCCATCAACTTTCAATAACTTCTCAGCTAAGGCAGGAGGAGCCAGAGTCCCTCCCATCGAAGATGGAATGTTGACAGGCTTGATCATGTGCTGTTTTTTTTGTTTGTTTTTTGTTTTTTGTAGGCAACTGCTGCTGATATGAAAATCAGTTTATTGTTTCTGTCATGGCTAGAAGATACAGGTAATCTAGATATGCCATGTTTTATAAATATTTATTAGTACTTTGAGAATTTTATATAGTATGTTGATCACATTCACCCAGCTGCCAACTCTTCCCAGATGTATTGTTATATCCCCCCAATGTTTTGTACATTTTTCCCCATCAAGACAAATTTGTGCTACCCAAATATTCGTAGATATGTGATGTGGCCTTCCACTAGAGTGTGGTTGACTTACTAGGGACTAGACTTTTAGAGAAACTCATGTCACAGGAGTAACCAATTGTTTTCTAATTAAGTCCTGCTATGCAAGATGAAACCTATGCTTGGTATTATTATTGGTCCAAGATCCACTAGCTATACATGTCATAGGCTATAGTGTTAAACTGACTTCTAGCTACTTATCACTATACCCATAGATTAATGCCTCTCTCAGACCTCATTAGAGAACCTTCTTTTGCAGTTGATGGTTATATAAACAGAGACCCATATCTAACAAGGAATGCAAGCTAAGAGACTGTAGATTTCTCAGCCCTAAATGAGAAGAACATGTTGCACCCCCTCCTCCAAAAGTGCAGGGATCATTGTGAACGAGGTATTAAGAGTTTAAGAGCCAGATGTGGTGGCAATTACAATCAAACAGTGTTCTCCTATACATAGGGAAGCTGCATATAAGAATTTACAAGGGTTGTTACAACATGCACGGGACCTGTGCAAGCCTAAGCTATAAAGCATAGAGAAGGGAATTGAGCATAAAATCCTACTCCCCAAAGTGTAGATAATGACAAGTATTAGCTGCTGAGAGAGGGACAGACAGTTTTCTTTAATACTTTAGTTTTACCAATAAGAAAACTTCAGTTACAAGACTCAGCAAATTGCTATTAATATATGTCTGTCTCATTGCAAATTCCATGCATTTCCTATGTTCTGACAATAGCTACTTAGTCCCATTCACATACGAAGACATCTATTCTATTCTTGAGCGTGCCCTTCAGCAAACAGGCAGACAGTGCCTCTCCAAGTACCAATTAAATGCATCCATTTAGCTTGTCAGCAGTTCACTTGGAATTGTTTCTCTTGTTGGTTCATTATGAAGCAATTAGGTCTTTGGCAAATGACAGAGACAAAGATGACTGAATTGACTCCTATGTACCGTATTGCTAGTATTTCACCTTTGAGATCTTGCTCATCTACTATTGAGATCATATTGAAATATGATATTAATATTATTAATATTATTTTTATTAATTAAAATATTAATTTTTAATAATTAACATATTAAAATTATTTTTTCTGGAAAAGTACTTTATAAAATGTTTGAGAGAATGGATCAATACAAGGTAGGTTATTGTTTAAAATCCTCTGATATTAAAATAGGCCTGATGAAAATCATAGTGACATGAACTCTGGGTAGTCTCATTTAGATCACTCTCTTGTTTCCATTTTTACCTGTACAAGTTACAGTCTATAGAGAAAGCTAAGCTTGAATCACCAGCTGATTTTGTTCCAGCATGTGTAATCTTCTTATTCAGGTCACATACAAAAAAATTCACAGTAAACACTAGCATTACAGAGACATCCCAACCCTTGAAAGATTATGTCATAACTGAGCAAAACAGTAAAAAGAGGAAAGCTCCTATGTGAGGGTGATTCATAGAAGAGGCAGCCTGGCAAAGAGCACAATTGTTGTCATCGGAATATATATCAAAAAAGGAAGTGAGCTGCCACAAAGAGAGGCCAGCCAGAGAAAGGGGTTTGAAGGGAATCCAATTTTGGGAAAGTTTCTGCCAAAGAGCATCACGATGTACTCTTGAGTCCTTTGGCTATAGAATGAAAACAACATGGATTTGGAATGTGCCTAAGGGACTTTGAGCCACAAAACCTGCAACAATAACTAACAAAATTAAAACTCAGTTTTTGTAGGATAAAACCTAACACACATGATGGGTAAACAGAAGAGTGAGACATACGGATAGAGATGGCCAATCTCTTGGTATTTGATTTTACCAATTATTTTTGCAGCCATTTATAGTCTTGGTGGTTATAAATGTTTAGTACTTTATTAGCTATAGACGTACAGTCAGGAAATGATACAGGCAACCATTTTATGGACATTTCTTTTCTGGCATATCTTAAATTCTCAAATTTCTGTCTTCTTTGGGTACACCCAATGAACAGACATGTTAGAATGTAAAGCCAAAGTTTTAGAGAGGAAGATATAGCCCGGATTTGTTTCATTAATTTATTTGTTTTTGACTTGGCTCACAGTTCCAAGTGTCTTACCAAGGCACTGCATCTTTGCAACAAGAAATTAAGCTAAAATAGGAGGTATGTTCTGCTGTCTTTTTCTTGGCTCACTCTTTTTTTTCCCCTCTGCCTTGAGCTGTAGAGGTGAGACCAGGAGCCAGGGCCTTGAACCTTCCTGAGTACTGACAAACTCATTTAGGTTGTCCCATAGAACACTGAGAAATTAGTGGTTTTTACTTTAAGCCTGGTTCTGAGAATTAATTCCTTAAGCCATCATATAAACTCTAGAACCAGTGTCCCTTGTGTGGGCATCTAAGAGAGTAAAGCTCTCTCATGTCCATCCTGAGGACTGATGCACCTTTGGCCTAGCCATATCAGCATTCAGTGCCTCTTTCTTTGGCATCTAACCTGGCCCCAACTCAGTGCAGTTTGAAAGAATCCTTTGTGAAAACTCCTCTACTGCCATTTTGGAGACAACTTTAAAAAGGTATTCAGCCGGTCAAAGAAATCTTGCTGGTTGTTTGTTTGTTTGTTTTTCTGCTTGGCTTCTAATGAGAAATAGTTTCTCTTTCTGTCATTGTTGCATTAAATCTGAACTTAATGTGGGATTTTAGTCAAGAAAAATCAATAATCTTTTATCAGTTGTCACTGATGCTTCTCCAGCATCACTAACAGTAATGGATATTTTGTCTCTTGCCCAGGACAAGGATAATTTCCCAACTCTCCTCCTACAAGTTAAGGGTTTGGTCTCTAATTCTTCTTAGAGCATGAGGTTAAAATAGATTAATGTCCTTTCGTCTTACTTAGGGTTACTATTGCTCTGATGAAATACAATGGCCAAAAGCAACTTGGGGAGGAGTTTATTTGGCTTATGCTTCTTTATCACTGTTCATCACTGGAGGAAATCAGGATGGGTACTCAAGGAGAGCAGGACCCTATAAACAAGAGCTGATGCAGAGGCCATTGAGGAGTGTTGCTTACTGGCTTGTTCCTCATGGATTGCTCAGCCTGCTGTCTTATAGAACCTAGAACCACCAGCCCAAGAATGGCTGCACCCATAATGGACTGGTCCTTACCACATCAATCTAGAAAAATTCCCTAAAGGCTTACCTGCAGCTCAGTCTTGAGGAGGCATTTTCTTTCTCAGGTGAGTCTCCTCCCTCATAGGTGACTATAACCTATGCCAAGTTTACATAAAACTAGCCAGAGTACCTTTAACCATAGTTACAAAAGAAGATTCAAGGTACAGGCTAGACTTCAGTGCTAAGCCAGACAATATGCCCCTATTTATCCATGCCACTGAGTCCTGAGCACTCTTCCCTTTCCCATCTCCTGGCACTTTTGTGACCCCTGATAAAGGCTATGGGGAAAGATTTACAAGAATGTACTAATCTTTTTGCGTCTGTCACCTCAATTTTTTTTTCTATTTGATATCTTGGACCCACTCAGCCTGCTAAAATTTTAGCTGAATCCTTAAATTGCTAAGATGTAGGATATACATCTTTCTTCTCTTGAGTGTTTTGAGGGGGCACAAAACAGTTAATGTGTAAGTTTATATGCTTTCCTTTTTTTTTTTTTTAATTTTCTCTAGAAAAAGTCTCACTGTGTTGCCCAGCCTGGTCTCAAACTTCTGAGCATCCTGTACCAGCCTAAGTGCTGGGATGATAAGAATGTGCCATCATGCCAGGTACGCTTGAATGCTGTTAAGATTTTCTTTAAAAATGATTGGTAGGTTGAAAATGACTTTCTGTTTGTTTCCATTTATCCATTTTCAGATTTACTTCCAGCCGTGTATCTCAGATCATATTTCCAAAAACAGGAAGGAAATGTTTGCTATTTGTTTTCTAACACAGAGGGCGGCAAATGCTGTGTCATGGAAACAACCTTTTGCAAATGCAGAGATTGGCTGATGTGCCATTCTTTGCAGATTCAAAGCACTCCAATTCAGTTAGACATGATTTTTGCTTTCAGAAAAAAAATGTCATCACATTTAACACTATAGATTTAGAATAGGTTGGCCTACGAATGTACTTATAAACAATTCTCTGTTGGATTCATCTTAGGCATGCAGTTTTATGATTTTATGTGTTGTGATGTAGGAACATGGTTTTTTGTTTTTCATACAGAAGGAGCATCCATGCCTGATCACTGCATGCCATGAGGTTGCTGATGTTGTTGAGTGAGATCTTGTTCTTTTTTATAAGAATGGACTTAAATCCTGCCACTGGAAGAGTGAACACAGTGAGTATGTTTTGGAAGGACAGATTTTACCCAGAATATAAAATATTTGAGCTCTGAATGTAAGATAAATTCAAAACCCTAGCAAAAGTATTAGGACATTGGTTTCAGAGCAGGGAGGGAGGAGGTAGTGAGGGAGGACAAGAAGTTGGGGAGGGAAGATTAGAAATTTAAATATAGAGTGATGATGCTACCCTGATAGCCATGTGAATACCCCAATGCCAGGCATGAGAAACCTCCCCACATGCTGATTTAGGCAAGAAAAGAGTTTACCATGATAATGTAGGTTATTGACACTGGTTGCTTTCTAGAACTTGAAGGTAAGACCCTACTGTTGTTGATACCATCGACACACAGGACATGGAGGAATTGAGCTGGAATTGACTTGGAGGCCTGTTCCTTGAGGACTAGCTCTCATAGTATCCAAAGGTACTTTGTAAGCTGCCTAGGGAGATGAGCATTTGATGGTTCTAGCCAGATGTAAAGCCTATCAACCATAAAAATGACTTGATTGGTGAGACATCTCCAATATAATGGTTCTTTTATCTTGGAGTAGGCAATAGCTGTTTGTTTGGACTTAAGGCATTCTTTGTTGGAGGAAATTCACATCTGGTCCTGTAAGCCTATGTAGCTGCTATTCACAGCTGGGTAAGTCAGAGGAGAACCTATTACTGCCCTTTCCCTAAAGCAATATAATTTCTAACTGTATTCTACATACTCTCTTTACAGCCTCAGATAAGTGCAGCTCTCATCCCTCATTAAAGAAGCTTTGATTCCAAAATCAGTGGAGACTATTACAGAGATCTGGAACTACCAAAAATGAAGAGAATAAGGAACGGCCAACCCCTACTGACACATCTGCAATGCAATTCCTATACCCAAGGCTCAGGGAAAAGGAAAGAAGAGGGGAAGAAAGCCTGCGAAATCCAGGGGACTCCTATGCCCGTTGTTAGGCAGTGTTCCCTAAGTAAGATAAGGGAAATGCATTTGTGGAAGCTAAGCAATATGGTTCCCTGAACAAGATCAGCATGACAACAGCAGCTGACTGTCAACAGTGACAGGGGGGTAAATTACATGTCTCCCACCCCTAGATGAAAAGCTGTGACACACCTCATAACAAAGCCCCAGGTAGATCAATGGCTGCTGAGAAGAGCAGTAGTTTCCTCCAAGACCAAGTTCCCACACAGGAAGCTCTATCCCAAATGGTTAGTGCCACACACATGTACATATGCATAAGGATAAATGGACTCAGAGGTTGTATATGTATTATTATTATTATTATTATTATTAACAATAATAAAGAAAAGCCTGAATTTGGGGAAGAATGGCACAGGAGGAGTTTGATGGTGGGGGAGAGGGTAGGAATGATATAGATCCTGTGTTTGTGTATGAAGTTCTAAATAAAAGAGAAATAATGTGGCAAATCAGTACCAGGTAATGGAAGGGCAGTCTTTCTCGAACAGTTGTTGAGGAGACTGATTTATAAAGGCCACTGCTCATCTGTCAGCACTGTTGTAATGTGGCAATGGGATTTCTGAAAATAACTATATTCTAAGAGATTGGAACTTGAACCTCACAGTCCAAGTTAATATTATATCTTGGAGTCCCTTAAGACTGGTATGCTACTGTGTACTAAAACTGTTTGCTTAAGCAACTTTTAGGAGAACAATGTAACAACAAATCCTACTTGCAATGGATTTTCTGTATAATCAACTCTACAACCTAAGCTAATGCATAGCTACAATCTTAATTTATGTACTCTTCCATGCCTCTGACTCAAAGTAATCCACGTGTATCATTTGCTGAAAGCTGAAAATACAAAAGTTGAAAGGGGCTTCCTAAAATCTGCTACAAAGGTCAGAAGCAACAAGTTATGACAATTGATTGATAAACAGTGATGTCTGTTATCTGGGTCAGTTTGAACTGGTGACTTAATCCCTTGTAAAATTCTGTTAGAGATGTCTGTAAAGAATCCCACTCCTTTCTATGTGATGCTTTCTATGCTGTTCAATAAATCCAGAGTTAAGCCCTTTGTTAGGGACAGACATAAACAACTCATACAACAGATAAACACAGAGTGCTCATCCCACAGCTCACACCACACATATAGATTCACAAGATAGCCTTCACTCGGGCACAGATTTAGACTCACACAACAGCTTACAATATGGAAGACCCAGTAAGCAAGAAGTAGAGAATTCAAATCTGGACTGGCTTGTGGTTAAAAACTTCTAAGGGGAAGTGCTATCTATTTCCTTAATTTGACACTGATGCATTATTGGATAGTGCTAACAGACTTCGTACTAGACAGATAAGCCAACTCCCTAAGACAGTTCACACAACAGACACCACTCATACACAGACACACAGACAAAACCAGACACACACAGAGACAGGCACAGACACAGGAACAAAAAAATTCACAGGCCAACCTTCAGTCAGGCATGGATTCAGACTCACACAACAGACAGGCAGAGGGCAGAAGACACACAGAGCACAGATTAGACAATTCAAATCTGAATTTGCTGTTGGCTAAATGACTCCATGGAGAAGCACTTTTATTGTTATTTTTAAATGTTACATCAGGGAGTTACTGTTGTCAGAGTTAATCACAAATATGCACGATCCTTGCATGGTGAGTTTTCCTTATCATAGCTGGGCAGAGAGTGGCTCCATGTGATTTTCTCACTTACCACTGGATGTTTCTCTCAGCCAAATAGAAGTCTGGATAGTTAAAGGCTTATCAAAATAATCTTGAAAACTTACTACATCCCATATTCTTTTAAGAATCCAATAACCCAAGTAGTTAGACACTGTGAATGCACACTTTGGAAGCCTGCTCACACATACATGCATGAGTAAAGCCAGACCTGTGAGTGATCTAATCTCAGAACAATGATCCCTGAGCCCTAGGTGCAGGAGCTGTATTGTATGTGTTAGTTGAGACCCGGCTCCTGAGATCTGAATTTTGGTCAGTTGTGGTTTGGGTGAATGGTCTTAGTCTGTTCCATTGAGAAGTTTCCTTTATAAGGGGTGAGAACTGCATTTATCTATAGGAATAATAGCAAATATTTAGAATGTAGTTAGTGACTGGGCTGGTTTTGTAAAGCGGTGATTGTGGTTTCACCTTTAAGATTCATGACGTTAGCATCCTTGGGTAGTTGGCTAGGTTCCTAGTACTGGGCATAATTTCCCTCTTCTTGAGTGGGCCTTTAATTTCAATTAGAGAGCTGTTGGTTACTACCAAGGTATGTGTAACTACTGCACTGTTAACAGTTATCCTGACAGGCTGGTCATTGTTGTGACTCATAGGCATCACAGATGGGTGCAATTATTGTTTGCCTTCTTCCTTTTGAGTCTTGCCTTCATGCCTTATGGTACCATAAAAGCTAGTCTTCAGGGAGGATCATTCAGGTCAGATCGAACTCAGGTTCTCTGGGTCCTGTATCTGAAGGGCATGGTGTCTTCAGCAATAAGGACTTATCTCCCATCTCTGGAGGAGAAGGCAACCAAGAACAACAGCAATAGATTGTTATGTTTTAGGAGTCTATTGGACACCCTTGGCCAACCACTCAAAAGAGGTGCTTTTTATGTCTTGTGCTGGGGTTTCTATTAGAGAATCTATGGCTCTGTGTCAAATAAAATGAGGCCATGAATTTGAAAGAAAGCAAGAGTGATGGGTATATGGGAGATGTTGGAGGGAGGAAACGGAAGGGAACAATTATGTAATTATATTATAATCTCAAAATATAAGAAATAAATAAAAAGAACATATAGGGGTAGTTGTCTGTGCTTTACCCCTTAAGCACTGCTCCTAGTAGGCAGCAGGTAACTGACAGATACCTGCCCCCGCTTGGGGCGTGGCCGAGACAGAGACACCCCGCCCCTCCCCCAAGACCCGAGATGTGTAATGCTCGCTCTCTCTTGGCTACCTCATGATCCTGAAAGCTGGATGCTTGATGCTTGATGTTGGACTGCAGACCAAGTCAGAGTTCTCCAGGGAACCACACTGGAATGTGCCTCAACTCTCCGAGATCCCTTAACTGACTCCAAAATAAACCTCTTTTGACTATCAGATAAACTACCTGAAACTGCCTCATTAATTTCCATAGTAAGAACAAGCTCCAAAGTCACTCAAACAAACCAACAAACTAATAAACAAACAAACAAACAAACCCAAACCCAAGCAAACGTCAGTGCAGAGAAGAGGGCTAAATCTCAGTTTAAGAATACTTTTCTATTATGTCCATGGCTTGAGTAAGACCCACAGCACACTAAAGAGAAAAGGAAACAACCCAATTCATTAAAGATTTTGTTCTTGTTTAGTAAATTTTTAGTACTTGTCCCCAAAATACTGACAGAAGACATACTGAAACTGCTGATGTCTAGCTTCAGGACCCTTGAATGATAATTGCATGAGTGTGTGTGTTTCCTTGAACTTGGTTCAAAGAATTTCCTGAAAGGAATTTTTTTTTTTTAAGAATTTTACATTCAGAGAGATTGTCAATGACATTAAGCAAAGTTTCTATTCCAGGTCCAGCTTAGGATACTTCTTTCCCCATCACCACAATTTATATATTTTTGTGTCAATAAATATTGTAATTGAGGAGAAAGACTTTTATTGTTGGGGATTCCAAGATGAAATATATGAGACACTGGAAGCCAATATTTTAACTTTATTATAATTAATAACATGTATGTGGAAATCACAGACTCGACAGAATGTCTCACTGCAGGGCATACCTCAGACAAACTTCTGACCTGGCTACTGGAACATGTCACTGCTGACTCAGCAACCAAAGCTTTAGTAACCATCTTTGTAATTTCTAATGCTTAAGTAATTTCTTGTCTTGAAGTCATAAAGTGTATTACACCCAGTCAATGAGACTCCAAGGAAGAGAAGGCATATGGATTCCATCTCCTTAATTGGCTATCTTTGTTTTAATGTTTTCTGTTTCTCGAGTTTGGGGTTTTATATAAAATTCAAGTGACCTATAAATTCCCAGACCATCACCACATAAGCAATTAGGGCCATTGGCTATAGATGAAATTAGAGCATTTTAGGGGATTAAGTCCTCACCAGGGAAACTGATGCAACATGGGTCTCTTCCCACTCTGACCCTAAATTCTACTCTAAGTTTGATGTTAGTGTTTTTCAGAGGTGCTGGATAATCATCTCTCCAAGCCCTGGTACCTTGTAGCTTCAGCTCCATAACTATTACTTTTATTATTATATATTTAAGTAAATGCAAAACCACTTAAAGAACCTATCCCATGACCCATGCTGTACATGTAAATGTGCTTTCTTTACTTTATTTCAGTGTTCATCTTCAACACAGCAAGGATATGCTCGGTTAAATGTTATAAGTGGAATGTTGCCTTTTAACTATCTCTTTGCTACATTATTTCCTAAGCCATAATCTCTTTGCTTGTGTCCAAAGTCTTTGTTTGCTCTAGGATGTTTATTTCCCTTCTCCTTCCATGACCACATTCCTTTGTCCCAGCGGCTCTCAACCTTCCTGATGCTGCGACCCTTTAATACCGTTCCTCATGTTGTGGTGACCCACCCCCAAACAGAAAATTATTTTGTTGCTAATTTCATAACTGTAATTTTGCTACTGTTATGAATCATAGTATAAATATCTGATAGGCAACTCCTGTGAAATGGTCATTTGACCCCCAAAGGGGTCACAAACCACAGTTGAGAACCACAGCTTTATCCTCTGTTAACCATGATTTACACATTGATTATATTTAAAACCATAACTGTAAGTACTATTTATTTCAAGCTTCAGTGACTACAGCGTTAACTAAACACTTACACCTAGCTACACTACCCTAGCTACACTGCATGTACACCCATATTCCACCTCCTATTTTCCTTTTGAAATAATAGGACAGGAAAACCATTTCTTTTCCTCCCTTTCAAGGAACAAGTGTTTCCCATGTATAAATGTCCTTGTGTGTGCATATACAACCTAAGGAGAGTATTTTTCTGTCACTCTTATCTGTGCTCTTATTTAATCTAGTTAAAATTGCTATTTAATATTCATATCTATAAAGAATCACAGATAACCATTTACTCATTAGGAGATGGTCATATGAGAGAAGGACATAAAGAGACCAAGAATTTTGATGTCCTGAAACACTTCCATAACCACATAAACCCCCTAATACCTGGGAGTGGGAACTTCATGGGAACAGCAGCAAAAGACTCACTGTTCCAAAAGAACTTCCTAGTTTGTAGGAGAATCTTTTGAAATTCTCATTATTTCTTTATAAGTCCTTGCAGGCAAAAATTCAGACTCATATTTCCTAACTGTATGAGTGTTTGAAGAGAGCTACTATGCACAGGGGAATAAATGTACCATTCAAGGCATTATTAAATGAAATTGTAGTGATAATGTCCCTCTATGTAGAGGTGACAGATGGGTTTCACAAAATTAGTGACACACTTACTAAAATTTAACACACTGCATCTCAATATGAAGATTCTATCATACTTATCCCAGTAACCCACCTTTCTTGCTCATTTTGTTTTGTTTTAGACACTCCTTATGTGGCATGTTTGGTTTCAAACTTATAGCAACTCTCTGCTTTTGCCTCCAAAGTGCTGAGATTTCATATGTACAGAGAGGCAAAGTGCTGAGATTTCATATGTACAGAGAGGCATTTACTGAGTTGCTTGTGAAGGATGGGCCTGTCCTTGAGTGGGTGGCTATGCTTGACTGAATAATTTTCTTTACAAAAAAGAAATGGAGCATAAAAGACTTATGAAACCAGGAGGTTGGAGATGGAAATTAAACAGTGTTTAGAGTAGCTACCCGGGAAAGCTGAAGAAATCACTTCCATTAATACTCTGTCCTCTGGTGACCAGAAGGTTCAAGACTGCAGCATGCATGGTGTACACAACTTTTAAAAAGTTTCTGCTGTCTTCTTAGTGACATTTCTCCAATGATGCTTTTGTTTGAATGGATCATTTCTGGGTAATATGAAAATACAATGAGCTCTGTGTTTGACTTGTACAAAGTGAAGATAGAAGCTTACACAAAGGGATGTATTGTGTGGTGAACAGTGAATTGGCAGAAATTTACATTTATCTTTTATTTTTTTACATCATGAACTTGATATTTCCTAACGTATGTCTTCATCTTCTAACCAAAAAAATGTTTATATACTGTCATTATTTTTACAATATGTATTTGAAAATACACCCTAAGGTACACCTCTAACTTTTAAACAAAATGTCAGAGATCCTTTCAGTTGCAATTCAGAGGATTCCATCTTTTCTTTTTTAAATCAACTTGTCCTTCCATAACTCATAACATTGAGCTATGCTGCAAAAACAAAGGTTAAAATTGAAAGTTATTTTTAACAAAGTTGGAGCAGAATTTATTTTAATAAAAAAATTATGAGGAAATGATGTTTTATTTAAAAAATGCTTGTCAGAGAATAACCTCTACTTGAAGGAAGAGAGGCAAGGTATATCTGGGAAAGGTTCCAATTTCATTAGAATTTTAAACAAAAATATGTGTGTGTATGAGTATACAATTTACAATATAATTATATAAATGTGCATTTCATGGTCTAACTATTGCTATTCCTATATTATGACTGAAGAAACTAAGATTCAGAGAGCTTGAGAATGATACCCAAGGTCACACAGCTCATTAGCCTCAACCAGGCTATACAAAACTCTAGGCAAATGGGAAAAAATTATTCTTTCCAGATACCCGCAGGTTGGCTTTTGGCAGGATTTCTGCTCCATACCCCTTCAGGGCTGATTTCCTTGCCCAAGACAAACATCACTCAATTTTCCTTGACTGAATATACCTTTGGGAGCCTTGCAATGCTTCCATTTTTTTTTTTTTTTTTTGCCAATGAAGGAAATTATGAGATCTATTTATAACCATGTTGGCACATGGGCTGGAGCCAAATTATCTTTGTACCTTGACCTCCAAACAGAAGCCAATGTTTTGACTAAATGATGATGGCTTTGGAGAGCCAAAAGTAATTTTGTGGTGAGCAGCCGTGTCTTGATAAAAGATGAAAATTAGACTGGCAAACACATGTGTAAATTACATCACCGGCTAGAGGAATGTTTTCTGTAGCAGCTACAAGACAAACAGGATTTGCTTTCAGCATGGTCTTGCCTTTCACAGAAACCAAGTTTCAAAATCAAGCACTAGTTCTGTATTCCATTACTATCTGAACAGCTAGGAAAATATGAAGATTGAGTAGTTTTAGATAGTTTATTTTTCTTGCCATAAAATGAATACAATTTTATTGTCACAAACTTTAGCTTTTCATTCTCTTCAACAAACCAATATGAATAAGAATAGAAATTCATACATTAATACAAAACAGCTCCCCTCATAACTAGAGCTTTCCATTTCAAAACTGAAATACATTTTTTTCCTAAATTTATTTACTTAAGTTTAGGAGGACATGAAAGTGAGGTGATAATAAAAAAAAAGATGGGACTTGACAGAAAAACAGAATTTGTTAAGATTTTTTATGTTTTTGTTTATTGTGTATTTTAAGTCATGTTATTTCCTTACCTAAATTTATCTTCAGTTGTTTGAGTTGTTGTTGAGACAAAGAACAAAATGGTTTTATGTCATATGAAGCTCTAAAAACATGCCCTTGGTGGTTTTTGCTTGTCTTTCTTTCCCCATACTTCCTTCGTTGTCTTTCACTTGACACACGTTTATTGATGATGTACCCTGTGCATCGATGCAAAGGATAATCTAGATAACAGTGTTCATAACAGCCACCTCAGTCACAGCAGCTATATTCTAGATGAGCAAAAAATACAGACTCATATTGGAAGGAAAAGTACTGGATAAGTAACCCCAAGACCAAGTTTTATCACAAAAGATATTTATTTGTCCCAGAGGGACAGAGAGTAGGGAATAAGAGACAAAGACAGGAGATAGAGGACCAAGGAGAAGGGGAAGGGAACAGGGAAAGGGGACAGGGATGTTTGTTCCAGGGAAGGAGAGACAAAAGACTGCCTCTGGATAGAGAAGAGATCGATATAGCAAACAGGAAAATGGCACAAGGTACAAGGGGAAATGATGAGGTGTTTAATTTTAATTGGGCATGTTAATTAGGTGAGCCAAAAGGGGGTTTTTGATTGCTGTGCTTCAATACAAGCTGGACCTTGACAGTCTGCCACAGGAGGAGGAAGTATCCAAATAAGGGGAGAGACCTTGGTGGCTAGCTTAGGAATGCAATCTAATGGTTTTTAGCAAATCAGAGGGAATCAGAGAGAAGGACAAGGTCTGCTGGAGCCATGCCTGCCATGCTCAAGCGGGCTAGAGTTCCCTCACATACAGTATGCTTGAGATAGTAACTGACAATAGAGAAGAGTGAGGTTCTAAAGGTCTGAGGGCTTTCACTTTTAACTGTATGGGCAATTAGACATTGCTGAAAAGATACACTCCAAACCAAGCACTGGATGAAAAAAAAAAAAACCCAATAAATGAACATCTAAGAGCATCCAGCTGGGAAAGGCGGTCATAATACACTCAAGGCCTTGTTCTAGTTTACCTTCATGTTGCAGTAATAAACCATTTTGACTAGAAGGAACTTGGGGAGGAAAGAGTTTATCCCATAGTTGAAGGAATCCATAGCAGGAACCCAAGCAAAGGTAGCAGCAGAAACTAAAGCAGAGACCATGGAAGAAGGCTGCTTGCTGGCTTGCTCTCTGGCTCTTGTTTGGCTAGACTTTTATACAGCTCATGTCCATCTGCCCAAGGATGTCAGTGCTAACAGTGGGCTGAGCGCCCCTACATAAATTAGTAATCAAGAAAATGACCCACAGATTGTCCTGTAGTTTAATCTGATGAAGACGATCCTCATGTTAGAACTCCCTCAGACTGTTTCAAAGAGAGAGATCTTCCTATGTAGTAATCTCATACTGAACTTTCACATTCTAGAATATTCCATAAACTTATATTTCTTTCTGCTACCTTAGATTTAGACCTTTCCAGGATGACTTTATTTTATTTTCTATTGTCTTCCAGTCTCATCTTAAACACTATTTTGTCATAGATTATTTCCACGATCTGTGACATTTTAGACTAGTATTCTTCATTTAAAGAGCACTTTGCAATTTCCTTTACAATTTTTCTTATGTTCTCAGTAATTTTTTCATTGTCTATCTTTGTTAAACTAGTAGAGGCTAAAACCTTCTCCTTGTTGAATGTCATAATTCCAGCCACTTATGCAAATGAATTGCCTATCATATAAATGCATAAACAGAAGTTTGGATACCATTTGCGATAATCTTCCATCTAAGTTATGTGAATTTATGATGGGGAGCATTGTACATCATATTCACTTTTCAATCCTCAGGTTTTTCCATACAAAATATGGAAGTAACAAGATATGCCTGCTGTGTATATGTGTGTATGTGTGTTGAGAGAGAGAGAGAGAGAGAGAGAGAGAGAGAGAGAGAGAGAGAGAGAGAGAGATCACTTTGAAATATTTCAAATATGTTCTATTACTTGGAATAAGGAACAGAGCCAACAATTACTTTAACATTATTTATGAACAAGAATTCATTAAGTGAAGCCACCAATTTATTTAAGACAAGTAATTATTTACTATTTTTAGAGAAGAGACTATTGGCTATATTAATAATAATCACAGCTCTCCACTGAGGCCTGCTCTCTGGAAAGGAAGAGAACAGCTTGTGTATAATACAGGGTTTCTTAATATTTTTAAATATATTAGTTGAAGGATTTATACTACTTTATGAAAAGAACAACTGGGAGATTACAAGCTGCTGGCAAGTTTCTGGTCCCTAGCATGAGTCCTTTAAAGCAGTGGTTCTCAACCCATTTGGTGTTGTATGTCAGATATTGACATTAAGATTCATAACAGTAGCAAAACTAGAGTTATGAAACAACAGTGAAATAATTTTATAATTGGGGTCATCACAATACAAGGAACTGTATTGAAGGCTCACAGCATTAGGAAGGTTGAGAACCACTGCATCAAAGTCTACCTTTCATGTAAAACTACATAGTAATTCTATCTGTGATCCTTCACAATTTGCAAAAAAAAATAAAATAAAGTTTTCAACTTTGCAAAATATTATCCCATACTGTTTTAACTTGTTTAATTAGTTTTTAAAAAATAAAATAATTTTTTTTATTATTTTTACTTCTTTGTGGAGCTGGGAATCAAATACAAGGTCTCATTTATGCTCGGTATGTGTTCTACCCCTGACTTATATACAGAGATGCACATGAGTGCTTTTGAAGGTATTTTTAAACTGTTTTATGAACATAAACATTGTATATAGTGTTTCACTTATCATGAGCATCATTTGATATAAGCCTGTCATTTTTATAAAAAGACCTACTTTGTCACTACTCTATTTCAGCATATTATACTTTTGTGTGCTCTTAAATATTTGACTTAGGACACTGCTATCTGTTAAGAAAGAGAATCCTTGCCAAACATTAATCTTCCTTACTATCTGCAAATTACATTATACTAGTAAATTGTCATGTGCTATTTTAGCATATTGAAAGTGGGTTCTTAGATGGAGGATGACCTCTCTGAGGCATGCTCTCCACCAAATCCATAACAAGGAGAAAGAAAAACAACAAGCAGCTTCAGGTGCTAGAAAAATCATGTCCTTGAGAAAAGATGGAAGATCGATTTCCTACAGAGGTAGTTACTGTAGTTTACCCTATGGACTAAAACTGTCTGCAACAGAAAAGGGAAGTCCTGTTCTACTCTGAACTTTTGATCAAGAAAATCCAGCAAGATTGCTCCAGCAGGACTCCCCAGTTACCTTCTGCTGGATGATTGTAAGCATCTATTTTGTTGATAATATTTATTTGTTTATTTTATTTATTTATTTATTTATTTATTTATTTATTTATTTATTTATTATTTATTGCTATCTGTTCTTTGACTTAGAAACCTTACCCAAGGGTAGACTCTGCTCTGCTGTGACCCTCTTAACTCAAACTGCCTTGATGGGGATTCTCCAGTCAATTTCTGATGAATGTTGTAAGCCCCTGACTTGATGATATTACTTTTGTTTGGTTTCCGTCAGGCTACTCAAGGTGTCCTTGATGTTGGAGGCACGTGTTTTGTTTTGCTCTCTCGGCTGCTTCTGCCAATCTGCTGCTTGCTGTTTGCTGCTTTAGTTTTGCCTTTTACATGCTTGATAAAGTCATTCAAAACAGGAAGCATGGCTATTGTATATCACCCTCTGGATCTTAAAAACCAATATATCAGAACATTTGAAGACTATTTGATTTTCTTATAGAGAATGACTTCTCTTGTTTGGACTAGAATGATAAAACTGCATTTATCTACAAAAGGATAAAGTTGTAATATTTAAATGTCACATAATACGGATTTACACAATAATATTGTAAATTTGTAGAGAATTCTATGAAGTCTAGCAACAAAGTCTGTAATACAATACTCATTGATGGACCACATTCATCCTGTACAAGGGCACTTCTACATGCTATTCTTATCTTCCTTTAAATCTTCTACACATACAACACCACAAATGTTAACATTTGGGTAGACTGGAAGGGAAAGGAAGTATAAAAATTCAAGACATTCATGTTGTCTTCACGATGGTTATAGTAGCATGTGGGGAACTGTTTGAGTGGATAGCAAAATAGAAACACTTAGTACATAGAAAAGTCATTAAATTTGACTATTAAGCCAAATATCAGCCTATAAAGTACAGAATTACCAGGGTTGAAGTTTGAGACTTTTGTGGTTTAGATGTGAACACATGTCTAAAGTTTCAGGTATTTGAACACTTGTTCTCCATCTGGTAGTCCTGTGTTGGAAGCTTATCAGACCTTTAAGAAGTTGGTTCTGCCAAAAGGAAGTAAGTTATTGGAGGAAGCCTTACAATTTAGTAGCCCATCTCACTTCCCGTCCATTCTCTGCTTCCTGACTGCATTTGCACTCCTATTACCAGGCTTTCCCCACCTTGGTCGACTGCTTCCTCTCAGACTGTAAGACTAATTAACCTTTCCTCCCACATGGTGTTTCTCCTCAGGTCACAACAAAATATAGCTAAATTAGCCACAAGTATAGAGTATAGCCAAACTTAGTAGTAATGCTTTAAGTGTATGACTTAAGTATCATGATACCCATCTCCCAAAACCATGTCTCTGTGACTCCAGCGAGATGATCAGAAAGAATGGCTCTACAATATGTTATGACTGAGTTCTTTTTACCTCCTTTAGCCTGGTTTCTTAATTTTTTCTTCGAACCTGAGAAATTTTTACCCAACCCCAGGTATGTAGGTCTACAGAGCAGGTTCACAATTCAAATATGTACTGACGATAAATCACAAAGAAATACGCCTTAGAACAATTCCTGGATATACATAAAATTTTATTATTTATTAAAGGCAAAAGCAAATTTGTAAACTGGCAAGATGGATGTGCTTGTTTCTTTAACACAGTAAAGTCCAAAAGTATATTGATTTAATACATTCTGATTAATGATGGTAGGAAAATATTAAAAGTTTATTGTTGGAAATATTAAATCATTTTGTTTCTATTAGAGCAGAAACCTTTGTAGGTACAATAAAAACACTGCAGTGCACAACATAAACTAATCTTGAGTTTGAGCCAAGGTGTTTTTGACAGTATCCACTGGCACTATTTTACATTACAGTGTAGGCTGTACATATTGTGAACTTTGTACACTCAGAAGGAAGTTTACTGTGAAGCCCTGTGATACAACACAAGTGAGTGCTGCTAGAATCACCTCTGATCTGGTACATATTTAATTTTGAATTTTTTTTGGTTCAGGAACCCTTTATTGTAAAGGAACTCCTTGCAATGGCTGATCATGTATACTAATCATATACAGGCATTTTCCTGGAGGAGTGGAATAGTTATTTCAGGTGGGATTTTCAAGCAGATGCAAAGTATAGTATGTTTCCCAGGAAAGCTGCTCCATATCCTTCACAAGGCAGTCTTTCTGCACTGTACCAGTTCATTGCTAAAAAGAATTATGAGAAGCTGAAACAATACCATCCAAAAGCTAAATTGCTAAGTGAAACACCCAAGAAAAATCTTTCAGAGCAACTATCATCATTATTTGTTTGCTTGTGGCTGTCTCACTGTGTTGTCCAGGTGAGTGTTAAATGCCTAGACTTAAGGTATCCTTCTGCCTCAGCCTCCTAGTAACTGGAAATAATGAGAATGTCCCTGACGTAGATGTGATTTTGAAATATGTAAGACACACCTGAGGATGCTGCCAAATTTCCTGGTCCATCTCTTTCCCAGTTTCCTCCTTGCATCCAGAGAGTAATTCCCAATACCTTTCAGCATAAAAGACATTTTCCCTGACAAAAGAAGACAATTATTCCCCACCTTGATCCTTCATCTGTAATTTGATAATAGTTTGGTATGTAACAACGAAAGCTTCAAATATTTTCTTTTCTGCACCACTCTTTCATGTTCTAAAGTAGGAGGTAAATTATACCCCAGGAGCACAAGTTAAATGAATCTTGTATGATCCAGTGAGAGAATCAGAGGATTTTTCTACTGGAAATATTAGCATATCTCACTGAGAAGGATACATAAAACAACAACAACAGCAAATAATCATATTGATTTTCTCTTTAGCATATAGTTAAGTAGGATCAAGTATATTTGAAATAGTTGTGCACCAATCTGAATTCGTCTTTCACTTTAGACAATGAAGTCTCTACATTATATAGTAACGCTACATCTCCCTTCTCCTGAGTATTGATAAGCATCCCTATATTGCCTGTCATTATGATGTTGAGTAGTCCAGTTATTATATAGAAGTAGACCCACACTCTCTGTTCCTCCATCAGACCCAATCCCTCAGGCTTTTCCCAACTGCATTCTCCATTTCCCATGTCCATGCCTCTTGTGAATCCGACAGACCATTCCCTCCTGAACTCTCAGAGATCAGCACCTATACTTATAATCATAGCAATCCCAGATATCTAGACAGCAGTGTAAAAATCCAATCAATAACAGCCAGGACAATATGTTTCCACTAGAGCCCAGCTATCCTACCATAGCAGGCCCTGAGTATTCCAACATAACTGAAGCACAAGAAAAAGACCTTAAAATCACCTATATGAAGATGATAAAGGAACTTAAAGGGGAAATTAATAAAATCTTTAAAGAAATCCAGGAAAACACAAAGAATTGAAGAAAGTGAATAAGCCCCTTAAAGAAAGCCAAGGAAAAAGCAAACAAACAGTTGAAGGAAATGAATAAAACTGTTTAAGATATGAAAATGAGAATAAAAGCAATGAAGAAAATACAAACTGAGAGAATTCTGGAAATGAAATATTTAAGATGGCAAACAGGAACTACAGAGGCAAACTTCACCTACAGAATACAAGAGATGAAAGAGAGAAATTCAGTCATTGAAGATAAAGATATGATTAATTTAATTTTACATTTCAGCCACGAATTCCCCTGTCCTCCCTCCTCCCACCCACCTCCCAATCTACCTCCCATTCCCACCTCCTCCAAGGCAGGGACTCCCCTGGGGACCAGGATGAATATTGAGACAGCCTAGCACTGGGATAGACAGTTGACACATAACAAAAAAGTGAAGATAATGGAGTGGGGGAAGAGGAAACTGAGCAAGAAGGACAGGCAGAGGGGACATCAGCATAGAAATTAACAAATTAATTAATGAAAGCTTCAAAAAGAGGAAGACCTACCAGCAATAAGTAAAACATGACTCAAATCAAGATAATTGAAAGAACCGAAAGAAGCCTGCAGGTCCTTCTTAATTCAGATAAAACTCATTTCCATTTAGTCTGGCCATAATTAACATTCTCTGAATAGGTTGACTTTAGCTGACTGGAAGTCTGGCTCCTAAGCCACTACCAAAGGGAAACTCAGAGAAGACTTCTCAGGAGCGAAGATTACAGAGATTTCTATAGTAATTTCACACACAATCTGAGGTCATATTCTTTATTATTCTCTCTGTTCTTCCCTCATTCTCTTTCTGCAGCTTCAATTCTCCCCTGCTTCTTTGTTCACCTAGCTTAAATATATGTTTTACAGGGCGCTTGAGGTAATTAGAAAAAAAGTTACAAGGATTACCTCTCATTGGTCATAGCACATTCTTTGGGTAAGTGATAAGGACAGAGCCATTTGCCATGGCAATGCAAGGTTTCAAGGTTTCTGATGTAAGACTGTGACCAGAGGCCAGGAGTATAGTGCTTGGTGAGACAAATTGTGAGACATAGGTATTTCATCAGTTACATATACTTGCAAGGAAAGAATTGGCATCATTTTTTTTTTACGTTGCTTTGTGTTAATAACCTTGGTTAGATATCTGCAACTGTAATCTTGTGCATATATGTAAAGTTTTTAACTTGTGATCCATTTACAGAAACATTTAGTCTAGTTTCAACGTGCTCTGAGGTAAAAATGAGCTAATTGTGTGTAAACTGAGTAAAAGGAACAATGCAGGCTTTTAAGTGTCTTACAGTTCTCATGGGACAATAGATCTAGTTATGAAGTGTATCCTAGTATATTTTCTACATATCAAAATTATGCAGCTTAATGAGAAGTGATCTTCCTGACCATCCACAGATATCTGTGCCCCTAAGATTGAGATGCAATCATGAGATTACATATACACATCATATGAGATTACACACTACAACACAGGTATTGGGGAGACACTGTAGCTGCTTCTGAGCATGTGAAATTACAGAAAGAAGCAACAGTTTCCAGAGTCGGTTGTCCTGCAGGTGGGTTGATATCTGAACACCAGTTGTCACCTGCTGTATACTTCTATGGCCTCCAACAATTGAGAATGTCATGTTACCACTTGGTGTAGAGATTCTAATAAATATTATTGATTTTATTGCAGAGTTCCCCAGATGAAAAATTAATTGCAGAAAGATAGAAGATATGGAATTATTCTTTGCTTGCTTTTCTAAATTTTAAAAATATTTAATAAAAGGTACTTTATTTGGTGACAAGAAGCATTTAAAAGGGAAGGAAGCCACTGGTGAGTTTTTTGTGCTCCTATGAACAGCTTCATACCCATCCTGTCTAAGCAGTTCCACTTGAACCCAGTGGGTCAAAAGGCAAAAGAACAGAAACAAATTCATAAAGTGTGATGTGGACCTGGTGGGGCTGGGGTGGGGATGCAGGACTGGTAGGGGTGGAGGATAAGAGGGTAGAGGGATGAGTATGCTCAGGATATATTATGCATGTTATAAAACTGTCAAGGAATAAATCAACAAAAATAAAATGATGGCCCAGGAGAAAGAACTGATTATTTTTGCAATGATTTTTTGAGAAGACAAAGGGAAATAGATAGGCAAGGTTTATACTTCGGAAAAGTTCTGGGATTTAGAGAGGATCTGTGTGAGGTTTAATAGATTTGGTGCTAAGTCCATATGGGAATACACCACCAATTACTTAAAATTTTTTAATGAAATGTAAGGCAAGGGTATGTGAATAAAGGATGCCTAAATAGGACAAAACTTTACATGAAATGGTATGGTCATGTTCATAAAATAAAAACTTAAAATCCAAAATTCAGTGGTTGTGCAGTTGTGGAAATGACATGGCAAAACAGCGTTTATGGCTGTGGGTGATTGACATGAGATAGAAAAGAACATGCATTTGCAAAATCGAGCTTTAGACTGTCATTCAGGATCTGTCACACTCCAGATTTCAGAAACAGAAACAGTAAACTGCAGATGTTGGTCTGTGAAAATCAGACCTATTATCTTTCTCTGTTGTTCCCATATCTCATCTCACTTGCATTTGATTTCTCCAATCAGCCTTAGCATATCTTGTTCACTTCATTTTTTTAGTCAACTTTTACTTGCAGAAGAAATAGCATTTAAAAAAAAAACATTTTTTTCTTGTCTCTGATCCCAGTACCCATTAGGAAGGTGTTCTCTTTTAGCTGACAGAATGTGTGTATTTAAAGGTGTGTGGACATAGCGTAACATGCTTGCTTCATTTTAGCTGGAGGAAAAAGACTAACAAAGCTCTAAATGCTGTGGATGTATCTCCTGAGTAGAAAGATGGGTAGAACAATATATGAAGAACTTTTTAGGATAGCATAAGAATCATGAGGAAACTAGTGGTAGAGAAATAAGAATGCAAAAAATAATAATAAAAGGTAAAGACAGGTTAAGGAAGACCAACCTCTTCAAGTTCATTTTTCATTAATCTTATTTTGTTTGGCAGTTCTGTAGTATTAAAGCACTTTCACAAATGGATTAAAATATAGTGATTATCTCTTTATTTATAATTATTTTTTCTTATGGTGTTTAAAACATTTTCCCCAACAAATTTCATTTTTATTGCATCATTTCTCCATGCCTTTATCTAAGAGAGTTTGGTCAGGAATGTTGCACACCCATGCCTGCATTTAGAGAGTTTTGTTAGTTTCTATTTTTCATAGACACACTCTCACTCTCTGTTGCTTTAGGTTTGAAAAATATTATATTCTAAAAATAATAAAGCCACTAGGCCGGGCAGTGGTTGCGCATGCCTTTAATCCCAGCTCTTGGGAGGCAGAGGCAGGCAGATCTCTGTGAGTTCGAGGTCAGCCTGGGCTACTAAGTGAGTTCCAGGAAAGGTGCAAAGCTACACAGAGAAACCCTATCTCGAAAAACCAAAACCAAAAAAAAAAAAAAAAAAAAAAGCCACTAAAACTGTGGGGTTGCCATGGAAATATAATGGTGGCAGGTTAACTTCAACTCCCTGTACTCTAAGCAAGAATGTCCAAGACAACAGTGTGGCAAAGAAAGCGGACATGATTGTCTGTCAGCAGTTGGGTGTATTTTCTTCTGTGAACAAAGAAATGCCCTGGGTTTTCTCTTAGGTTGCTTTGTATAGTTTTTGGAAAAATTCAGCCCCAGGCATATTTCTGTGAATGTGGATAGCAAACAATGAAAATATTTGACACCGTCTCATGCAATTCCCACATTCAAAAGCAACAGGATAACCACTACTGTTATTTCCAGACCTGCTTTCAGAAAGAGAGAGACATACACTCAGGCTTTTGATTATCCAAAATGTGAGGTTTTATTTGTTTTATATAAATATAATACCTTCCAGACTATGTGAAACATCTATTTGACTTTGAAATTTTTCCACGTATTTGAAGTCTACTCATTTTTTATTCAGGTTGTCCTCAAATGGCCCATCTTCTTTTGCATTAATCTATACAGAACGTCTAGAGTACAAACTGTATTGAGGATAATATATTTAGTATAAAAACAGTTCAAGTTCTAAGAAAATTGTAGCACTGTCTATCATTGTGGGCAGACAATAGATTCAGTTGTCATCTGCATGGAAGAGACATGTGTGTTCATTTGCTTCAACTAACTATATCTGTCATCAAGTCTGATGTTCATGTCTAAGCTGTGGTGCATAATAGGCAAGTGTCTGTGGAAAATTTGAAGATGTAGTGATTACTGGTGATTAGCTTATAAACCTTTTGTTTCTTACATTTAAGTTAACTCCAAAAATATCTTTTTTTTAAATTGCTGACTCAATCTTATAGATGGTGAGGAAGGAAGATCATTCCTCTCTGTAGATGAATAACTATAAGTAATCATTTTCCATGTTATATAGCATCATCAACACTCATAATATGACTGTCTGAATTTAGGATTTATTTAAAATTGATTTCAGTATTTGCTACAAAGAACATTTGATAAATGGACACATTGGTGTACCCATCCTCCACTTATTTCTGAGTCTGACAATTACTACTGCACTACTACACCCATTTCATGTTTCCCCTCATGTAAATGTAACTATGTTTCCTAATTCAGTTTGCATTTCACTCATTTTAATTTCACTCAATATAGAAATATTTATATAGCTGAAATAGCACAGTGGTATAGACTGAAACACTGTTGGAAGTGAGCAATTCTAACTAACTAATTTGAATTAGTAAATCTACAAAAGTCAAGTGAACATGCTGTTTAAAAAGAAAGAGACATGTAATTCAATGTGTTTTCTCCCCTTTTTATGTGTGATGATGTTCTACTAGACATTCTGCTATAAATGTATATTGTTCTTTAAGATAGGTAAAGAACTGATTGTAGGAGAAATACAACAGACTGTAGTATGGAAAACATAGAAGACTGAGGGGTGGATAGAGAGAAAAGAACATTTTTATTGATGCAGGTTGGCATATGTCATTGGAATGGGAGGGCAAACCCTGAGCTGGAAGTTGAATGGGAGGCTCTGGGTTAGGTAATTTATGAGACCCCTGCATATTTTCATCTTCCTTATCACATCACTAAGATGCTTGTCCTCGAACTGGTCTTTTCTTCCACCTGTCTTTCCCAAGAGAGGAGTCCAGGTATTTGTCCTCAAGCTGACCTTTCCCTCTATTGACCTTCCCCATAAGAAAGGAAATAGAACACTGCTTTCCCTGTTTGCATATATACATCCTGTAACTTTCCTTCAATACAGTATATGTGTACCCAGAGTTTACAACATATTCAGAGATATAAAAAATATTAAACAGTTAATAAAGTATTTATGCAGTTATCAGTATTTCTGTATGTATATATTCTAGGTGTACACACATGTGCATGGAGTAAGGATTGAAAAAAGTGTGTGTGTGTGTGTGTGTGTGTGTGTGTGTGTGTGTGTGAGAGAGAGAGAGAGAGAGAGAGAGAGAGAGAGAGAGAGAGAGAGAGAGAGAGAGAGAGAGGAAACCACAACAGTTTGATGATAGGAGTCTTCCTACACTGTTCTTTACCTCATTGTAGGAGACATGGTCTTTCACTGAGCTCACTGACTGGCTACATTATTTGGTGAGGAGCCTCCCAAGATCTGCCTTCCTCTGTCCCCCAGAGCTAGAGTTACAGATGTACATGATCACATTTTGCTTCTCTGTGGATGGATGGATGCTAGGAATATGAACTCTGGTCATCATGCTTTCACAGCTAGCAATTTACTCAATGAGCTATCTCCTTTGCTCACAAATTAGTTTTTTTTCTATTGCTGCATTATACCAACTTTTTAAAATAAATATTTTTATTTTATAATTAATTTAATTTTACATATCAGCCACAGATTCCCCTGATCTCCCTCCTCCTACCCTCCAGCCTTCTCCCCCAATCCACTCCCCATTCCCAAGGTAAGGTCTCCCCTGGGCATTCAGCCCAGCCTGATAGATTCAGCTGAGGCAAGTCCAGTCCCCTCCTCCCTGCACCAGGGCTGAGCAAAGTGTCTCAGCGTAGGCCCTAGGTTCCAAAAAAGCCAGCTTATGCACCAAGAACAGGTCCCAGTCCCACTGCCTGGGGGCCTCCTAAACAGTTCAAGCTAATCAATTGTCTCACTTATCCAGAGGGCATGGTCCAGTTCCATGGGGGCTCCTCAGCTGTTGGTTCACATAAGTGGATACTAGATGTAAAGCAAAGGATAACCAGACTGCAACTCACAACTCAGGGAGGCTACCTAGTAAAAAGCACCCTAAGAAAGGCACAGGGATTACCCAGCAACAGAGAAATGGATTAGATCTACATGAGCAAACTGGACGTGAGAGGGGTAATGGAGGGCAAGGGTCGGGGAAAAGAGAGCTTAGGGGAACGTGAGGTCCCAGCTGGATCAGGAATGGAGTGGGAGAACAAGGAAAGAGACATCATGATAAATGAAGACCCCATGAGAATAAGAAGAAGCAGAGTGCTAGAGAGGTACCCAGAAATCCACAAAGATACCTCCACAATAGACTACTGGCAATGGTCGAGAGAAAGCCTGAACTGACCTACTCTGCTGATCAGATGGCCAAACACCCTAACTGTCATGATAGAACTCTCATCCAGTGACTGGTGGAAGCAGATGAAGAGATCCATGGGCAAACTCCAGGTGGAGCTCCAGGAGTCCAACTGGCAAGAGAGAGAGAGAGAGAGAGAGAGAGAGAGAGAGAGAGAGAGAGAGAGAGAGAGAGAGAGAGAGAGAGAGAGAGAGAAGGGATTATATGAGCAAGAGATATGGAGACCATGATTGGAAAAAGCACAAGGACAAATAGCCAAACTAGCAGAAACACATGAACTGTGAACGAATCAGTTTTATACAACTCCAGAGTTAACAGTGGCTCAGGGGAGGGGATAAGAGTATAGATAGAACAACTGAGGCTTTAGAAGCAAAGCAGAATGTCAATCAGACTGAACTGTAGAGACATATGAGAGCAAAATAAAGGCCTGGAAAGGTTGTTGTTATTGTTGTTGTTGTTGGTGTGTGTGTGTTGGAATGTGGATGTGGTTGTTTGACTGGTAATTGGCCCCCATAAGCTCATAGAGAATGGAAATTTTGGAGGTATAGCCTTGTTGGAGGAAGTGTGTCATGGTGGGGGTAGGCTTTGAGGTATCTTATGTTCAAGTTACACCCGGTGTCTCAGACCATTTCCTCTGTCTTTGGGACAAGATGTAGGACTCTCAGCTCCTTCTCCACCACCACACCTGCCTGCAGGCCACCATGTTACACCATGATGATAAAGGACTAAACCCTTGAAAATGTAAGCCACCCCAATGGAATGTTTTTCTTTTATAAAAGTTGTCATGGTTATGGTGTCTCTTCACAGCAGTAGAAACACGAAGACAGTGGATGTGGCAGAAGCCCCGAGAAGACCCACTCAGTAGAAGAATGTATTGCTAATAACAAAAGAAAAGACATTTCAAAAGAAAAGTCAGACTTCAAATTATGAGTATTTCCTGTATTGTGCAATCATTTATGTAACACTCTGAAATTTAAAGCATAATCTGCAGATATACCATCTCTTTTTCCACATCAAACATGACCACAGCATGGCCCCTAAGCAATGCTTAATGGGCACCCTTTTGTCTGTGGTTATAAATTACTTAGAAACCTATCCCTTGGTACCCACTCTCAAGCATGCCCATTGATGCCGGAGATGAGGTTTGTTTCAAGCATTGTTCTATAGCTTCAGTAAGTCCTTCACCTTCAAGGCACATTCCTCTTCAGGCAGAGATCCTTGCTGTTTATGTTTCCATACTTAGGTGGACTTATGCCTGAATATTTGAAAAACACAGAACCAAATGTTAAATGCCTTGCCTTTTCCCTATCCACTCTTAATTGTGTTTCCTTACCATACTCCAGAATAAAAGTGTGTCTGTACAAAAATGGCTGCAACAATTTAGAAGTTGACACCAAAATAGTAATTTAATACATAGATGCGAAGTGTCCAAAACAATAATTTGATCATTTTCATTACCCGTGTAAAGAAAGCTGTAACACCAGAATACCATACGCAAGTGAAAAGGTTCTGGATTACTATTTATACTAGTATTGGCTAATTTAAGTTGCTACCTAGGAAGAGTAGGTTTTAGTCGTAGCTTTACCATACACAGAGAAGTTAGAGTTTGGTCATTTCTCTGTCCAGCCATTCTAGCTCTTCCTTGTTGAACTATGGATTTCAGCATCAGCAGCATCCTCCAGTGTCAGTCATCACACCAAGTCTTCCAACATTCACATATTCAAGAACTCTGTTTCTCTTCTCTCATTCTTACGTTGCCAGTATGCCTTGGTTTATAATGACTCAACAAGAAAGACTGATTTATACATCAACAAAGCCATTTGTTATTTATAGTTTACTGCATTCTTGAAAAATATTAAGAGAGATTTAAAGTGTCCCCAATACACTGACACATATACATTAAAAATTAAGTATACATGTTGGAGTATATGTTTACTTAGTTTGGTACAGCCATTCCATAATAAACACCTGTTTTAAAGCAGTGAAAATGAGAGTTTACATGATATATATGCTTATGAATTGTTTGCCATTTAAAGTAATTATTTCAAAGATGCTAGGCTCTTCTTATTGTCTTTGAAAGTAGCAAAGCAACCAGATACAGTGACTCACACCTGCTGTCCCAGTACTTGTAAGGTGAAGGCAAGAGGTCATAGTGAATTGAACTGCTATACAGTGAATTTGCGACCACCATGGAGTACATGAGACCATGCCTAAGAAAAAGTGAAGAAAATACTAAAAACAGGCAATTATTATAAAAAAATAGGGACATTGCTCAATATTGTACCATTCATATCTATAACATGGAGATCACTATAATTTGTTATAGTCCCTGTTCTTATTCATTTTACTTTTGACTATGATGACCATACTATTTACCTCACTTCAAATACAGTCTTTAGCTTAAAGAATCATGGTCATTCAGTGAATAATTTATAGCAATAATCCCACACTTTAGGAGTCTGAGGCAGGAGGATTGCTGAATGTTTAAGGCTATGTTGGACTAAAGTGGAATATGATGTTAAATAAATAGATAAAGAGAACCTTGATCTTACTGTTGGACCCCAAAGTTTAGGGTCTCAAGTGGGTGCCCCAAGAACCCAGACTCCAGTCCAGTTGATGCAATAGCACGAGGATTTTTATTGAAGCTTCTATATAGAAGGGCTCCTCTGCTCCCAAGAGCAAGAGTCACATCTTACTGCAGCCCCATGGGGCCTTTTAAAGGAAAAACCCACAAAAGCCGTAAGATTACAATTCCTATACAATTTTGTTTCACAAGATTATGGGCTGGTTACAGAGTGATCACAGAGGGGGTACAGTTATGTCAACAGGTACATTCTTCCTGAAATCTCAAAGGGGGTATCAGGATGGGAGTGGAGTTTACACAAAGGTCACAGTGGTCCTTCCTGGAACATCTGTGAGCACATCTCTTAACAGAAATCTCTTTACATTGTTACATTTTGGCAGGGGTCATTGAGTAGTGGCTGAGTCAGGTTGCCCTTGGAACTAGATTTTTAGTTGCTCATTTCCTAGGGCTTGGGGGTGTAAGCCTGAAGGGTTAGGATCTTTCACTTATATCTAATGGAGTTTCATATACTCATGGTGTTGCATCCCAGTCTCACACTATATGTCAACTTACAGTCATTGCTGTGACCAGCAGTTGAATTCAGGGACTCTCCTAATATCATCCACTATGCACAACCCTACTCTGTTTTCTCCTGGCTTTTTATTAAGCCATGGGTTCCTCCTCAGCTCCAACTCACAGTCTCCAGAAGCAGACCAGAAGTAAAGGAAGGGTGGGGGAGTGTTCTCACTTGGCGATAATCCTTATCCAGGGAGTGTTAGCCAGTATGGCTGATCTCTGCCCACTCATACCTGGAGGCATCTTGTACATCAATTATCACCCCTAGGAGACGAATACAGCAGAACAACTATTGCCAATTTATATTAAATTGCCTTCTTCTGAGATCACTCACTCTTCCTTTTTGTTTATTCCTACTCAAAGAATTTAATCTCCCCATGCTACTAGCAGCTAAGTTTATGTGACAAAGCTGTGTTTTTAAGAGGAATCAAATTGGAAAAGACAAACTTAGAGTGATTTGATGCAATTCGTTCAATTTACAGTTGGGGAGATAAACAGCCAGAGAATCCAAGTTGCCTGGCTAAAGACACAAAATGAAATAAAGACTCACTCTGGAGTTTTACTTCTTTGAGTTATTATCACATGTGTCTCTGTAAATAAGGCCCAGAGAAAAAGGTTATTCATTGTCTCATTCATATTCACACACATGCATACACGCGCACGCGCGCGCGCGCACACACACACACACAAACACACACACACACACACACACACACACAAGCACTCCTTTATCTCTCCCCAAAGACAAATCTAAAATAGAGGACTATGCTTTTAACAGGCTTAGAGATATACAGTGATGTTTATTCTTGCTCCTGTTTGTAGTTAATATTAAATATGTAAATGTTTTAGTCTCCGCATTAGAAATGCCAATTATATCTACTGTGAATTCCTGTGGTCTTTTCTGATAGGCCTGAAAAAAAGAACTTGAGAAGAATTTTTATAAATTTTGAAGTAAATTGAATACTTTCGTGTGAGAAACTTGAGAGGAAAAATTATTCAGACATAAAACTGTTTCAGCAGTTAAAGAAATCAGTAATTTTCTTTCAATAATAAAAATCTTTCTGTGACAGCTAGCTACAGCCCAAAATTACTGAGACATAAAGTAAGGCACATACATTTGAGATAAATCAAGTCTGTGTGCATGGAACAACAAAAATAAATTGATTGAAGCATCAGACGTAGCAAAGGGAATAGATTCTCTCAACCATGATAATGCTCGTTTTAACATGTTAAAAATTCACTTTGATTTTGTTTTCTTGTGTAGGCATGAGTTTAGGTCATAAAGAACAAAGTTTGCATATTTATCTACCAGTTATTAGTTATACCAGTCTCTATTTTTAAATGGACATTATAATTTTTATTATGAACAACTAGCATTATAATTTTATCTTTATTTTCAACCTTTTAAAACATGGCTGTTTATTTTCATAGAAAGGTGATCCTGTCAAATTATAATAATGTTATTTTACTAGTTTACTAATAACTACTAATGTTACTTTTAGGCTAAACATTTTGATTTCCAAGTAATAACTTCCTGTACATCTGGTAATTTAAAAAATGATCACAATTTTGCCAGTACCATCTTCTTCACAGATACATTTTTTTAAGAATAACAGTATTTTTTGAACATAGTTGTTTTGATAAATCACCAGGGTTTCCAAAGACAATTGACTTGAGTTTTCTTTGACCTCCTGATATATTTTGCAATGTTCACTTTTGCTAAAGTCCTGTTGACATCAATGGATTATTGTTTCATGATCCCTTTGTCACTTCCCATTCAAATCTATGAGATCAGAGGCTGGAGAAATGGCCCAATAGTTCAAAACAATTGCTGTTCTTTCATAGGATCTGGGTTGGTTCCCAGTACCCATATGTTGGCTCACAACTGTCCATAGCTCCAATGTCAGGGTATATGATGCCATCTCTGTTGTTATCAGGCACAAGACACACAGGCTGTGCACATACACTCATGCACATAAAATTAAACATTAAATTAAATTAAAATAAATCTTTAAAAAAGAAAAACTATATAAACACTGTAGCATTTCTAGGGAGAACACAAAATGTTTGCCTGGTGAATTTCTACCTCTTTAGTACTGATTTTTACAATCCTTAAATAAATTAATACAAAATCAGCATGCACATAATCCAGCTTCCTATAGATCTAGTTCTCTGAGTGAGGCTTAACAACAATGAATAGTTATAAAGTAGAGAACAGTTTCAACATTTCTAAAGCCTTCTCAAGACTTCAGATCTGCATTTTGGCCTTAGAATTTACATTTGTTTTAATGTCACATAAGTGAAATCATGTAGACTTGTTTTTGTTGTTATAGTTTTAAAATTTGGAGGCACTGGGAATAAAATCCAGTGCACTGGCCGGGCGATGATGGTGCATGCCTTTAATCCCAGCACTAGGGAGACAGAGACAGGCAGATATCTGTGAGCTCGAGGCCAGCCTGGTTATTAGAGCTAGTTCCAGGACAGTCAAGACTACACAAAGAAACCCTGTATTGAAAAACCAAAAGAAAAAAAAATCCAGAGTACTATTCATGCTAGACAAACATTCAATTGGTGAGCTAGATTCTTAGCCCAGAATGAACACCCATCTCCTCCAATGGTACTTATTTTAATTAGCACACTGTATATGACACCATTCATGCTGCACAGGAGTTACCTTTTTAAAAATGTAAACTGGTCATGACCTATGGCAGGGCTGTGGACATCAGATTTTTATAGTTAACTCACATAATGAAGACAAATATTAATTTTGATTCCTTTCTAAGGATAGGCTGCCTGTGGAGGGCTCCTTTGTCTGAAGGGTGTGGCCACCACTAGGTTGCTAATGGCCCAGAGAATACAACCCCCCTACCCCCTCACGCCCCACCCCAACCCCCATGTGCTACCCACGCCACACAACCTGCACATGAAGTCAGCAGTAATTAGACTAAGTGGATAATAAAGCAAAAGAACTGAAATTGTCAAAGAGTTGTGTTGGGGGATTTCCAGGGAACTGAAGGAAAGAAGACAGGCTGAACGTAATAGAGATACACTGTATTTATGTACAGAATTGTAAAAGAATTACAATGTTACACAGACACCCACAACTGGATAACATGCAGAGAATAAGAGACTTTGGAATTCTCAGCCCTAAATGAGATGTCTCTATCACACCCCTCACCAAAGGCTCACACATCTATGAGAACAGCATTCTTAATACACACAGGGCAGATGAACATCAAAACAGATGGTAAGTGTGACGGCATGCACAAGTTCAAGTCAGACAAAAATCCAAGCAAGGAGGAATGTCAAAAACCCCACTGAGGTTGTTGATCCTGAATTTACAATGATCTCACTGTCTGTGTTGTTGAATTTTTAGAGTAATTTATATCTCTGCAGCTTTAGTTTGAATCTTTTAGAATGTCCAAGAATGGTTGTCAATAACCTATATGTAGGGTTATATAATGTTTCTGTCATGTTTTTTTAATGGAACTGCCAAACACACATACACACAACTGTTTTTTATTTTATTTTATTATTATTTGTGTGTGTGGGTATTTTGCCTGCATGTGTGTTTGTGCTCTACTTGTGTGATTGGTGCCCACAGAGGTCAGAAGATGGGGTCAGATCCCTTGGAAGTGGAGATACAAATGCCTGTGAGCCACAATCTGTGTCCTGCAATTCAACCCAGGTCCTCTGGAACAGCAACTCCTAACCAGTGCTCTTAACTGCTGAGATGTTTCTCCAGTCCCCACACAACTGGTTTTAATTTCATTTCAGTGAAATAATAAATGGCTCAATGCTATTTTATTATTAGCCTTTCTGCTGCCTATTTATCTGTTTCTGTGAGGATGTAGCATTATAAGGTTTTAATATAATATCTTATTATTTTTTTAAAATTTCATGCATGTATAGAATGCATTTTGATTATATTTCACTCTTGTCTTTCCCATTCAGGATTCCTCCTGGATCCAACTCTGCATGTCCCAAACCCTTCCAATGCCATGTCTTATTGATTTTTTTTTTGCAACTTTTTTATTTACTAGGAGACATGATCATAAAGTCACCAACAGGACTGTCAAGCCGTGAGCTGAACAAAGATGACACCAGTAGACACGTCAAAGTGAACAGGAGGAAGACCATGAGGCCTTAGCCCTGCACAAAGAACTACAGGCAACTAAGGAATACGGAAAATGAGAGAAATAATCTTCCCCAGGCAAGAGCATATCAATTGGCTACCCAATGCTAAGTGGTCAGCCTTGACAATATACGTATGGGTAACATTAGATAAACTGAAAAGATTATATACACATATGAACATGAATATATGCATATGATTGCAATTAATTAAAAACAGATGCCATGAGTTCAAAAAGGGGCAAGCAGGGGAATTTGGGAGAGTTTGGAGGGAGGAAAGGGAAGGGAGAAAAATGATAAAATTATATTGTAATCTTCATAATAGAATAGAAATCATTGTTTTGTGCAGGCACCCATAGCCACTGGGAGTTAATGAGTGCAGCGGTCCTTTTGTACCTAAGAGACACCACTTGTCCTGCTTTTCCCGATCTCTGGCTCTTACAATCTTTCTGCTCCCTTTTCTCAGTGGATCCCGAGACTTAGGGGCATGGTTTAACATAAATGTTCCGTTTGCAGCTGAGCTCTTCGAAGAAACTTATTCTCTGCAGTTTGACCACTTGTGAGTTTTTGGGTTAAGTGCACAAAGAAACATCTGTGATGAGGTCTGAAAGCTACAAGTAGTTTTGGACTTTGTTTTAAAAGGCCAGGAGCTATTATTCTTTTAGGTACTATTTTACTTCCTCAAAAATGTACTTTGGGAATCATTATGTCAGCTGTTTGGATTTTTCCTGTCTTTATAATGAATATAAAAATAGTCTATGGAATAGGTGTGCCTTTATTTATTCATCATTCAATAGAATTATTGTCAAGCCAATTGTCTTTTTATTTTATTTCACTGCTTTAGGACTGGCTATAACAAAGATCTTTGTGCATATATCTCAAGGACCAGAACAGTTTCTCTTGTATTTAGGAGTATATTCTTGTAACTTAGAAAACAATTGAACAAATATTAAACAGCTATATTTTTCCTAATATTTAAAATATTAATCCATAAGGAATTTACTGTGCAAATAATGAAGTGTAAATATCTGATGTTTTTTTAAAAAAAAGAGGTATTTCAGAATAATTTACTAAAAATGTCCTTCATTAAAATTAAAGAGCAGCTTTGTGACACATTAGATTAAACTATGATTTTTGACCTTTGATTAAATCTAAATGTTTTCTATGTCAACAATGTATTAATCTAAGTTTAAAAATTATTTTGCTTCAGTAAGGAAGTATCTTCTCTTGTTGTTGGCCTTCACATACAGTTCTTAGGGTAGAGGGGCATCCTCCTTCCTTCATATGGAACTTTATTTATTAATAGTAGGATTTATCCTGAATATTAATCAAAGTGCTTTCTGGGGTTGAGTGTAAATTATCAGTGTCTTGGTTATTTCAGGTCAGGTGTTGTACAGCAGTTTTATACTTCAAATATTTTGATTATTTTATTTTTACTTTTAGGAGATCTGTGATAACATTTTACTGTCATTTTCCAAAGAGGGAAGTTGAGTGTTAAATAGTTCCTAAACTCTAGGGGGCTTGCAGTTTTTCAGATAACTGTCCTTTCTTGCTCTCTGTTTTTGGGAAACTCTACAACTAGCAAAAGTATGGTAACTGCTCTTTTGTCATGAATATAGGCATGAAGCCACTGTGTGGAGTTTTACCTACTGAATTCAATAAAGTGATTCATTTTTGACATTACACAGGAGATGGAAGAGGTGACAGACAAATTTTAAAAATGGTGAAGTAACTGCAAGATTGGCGTAAGCAGGAAATTTATATAATCTCTGGAATTGGAGAGCACAGATTGATCTGAAGTCTAAAGCTGAGCAATGAGTCACAATGTGGAAGTTTCCCAGCAAGAAAGGAGGATGCAGTCACCTGCTATTGCCAAGGATGCTATGAGTCACTGGGAGACTCAAAGGGAAAGCAGGAACCACATTGGCACTTCCTCACCCTTCATCACTGAATGCATGTATATACCCAAGCTCCTTCAATCTCCTGGGCAGTGAGCATGGGGGACACATTCTGTAGGAGAATGTTTAAATAGAATTTATTGCAGACAAGTTTCTCTGTCATTGCTGTGAGTGTGGAGAAATCAGTTTCATGCATTAGATTTATATTTAATTGTCTTTGCATAAAATATAACTTACTCAATATGCTAGTCCACTTATTTAGTTAGTGTGTATTTTGGAGATTTCACACATCCATATTTTTATAAAAATGTGTAACTTACTTAGGTAACTTCAGGCTGATAATTTCCCCCCAAAGAAATGTTAGACATTTCTTTCTATTATTTTTAAATATTTTCTAATGTAAAACTTTATTAAATGTTGTGCTTTCTCTAGAGTTAAATTTTGGTATCACCTTATTCAGTTGACAAAATAATTTATCAAGAAGTTACTTTAGATTATCTATACAGATGGTTATTTTTAAAATAATAAGCATTGCATGTCTATCCTTCTAATTCTTGTATCTCTGTCTACTTTTTGTCTTGGGAGTATTGATTAGGAATTTAAGCAAAATGATAAATGTGACTCAACTAAAGCTTCATATTTTTCTTCTTCTAGATTTTGCTAGGAGTATCAACTTTGTGGAACATTACACTTTTGTTTGCAAACTCAGCTCTGAGTTTATTCATTCACTCCTAAAATTAAGGATTTGGTGCCAGAAGGGATAAATTGTAGAATGCATTTATTTTGACATCTTGAAAAGATATCAAAAATTGAAATGAAATTTCCAACTAAATTATGCAGCCTAAGCATAGAGAATTAGCATCACACAAAAAAGTGTTCTTTCAGAAAAATCATCGGGCAAACTATAAAATAACACAAAAGAAAATAAACAAGGAAAACTTTTTTATTTAAACAAATTGCCACTATATCCTGCTCTATCTTTCCTCGCCCCACCCCTCAAAATGGCCCCCTTATTGTAGCTAGAGTTTTTTTGGTCCTGCCTGGCCCACCGTCAGGACAAATGTCTCTCACCCACCAGTCCCGCAGCTGCTCAGACCCAACCAAGTAAACACACAGAGACTTATATTGCTTATAAACTGTATGGCTGCAGCAGGCTTCTTGTTATCTAGTATATATATATATATATATATATATATATATATATATATATATATTTGGTTTTTTCGAGACAGGGTTTCTCTGTGTAGCTTTGCGCCTTTTCCTGGAACTCACTTGGTAGCCCAGGCTGGCCTCGAACTCACAGAGATCCGCCTGGTTCTGCCTCCCGAGTGCTGGGATTAAAGGCGTGCGCCACCACCGCCCGGCTTAGTTTTTATATCTTAAATTAACCCATTTTATTAGTCTATAAGTTGTCACATTGAAGATGTAACCAACCATCTTATTAAATAAGAAACACAGAACCAATGCAAAGAAGAAAGCCAAGAGATCAGAGCTAAGAGCCTTACCCTGCAGCTAGCCTCTTCAGCCAAGGGACCTCTCCAAAAGAGACGTACTTCCTGTGTGATTGTCTTTATGTAGTCTTTCTGTTCTGCCTTCTCATTGGTTGTAAACCCAAACACATAACTGCCTTGTCACTGCCTGTCTGTAGAGACTTCCAGGTCTTCTATGGTTGGTATTGAGATTAAAGGCATGTGTCTCCAATGCTGGCTGTATCCTTGACCACACAGAGATCTACCTATCTCTGCCTACCAAGTGCTAGGATTAAAGGTGTGCGCCACGAATGCCCAGCTCTGCTATGGCTTGCTATTATCTCTGACCCCCAGTTAACTTTATTTATTAACATACAAATAAAATCACATTTCAGTACAAATAAAATATCACCATACCACATGGCTTGTGGCTTACAGGTATCTTTACATGTTGCTTGTCATGACGGTGGCTGGCAGTGTCTTTCTGACTCAGCCTTTTACTTTTCAGATTTTTCCTCTCTCTTTGTCCCGCCTACACTTCCTGCCTGACTACTGGTCAATCAGTGTTTTATTTATTAACCAATCAGAGCAACACATTTAACATACAGAACATCCCACAGTACCTTAGTGTTCTGGTTCATACGGTTACTCCAGGTTAATGTATATATCTGAAGCCCAGGGATTTTTTGGGAAGTGGGAGACAGAAATATTCTAAGAGCCAGGAAATAAGGGACTTTGTTGTGAAATTCTATCTTCTAGAAATGTTAGAAGCTACATCCATGAAGTGTCACCAACAGTGCTACTTAAACTTGACCTGAATAAGGAGTGCACCAATAGACATGCTAACATGTGAGATAGAAAGGCCTCGTGGCCTCAAACCTAGACAAAGAACCATATGCCACTAAGACATGATGAAAGCTAGTTATTATTATTATTAATTTTTTTTTTTTGGTTTTTTGAGACAGGGTTTCTCTGTGTAGCTTTGTGCCTTTCCTGGAACACACTTGGTAGCCCAGGCTGGCCATGAACTCACAGAGATCTGCCTGCCTCTGCCTCCCGAGTGCTGGGATTGAAAGCTAGTTATAATCTTCCTCAGTGAAGAGGATACCAGTTGAGTATCCTATACCAAATGGTCAACCCTGAAACCATAAATGTACAAGTAATATTGAACCGACTGGGCAAAGGGGAAATGATATAATTATAATGTAATGTAAAAACTAACAGTAAGTAGAATCCTTTCAACTAGAGCTTCTCTCAGATGTTTTCCAAGCCATGTATTACTTTCTGTCCTTTTGTGTGAATTTAGACAAAGAATGTTTGTGGTGAAGTACCATATGCACTCACTTGAGTAGCTTTTGAGCAGTTAGCTTCTCTGGTCTTTTCTAATAGTCCCATGGCATAAAAGAGTTTTTGATTCTGGTACATATCCAGGTATGTCAAGTTTGCCATAGTCACACTGGTTGTATGATAGTTATAATAATCTAATCATTGATACATACTATGTAAATAAATGTAAGGGACATTTTTTTAAGAATTTTGCTTAAGTACATATTAACAGAATTTGATAAACTCCAAGTTCTCATCCACAACCCAGAGTTACTCTGCTTTGGGTAGGCCGTCTTATTTTGCTGACAACTGTTTTAGAGAGATTGCCATGATTGAGCCAAATAGGGAACTTAGTGCTCCCTGTTTTGTTTTGTTTGATCATTTGATTTTCTTCCTACTTCAACCTTCTTATAGCAGCTTGTACAACTGAGATGTTTTGGGAGATTCTGTGATCCTAAATGTAATGAGACTGAATAATGAAAAGAATGAACACATTTTTCTACTCAAGGTATGTGGTGAAGACATTCTCTGCTCATTGTACCAACTGAGGAAATGCGAAATTCAGAATTTTAATCTTGTTATTTGTACAGAAGTTAACTGAGATATATAGAGTTGGAGACTGAGCAAGAAGTTATGGGAAGTCAATTTGTTCAAACAAAAATAATATGTTATGCACTATGCTAATATTTTACAGGAAATTCATAACTTTCACTTATAGTACAGGATAAGACATTTGTTTACAGACATACCACTTAGCAAAATGTCAATGATGAGAATTAAAATGAGAACATTTTAAAGTGACTTTCCAATACTTTCTGTAGCAAATTCTGTTTTCCAGATGCTTGACCATTCCAAAAAGAATTTTTGTTTTGTTTATTGACTCTGCATTTGTCTAATTTTTTAGAATTATGACTGTTTTTGCACTATAGTCGAAGACTTTATAGATTCTTCTTTTCACTGCCTTTATACTGTATCAGCTCATTATTGATAAAATACTTCTAATTATTTATTTTCCCCTCAATTCCAGTCTCAAGAAGTCTTTCTTCTCTCTCTGTCTCTGTCTCTCTGTCTCTGTCTCTCTCTGTGTGTCTCTCTCTGTCTTCCTTTGTTTCTCTCTCTCTCACTTTCATTTGCTTTTTCTTTCTGTCTTTTTAGCTTTCTGTGAAAACTGATAGTTAAGCCTAGCTGTCACTGGTCTGACTGAGTAGTTTTGATTTCTTTTTTTAAAATATTGAGTTTAAAAATTGCTCTTTTTTCCTGTGCTCAATATATTGGTAGGAAATAAGCAGCTTCCACTTTCAAGTCTGAGTATGCTTGTTAAATGCTGATGTAGAAGTCTAGTATTCTGTATAAGTAACAATGTTGAATTTATGCCCCAGAGGAAGAAGTTCGGCTTAGTTCCAGTTCTCAGAATGAGAGTATGAATTCTCATGTTAAACCATCCTTAAATTATGTTGAAGGATTTGTGCAATTTCTTGGGGAATAATAAAAATTTATGTATAGAAATTAGAAAAGTTTGTTCAGTTCTGGGGGAATCCTAATTAATTCAGCTATTCAATTTAGACAAATGACATACCAAGTTCTGCCTTAATTTTCTTTCTGGCACATAATGTATTTCTCTCAGTTTCTAAGAGCTGATGACTTATATACTTGTCACATTTTGATAACATTGAGATACCAGGAACATCCCTATCCAATCACCAGTTACTTTGTGGGCACATATTTCCTCAGGGTTTTCTTTGCTGCAGAGGCAACAGAGAAGTAGAGCATAAAATATAAAAATAAAACACAGACTTAAAAAGAAATATGAGTATTAAGTATATAACTACTTTCCTGTATATCATGTTATGTACCAAATAGCTATCTTTGCAATTTTAATCTTGTTTTTTGTAAATCGGTCTCATAACTACAAAGTAAAATTGTTTTTGTCTTTTATTTTTTTCACTACAACTCCATAGGCTCTTTATGTGGATAAAAAGATACTCAGGTTTCACGAGGTAGTATTGTGCAGAAAAAATGCTAAGGAAGAAGGCTGTCCCAATGAAATAATAGTATTGGAGCATAGGATAGCATATCATGGCTAAGTGAACTTGGGAACGTAATGAATAATTAAAGTTCTTGGGGTGTCTTGTTGCTCTTCAGTGAGGAAATTTGCTGATGTTCACTACAAGTTCTCAGCTGTTATTGAGTCTTTTCTTCATATCTGCTACAGTGAATACTTCCAGGTGGGCATGAAATTAGTTTGCCATTTGACAGTAGTCCTGCTGTCACCTGATGGTCACTTCGTTGAGAACAGCAGTTTAAGGAAGGAAGGTTTTTTGTTTTGTTTTGTTTTGTTTTGTTTGCTAACATTTCCAAAGAATGTAGTCTACCATGATACGGAAGGCATGGCAAAAAGATGTGGCTGGTCACATTTCCTATACACACAGGAGCAGAAAGTCTTTAATGCTTATGATCAACCTGTGCTCTTGTTTATATTCAGTTTGGAATCTCAGCCTGTGGAATGGAATCACATTTAAGGTGTGTCTTTCCAACTCAGTTAACTTTATCTATGTAATCCTCACAGATAGATCTGGAGACATGTTTCCCTGATGATTGGAAGTCTCTTCAAGTTGACAACCATCAACACTAGCCATCATAGCTCCTGTTTTGCTCTTCCATACTGTTTTCGATAGAGAACTGATGTACAGCTGTGTCTTAGTATTTCTGTTGCTGTGAGGAGACACTGTGACCACAACAACTCTTATAAAGGAAAACATTTAATTGAGGTGGCTTGTTTAAAATTCATTATCATTTGGTGGTATATGGAGGCATGCAGGCAGACATGGTTTTGGAGAAATAGCTGAGTTTCTTACATCTTGTAGGCAACAGGAAGTGGCGTAAGAATGTGGGTGGTATCTTGAGCATACATGAGACCTCAAAGCCTTCTTCCACAGTGACACACTTCCACCAACAAGACCACACCTACTCCAACAAGGCCACACCTCCTAATAGTGCCACTCTCTTTGGAGGCCATTTTCTTTCACACTACCACAAGCTTTAACATTTTTACTAAAAGTTCTTCAACTTTGGAGAACTAGTTTTTAGGATCAACTGATGTGTCTTGTTTGAGAAGGATCTGAATTTCCTATGTCATTTAAAAATATTTATGAGCTAAATTGTTGTATTGTTATACTTGAGTAAGTACCCCTAAATATTATCAAATTTGATTGAAAATTTGTTTAAAAAATCTACAGAAAAAATGATTTTCAGTAAGTACACAAGGGCATGTTCCCAAGGGATATTTAGGCTTGTAGTTCTGCTAGGAGTCTGCATGGAAAGTTGTACTTAGGGCAAGGGAGTTTTTATGTATTACACAAAGTTGTGACTTTCCTGGGACAATGTGAACAAATGTCTGCTTAACCTAGGATAAAAAACTGACAACACACCAATGAAATTATTCTACCTAAATCTAGCTTAGTGAACCATCAAGTTAATTAGGATTACTTAAAGGTGGATGAGTAAGAGTTACTTACAGGAAAACCAGTGACTCATGGACAGCTGTATCACCAAGAAGGCCAGCACAGTATGTGTAATAACTCAAGAAATGTGCATCCCTGAAGACCTCTATATATCTTGCAGATAGATCAGCTTCTCAGAGAGTCTCCTTTCTCTTGAAATTTTTATTGCTTTTATAATCTTAGAAACAGAATTTATAAGTCTTAGAAACTACCTGATACTTGTATGCATTGTTTACTTCCTGAGATCTAATGGGATATTTTGACTTGTAGAAAATAGATATGTAAAACCTTACCCTTTCTTTGGCCCCTAACATTCTTCCTTTCCCCTCTTCAGCAATGTGCCCTGTGTCCTGCAAAGGGTGATATAGATGACTGATTATTTTCTTTGATCTATGGCAGAGTATTTTGCCACTTTGTCACAGTAACACTCATTTATTTCAGAAATATGATTATAAATTTCTACAGTTCATATCCCATTGCAAGCGAGAAGATGCATTCATGGTCAGTTAAGACTGATGGCAGAAGTAATACAAGCATGTAAACAAAAATGTTCAGAAGGCTGTTTGATAAACATACAAAGTACATTTAATAAGAAGATATCAGTGGCCTCTTCACTTATGGCCTCCCCATCTTCAGGCTTTTGTTCTGACTCAAAGTACCAGATGTACTTTCTTTCCTATATACTGTGCCTTAGATCCAATAGGTTAGGTTACATGCAAAACAATCATTCCATTATTGTGTCATTCAACACACCTTGCTTGTCATGGTGGTACTATAGCACACATGGTCCATGGGATCCTAGCATTTTTGATAACAATTTTTCCCTGGTAACCTGCATGGTACTATCTGGCACTATGAATATCAGCCAATAGTGAAGGAACTTCCAGTTTTGCCCCAGCCTTATTTCTCTATGTCCTGTAACCAAAACATGTGACATCTTCACCAGCAGAGACCTACCATCTTGGTCATCCAACTGAAGGAACAATATCCTTTATGTTGGTGGGGCTTCAGAGGCCTCCTCAGCTAACAACTCATAGCTATACATACATAACAGAGATGGATGAGACTTTCTTTTTTAACTTTTTTTTATTGATTCTTTGTGAATTTCCCATCATGCTACCCAATCCCACTCATCTCTCTGTCCCTCCACATCTGCCCTCTGCCCTTGCAACCTCTCCCCAAAAGAAAACGAAAAATAAAAAAATAAAAATAAAAATGAGAAATAAAATAAATCTTGCCATGGTGGCTGGGGTGTGTCACTGGTGGTGACACAGGCCATGGACATTGTCCCAGACCTGTGCTACCTCAGGCACTCTTGATAGCAGCTTTGCTAGTTTTTATATCTCATGAAAATATTTCCAAGAGGCTTGAGGCTGTGCTGCACAGGTGAAGCATATTTCTATCTCTCACCACCAAGCATAGGACCTATGTAGTACACCTGCCAGTCTCACATGAGACAGGTTCACTAATGAACTTGCTTAATTACTGTGTCAATCTGTGGAATCTTTAATTTAGAACAAGCCTCATGTGTTTGGATAGTTTGCAAAATATTGGAATATTTCACACATATGCTAGTGACCTTATTTATCTTCCAGCATTTATATGATTTTTACATAAGCCTGGTAAGAAGTTTTCAGAGGTACCGAGGGCAGATATCTCTTGTTTTAGTGAGTGAATCTGCCTTTTAATTTCCAGGAAGATGAAATAGGCTCTGGGCATCCATATGGAACACTACCACATGTTTTGATTGCTAATGAACACATATATTTCCTTCACATCTGCTATCCACACTGTGGCCAATCAGGCACGTGTTAGTTCTCCTTTCCATACTGGGCCATTTTTATATTCAGGTCTGATCATAGCCCTGTCCAGTGTAGACTGTCACAGGCCAAATCCCAGTAATAACATCAGCACTATTCTCAAACCTCATCTCCTTGGTTTCTCCAGATACATGGTGTCTGTGCTCACATGTATTCCTGCAGCCAAATGTTCCTGTCTGCTAAACCTGTGGCCATTCATGTTCCAGGATCCACAGTGGGTGGGTAACATTCCTTCTAGTGCTTTATCTGCTGAGGCTCTTGTTTCAATTACTGGATGATGCTCAATGACTTGAAAGAACATTCTTTCCAATAAGGCCTGGATGGCATTGGTAACAGGCCTGCAGACACCACAAAATAGTGCTGTTAATATGTATGTGACCTTTACAGAGTTTGGTTCTATGCCATCCCCCAAATAGGATCCTCCAAAGGCCCTTCATTCCAATCTTTATTAAATTAGCTGCTGTCATTATTACTCCAGTGGAACAAGGGATAAATTCCTCCCTCTGTCTCTGCCAAAGAGATTTTTCATATTACTTTGGGAGTATTTGCACATTCATGTTCCTTGTTGTTCTATTCATAATAGCCAGGCAATGAAAACAGCCCAGAGATCCATCAACTGATGTATGGATAATGAAATTGCTATGTAAAGACACATAATTTTATTCAATTTAAAACATGAAATTCTTATATTTTCAGAAAAATGGAAGGAACTGAACAATTGTATATGAAGTAAGGTAACTCTAACCCAGGAAGACAAATATCATATGTTATCTCTCATAAAGAGCTCTCAGGGGCTGGAGAGATGGCTCAGTGGCTAAGAGTACTGGCTGCTCTTCCAGAGATCCTGGGTTCAATTCCCAGCAACCACAGGGGTGGCTCACAACCATCTGTAATGAGATCTGGTGCCCTCTTCTGGCCTGCAGATATACATGCCAGAAGAACGCTGTATACATGATAAATAAATAAACAAACAAACAATAAATAAATAAATAAATAAAATCTTAAAATGTAAAAAAAAGATAAAAAAGAACTCTCTTTGAATTGTTAGATTAATGTGTTTAACTCGGAGTGTCTTTAAGCTATGAAGGAGACATTGGATAAGTAGGGGAGAATGATAGCTCCAAGAATGGGAATAGAACAGAAGGAACGTGTGGTGGATTGAATGAAAATGGCCTACATAGGCTCCTTTACTTGAACACTTGGTCTCCAGTTGGTGCAGTTGCTTGGTAAGGATTCGGAGGTATGCCTTTGTTGGAGGAGATATGTCATTGGAGGTGGACTTTGAGGTTTCACAAGAGTCCTGTGATTTCCAGCTCTCTGTCTCTCTGTCTCTCTTTGTCTCTCTGTCTCTGTGTCCTCTGTCTCTCTCTCAGTTTCCCTCTTCTCTCTGCCTTGTGGTTGGAAGTCAAGATGTGAGCCCTCAGCTGTTCTTGCTGCCGTGCTCTGTCCTGCCATTCTAGATCCCAACCCTCTGAAAACTCAGTTAAATGCTTTCTTTTAAAAGTTTCCTTCATCGTGGTGTTTTATTACCACAAAAGAAAAGTAAGCAAGACAAAACATGACAGTAGGGTGAGGGCAGATTTGGGCTTGAAAAACTTGAACAGACTTGAAAATGAGGAAATACGGGAGGGAGAAAGGGAGGAGGGAGCTGAGCAAAGCTAAGGATGTACATAAAAGCATATGAATTATTTAGTGCATTTATAAAATATATGATTTTAAAATTCATTCTGAATGGAGGTAATGTACATTGGTGGATCCCAACCTTGGGTATGATTGTACTCTATGAATTGTTTGCTTTGCTGGGTATGTTACTGGACTTTTATAGTGACATTAGCATCCAACTTTAGAAAAAGACTTTTTAAAAAAGCATACATCAGAAAGGAAGGAGAATTTATGTTTCTTCAAACTATGATATCTTATGAAAAAATTGATTGAAATACTCAACTCTTCTGAGTATAATAAATGAGCTTATAGAATTTACTAAATACAAGATGAATATACCAAAGTCAATCGCATTTCCATATGCGATAAAAAATTAACGAGAAATTAATGCACATGGAGCATGCCAAATTACAACAGAATGAAATTACAATGGGATGAAAAGTGGGAAAGTCTTGTGCACCATGAGCTCCAAAATATACAAGACATGTCATAAAAAATTAAAGAGGACACAACTTCACAGCAAACTCTGTGGCCTCTGGCTCTTATAAACTTTCCACCACCTCTTCCATGATGTTCCCTGAGCCTTAGATGGGAAAGTGCTTTGTCAATATAGCAGTTGGCACTGGGCTCCACAACTCGGCATTTTGATTGGGTGTGGTTTTCTGTAATGTTCTGCGTTTGCCGCAAAGGGAAGTTTCCTTGACGAGGGGTGACAAGGATGACAGCAGTAAACATGCCACAGTGGACAGGAGAAAGCCCATGAGGACTCAGCTTGCAGGCACCTAAGGAAATCTGGGAGTGGGAGGGGTAGTCTTCCCTGGGGAAAAGCTCACCAATGGGCTGAGCAGTGCCAAATTGTCATCCCAGGAAACATAATTTAATTAAGCTGTGGACTGGGTAAATTATATTTAGGGATATAAATGTATGTACATACACATGTATGCAAGCAATAACATTTAGTGGAAAAAAGAGGCAGTGGATTTGAAGGAGAATGGGGGTTGAATAAGGAAGGATTTGAAGGGAATGAAGGGAAGGGAGAAATGTAACAATATTTTAATATCAAAATTAAAGAAAAAAGCAGAGGAAAGTTTACAATAAAGACTTAAAATATTGGGTCCAAAGACATAAAAAATTTAAAGCTATCTTATTTTGAAAGCCTGGTCTAAACTATATGAAAGCGCAAAGAAAGTAGAGTTTCTGACGGTTGTGAAAATGAGCAAAATTGAATATGAATACCCCAACAGTCAGAACAGACAGATTAGAGGGTAAAGAATACATGATCCAGGAATAACTTACATGTGTAGATAATTGAGCTCAATAATGGAATATAATCAAAGAATAGCTCTTCTACACATTTTACTGAAGCACTTAGTTACCAAATAAAATTTATAATGATAATAGTCCAGATCTGTTATTTTTATCACATACAGAAATTAATTCAAATATGTCATAGACCTAAAAATAACTTAGAGAAGCAGAAGTCCCTAGGAGAAAAATGATTGTCAATTAAAACTGGAACATTTTTCACCACAATACTGAAGTCATGATAGGTAAAGGAGCAAAGCATGATTACACCTCATCTAATTACCTAAAAAAAATTCTGTTCCAAAACAATTATTCTTGAAAATACAGAGATTTAAAAATTTCTAAGAATTTCTCATTAAATATCAATTATTCACGTGTATCCATGCTTATATAAACACATATATGCATACATACTTATAAATTTATATGAATGCATATAGGCACTAAATAATGAAACAAACTCACAAATTTTTGAATGATTAGAATTTTGAATTGAGAGTTTGCCAAGTGACTATAATGGAAAGCAAACATTGTCAGGTCATTATTAATTAGGAAATTGCTAAATACACACTAAAAGACAAAACACTATAATCAAATACAACGAAGAAAACTTTGAAGTCTCATAGTATCTAGAGTTGGTAAAGAGAAGGAGAAAGGCAGAGTTCTCATGATCTCTTAGCCTGTATATATTCTTTGGAAAGAATTTTGGACACTTCAGTGTTAATTAATTATATGCTACTTTCAAATAGAATTTCTTCTCTTTAACAAGAATTTTAGTGTATACAAGTACTTTTATAAAATATTCATAGAAGATAGTTTTGCAATAATCTGAAATCCTAGACACAGATTCAAAGCACATATGCAGATGAATAGATAAAAGAACAGGATATCATAAAGCTTTCAAATAAAATTAAGTAGTGATGAATATGTGATATGAATAAATGAATTAGCATAAAATGAATACAATAATTTGAGCAAATTATACAAAAGTATATTAAGTGTATATATAATTTTTCTGATTATAATATTGTAGAATAGGAAATCCTACCATTTATTTGGTATATGGGACAAATTATGCAAAACAGTGGGAAACTTTGATTCATGGGTTTGTTCTTCAACTTTGGGTAGTGGTGATAATAATTTCTCATAATATACATATGTGTACCAAAACTAATTAACTGAACACATTAAATGTTTATATTTTATCTCCATAAAATTTCAAAAACTAGGATGGACAAATGCAATCTTACCAGTAGATAAAGATGGAATATGTGGAGATAAATTTTAGATATCCTCAAAGAAAATTTTACCATATCAATCAAATGAGAATTTTTCTTTGCATGCTTTTAACTAAAAAGAGCCCAAGAATAGATTCATAAAATCACCTTTTAATGAACCTATCATATAGTATACTAAATGCACATGTCCATCAAAGCCATGTAATATCTCATATAGTACAATAAATATGATACATTTTATCATTGGAACCCCTGGAAAGGAAATAAATATGTACATTAGCAGGTGAATAATTGTACATCAGGAAAACATCAGAGAAGACACCTCATCCTCAATGCTATTATAATGACACATTGTGCTTTATGACTTTATTCCAACAGTTACATTGCCCAACACTTCACATGCTATTTTTGACCTACTCACAGACATCAGATTAATTCACCCCAGTTATTATCCCCTCACAGAAACCTTAGTGTATCCCCAAGTGTTAGACTGTTAGTTGACTGTATCTCTCCCATTTCTGTTTTTCTCTTCCTCTGAATCCTTAACATATTTTATTTTAAGAATTATCTTTCCTCTACCATGTCTTCTTAACTCATCCAGATACAAGGGATGGAAACACTCTTGATGAGTGTTAATTACCTTGCAGATTCAAAGAAAAATCTATAATATGTATAGTGTCATCATTTATATTTTAAAAATTCTTCTAAAAAAACATAAGTGATGGGGGCTGAAAGGAAAAAGGTATGAACTGAACATACCTGTTTAACTAAAGCTATAAAAATCACGGAAAAATGTTAAAACTTTCATGTTTTTCTATTAAAATAGATTGCTCAAAATATAATAGGACAGACCCTGAGGGGATGGCATAATCATTTGTGAGGAATGTAAACCTCAAGGAAAGAGAAACTCCTCTGTCCACTAAAAGAAACTGTTTTCACCTGCTTAAGTGTATGCATTAAAAGTCCTCTATGAAATATTCATTAATTTCTTTTTATTATCCTCCTTGTAATTGGAGCATTATAGAAATGAGGTACAAAGAAGAGCTTGGAATGACCTAGCAGTTCTACAAGATAAATAATGTTGGATAAATTGGTCTGTGTTGGAACAGAACGTGCTCTTTGGGAATCTGACCTCAGAGAAAAAGAGGTCCACAACTAGTGCTGGAAAATGGAATGCTACCTATGGGAGGAGCAAGAAGCACAATGGTTGTGTTGACCTAATGGAGAGATTTAGAATATCATCTGTAATGCATGTTAAATAGTAAAATAAATAATACTTTTGCTATTTGCTAATTTTTTTAGTGGCTTAGTCTGAGCTATTGCTATGAAGAGACACCATGATCACAGCAACTCTTAGAAAAGCATTTAATTGGAGTTCGCCTACATTTTCAGAGACTTAGTCCATTATCATCATGGTGGGGAGCTTGGCAGCATATAGGCTGAAATGGTGCTGGAAAAGGGGCTGAGAGTTACACATCTGGATCTGTAGGCAACAAGAAAAGAAAACCTCTGGACTTAGAATGGATATTTGGAAAACTTAAAGCCCACTCCCAGTGACACACTTCCTCCAACAAGGCCACACCCTCAAATTCTTTCAAGTAGTATTACTCCCTGATCACCAAGTATTCAAATCTATGAGCTTATGGGGACTGTTCTCATTCAAACCATCACATTTAGCCTAGTAAAATTGTGACTATCTTGAATTAATTTTCATTAGATCTTATGTTAGGAAAATAGCACAAAAGAGTCCTCTGATTTTCACTGGCATGGCTTCAGTAATATTTACTTCACATCATGGAAGAAAAGGATACTGCTTATAGGGAAATAATGTAAAAGTGACATATGTCTTTAACTATATCCAGAATTTTAATTTATTATTTCCATTTTGTGCATATATCCCTATGGTATAAATTATGCCATACCTTTTAGAGAACACTAAAATTTTGTTGCTAATAGATTGCCAACTCCTATGGAAATTCTGTGTTTAAATAAATCAGGGATACCTGCCATTGCCATATGGGACTGGGTAGCTCTGAAGAAGGGATGCTCTGGATATGCATGATGCTTAGCAGAGTACCCACCTGTTGCTGAGTCTTAACAGCTCCCTCAGGAGAGGGGGTGAGAAGGTGAGGCATCAACAACAACAAAGACACCCAGAGTCAGGTGAAAGGCAAACAGTAGACTTGCTTATTCAGTAATAGTGAAAGCCTTATATACCCTCCTCCCAGCACCCAGGCTGCGTCCTTATCTGGTGACATTGTCTGGTTGCCCCTCATTGGCTAGACATGATCAGGACCTCTGATAGCCCCTGTTGCTAGGCCCTCAGGCAGACTTCAGGTTGGCTCATAAAGAAGTATGTTATGTACATGCCTTGGCAACTGGTTTGAACCTTATCTTCCTGCACCCACCCTATACCCAGGAGATGTTTAGTGCATCTTAGGAGTGATAATACAAGTGACTACAGAAATTCCTAAGCATTCTATGTGCTCAAAGCCATGTCATCTGAAAATTACATTGATGTTTCACAAGAGTTTTATGAAGTTTGGGCTTCACAATAAAATGGAGTTTGAACTTCTTGTCTGTTATGTGTAACTCTGTTAATTTGAGGGAATTGTGTAATTACTAAAAGCCTCATTTCCTTTTTTGAATTTTTTTCTTTTCTTTTCTTTCTTTCTTTCTTTTTTTTTTTGAGACAGGTTTCTCTGTATAGCTTTGGTGCCTCCCTCTGTAGACCAGGCTGGCCTCGAACTCACAGAGATCTGCCTGGCTCTGCATCCCAAGTACTGGGATTAAAGGCATGCACCACCACAGTGAGGCTTTCCTTTTATTGAAATTTAGAAGTGGTATACCCTTAAGTAAATTACCCTTAAATGCAAAGTATAAAATGGTAACTTAAAGTTACATTGGCCTTATTTTAATTGATTGAAAAAAGGGTTTGAAAACGTTGTCCAAGCTGGCCTCAAAGGCTCAATCTGTACTCTCACATTGGCTTCCCTAGGTAGTTGAACTGAGGTGTACAAACAGATGAAGCTTCCATTGGTTTTAGATTTAGTAGTGTTTATTTTAATTAGCATGCTAGTACTAAAACACTGGTTCAGAAATTCAAATAGTTTTGCCATATACTTTAATATCTACTTAAACCAGCAAAGCACAAATGAAAAACAAATTAAAAGTTATGTCTAAGAATAAACATAAATTATGTCTGCAGTGAAAGGGATACAGAAATGTAGCTATTACTTGAAAAAGCTCAAATAGCACTCCAGTAACCCTACGACAGAGGGAATAATGACTGAGATGAATAAAACAGTCTTCAGGCTAGAAGGCAAGATTATTCAAAATGTAAAAGATAAATTCTGACTCACCTCTATTCACATGTCAATTAACAAATCTTAAGCATACATTTGTACATTTCTTTATCATAGTTATCACTCCTTGTTGCTTCATGTTTAAATATGAAATGAAACTTCTAAAATATTGGAGTAATGTTTGAGAAGAAACAAAGAAAATAATAAATGTCAAAATCAGTGGAGCCGTTTTCCTGTCTCCTGGGGATAGGCTCTGTATCTCCCATATGCTAGTTAGTGGAACCTCTTTTTCCTACTCAATATGGTATTCTTAATTTCCAGTTTATGAGAAAGAGTAAGAGAAAATCTCATAAACAAATAATGCATTTAGTATGTCATCCTGAGTACAGTTATGAAATCTCACATTCTTTGACTTCCTCACATGTGGAATACAAATTCTTCAAACCAATATATCTATGGAGAATATACTACCCACCTATTTGTCATTTCATAACCACCTTGGTTGTAGGACTGTCAAAGCATCAAAATACCTAAGCTCAGATAACCTTTTCCATGGTAGCTTGAGATAATGTTACATCGACTACATAAATCATCTCATCAATCTTCATCTCACAGGTACTACATCAACCTCTATCATCATATAAAGATTGAATACAAAGAAGTAAGATAGTTTTGAGAGACAAGGATACCATGTTACTTTCACTCTTATTAAATATAGTGTTACTGTTATTTTAATCCTATTGTATCTAACATAAAATTAACATTTATGTAGCTATTTATATATAGGAAAGAACCTATTACATGCATTGTTTGGTACTAGCCAGAGTTTCTAGTATCTATGAGGAGTCTTGGAAAGCATCATTAATGCTTTAGGAAGGAATACTGAAAAATATTTTCAATGGCCACAATGATAAATAAACTAAATAATTGAAAAATATTTGTACAGAGAAAATCTACGCTTCTACTTATGTTCATATATTAATACAATATAATATGATTACATTGAGCAACCAATTTTCAATTTCAGATTAGGAATCTATTTCTATAAATAAAGGAATTCTGTGTAAGAATATAAAGATAATATAGAAGAAATATCTAAGAAAACAGAATTTCTACTTTAATTTTAATTACTTTACAAAAAAATGCCTGATAATGTTACAGAGATTAACAAACAAGAAAAAGAAATAAATAAAGAAGAATGAAGGATAAAAATACAAATAAGATATTATCCATAATCCTGTTCTTATTTTCATATACAAATATGTCTTCAGTGTTAAATACTTTTCTGCATATGAGCATTTTCATGATTATAAACATTAAAATGTACATTTTATTTTATAAATACATAATATATCTTATTATAGATATAAGTATTATAGTAACTTGACCAACAATTTTATTCTTTTTAAAGTAAATAAAATTGAAGAAGTGTGTATCATATAAAACATCTGTCAATTATTGGAAATTTTAGTTTTTTCTAAGTTTTGTTAATATAAATAATACCACAATAAATATATTTGAGCAAATGCTATTTGATTGTTGTAGTCATGAACTTCCTGGAGAAAAAATTAACAATACCACAAAATTTATTTACCTAGGAGCAGTTTTGTGGTTCTTGATGTGTATAGGAAATTGCTCTTTAATAAGGTTTTGCCAACTGATAATTATATGAACCATTATTAAAGTCCTTCAGAATCATAGATTATAATTAAAGAAAAATTTTATTGTGGGGATAGTATGATATTATTTATAACTACACTGATTATTATCCTTTTTCCCAAATACTTGAAATTAGAGAAAAGTTCATCACATCTGTCAGATCATTTCCTCCACCAAACAACATAGGTTATTACCGAGACTATAGGTTGCTTTCCACAAACTGACAGCAAGGCTCCATTGCTGAAAAACTCATTGAACTTGGAGAAGTTGAGCTGGTGCCTATTTAGAGCCTCCACCCCTACATGCTAGAGTCTTTGGTACAGGAAGGTACTTTGCGTACTACCCAAAGAATAAGCACCAAAAACCATGTAAACACCAAACCAGCCACAAAGCCTTTGATTCACAATGCTGTCCTGTCTGTAAAATATGCTAGGGCAATGGTGGCACAATGCTTATGGGAGTAAACAACCAATAATTGATTTAACTTAAGGCCCACTTCATGAGCTGGAACCTAGCAATACTTGGTTGATGAAGAACTAGAGACTAGATAGCTTAGGGATGTAGGATAAAACCAAATACTACTGGTCTAAAAAAAAAAAAACAGTAATGATAAAATGACATCTAATAATATTCTGCTACACTTAAGTCCTTGTTCAGTCATCATCAGAGAAGCTTTCTCCTGCAGCAGATGGGAACAAAGACAGACACCCACAGTCATACATTACATATATAGAGAGACTTTGGAACACTCAGTCCTGAATGGGATGTCTCCATCAAATCCCTCCCCTCAGAGCTCAGGAAACCCTGTGGAAGAGGAGCAGAAAGTGTAGGAGTGAGAGGGAGGAGGACACCACGAAAACAGGCCCTTAAAATCAACATGATCAAAGCTCTCGTGAACCTACAGAGACGGAGTCTGCATGTGCAGGGCCTGCCTGAGTCTGCACCAGGTCCTCTGCATTGGTATTATGGTTTAGTGTTATTATGGGATTCCTAGGTGTATGAATGAGTGGGTCTCTGACCCTTGGGCCTGCTCTTGGGCTCTTTTCCATCTGCTGGTTTGTCTTGTCCAACTTCAATGTGATAGTCTTCATCTTATCTTATTATATCTTATTTTGTTATATTTTATTATTATCTCTTAGAAGTCTGTTCTTTTCTAATTAGAGGCAGAAAGAGAGTGGGTTTGATGAAAGAGAAATAATTAGGAACTGGGAGGAATAAAGGAGAGGAAACCATAATCAGGATATATTATGTGAGAGATTTATTTTCAATAAGAAGAAAAAAGAAAATATACAGAAGCAGATAACATACTTAAATAGGAATTCAAAGGCAGTATAGATGACAAAATGGACACTGCGATTAATGAGTATTTCCAGCATCTGATAAACAAGAAAACAAATTAATATGAAGGCAACAGAGAAAAGGACATGTTATCATGTAAACAAAGTGGAAAAAACTCTAGAGCCAAATATTTTTTCAAATTTCCACATTTCACCAGTTAAACAATTAGTTTGATACTGCATTCTTAGACATATTCTTATAAGGGGAAAATACTGCTTTAAGTTCATAAACAGGCAAGGAAAAGGAGACTTCTACAGAAAGCCAAATATCAAGCGTGTTGACGACAGTCTGGAACATATTAAGAGAATTCAAGGCCTGTCTCCAGATGCCCACCCTGCAAAATATGCATTGGTATCAGACTCTTCATGAGTTATGATCAGATCTAAGGGTGAATTCAGTAATACAGTAAACCTTTTAAGCACCCATGACAAATGATAGTAGCAGGTCATTCTATATTTAGTCAATTTTTCCCATGCGAATGAGGGCCAAACTGAAATACTTTATGCAATGGCTACTATTGAGTTACTGGACAGTGAACCTCAGAAGGAATTTTAGAGGAAACATGCATTTAAATGTCTTGGAGTTGTAAAGCAATTAAATAGAAACAGGAATTGTAGAAAGGCAGCAAACAATGAACCTAATAGTAAGGTCAGAATGTTTTGTAGGGGAAAAGAGGAAAGTGGGGAATGTCATCATGGATGACGTAAATATGCATTATTAAAAGATTATACCATACTTATATTGATAAAAAAGTGATAGGAAAATGAATATTGAAGTATCTTAAAAATATTTGAAATGATAACTATTAGCTGTATTAAGCAAATGACAGTAGAGATAAACAGGTATATAGTGTAAAGCTGCAGATTTTCTTCAGAAGTCATATTGTATTATCTCAACACAACTACATATGGATTCCATGATGCTAGCATGGTTTAGAAGTTGCAGTCTCTAAACTCGCATGTTTATTTAAAGAAAATGGTATGAATAATGTGAAATTCCATACTTGGAACAATTTCAGAATCTAAGTGTATTCTAAGGGTTTTGTTGATGGTTTTGTTGATCTTCTAGTACAAGTGTGAAAATATCATCACCATGTGTCCCACCCCTACCTCCCAGCAGAAGATTCACACTTAGGCTCTGTATTATATCTGGTATTTACCTAGCTGTGTATGCATCTATCTTTGTTGTCTAGCCATTAATTATCTTTGCAAGTTCACCTTTCCTTTCCTCCTCCACTCTTCCTTTCACTCTATTGAAGAGCAATAACAGTGTGAGACTTAGGGTGTCAGTTCCTCCTTAACACTCACAGACGGAAATACCTGCTATTTTTCTTGTGGAATTAAGGATGATGTCAGATCAGACACAGACTCAGGGAGTTAGGATGTTGAGACAAGAATAATAGTTACTGTCAAAATAATGTCATTCATTAACAATTAATAATAATAAATTAATGTCAAAATATCATGAGGCACTTTACATCCCAAATCTTACTCATCTCTAAAGGTACATACTCAAGTATTGTCACCTTTCTCTGCTTTATAGATAGACATACCAGGGCTTGTGGGTATTGATAAAATATTTCTATGGGTGATAGAGCTCAGATTTGACTGTAAATGATGTTTAAGTCCAAAGATCATAGCCTTGCATACAATTGCTAAAATAAACAAAATGCTTGGTTTTATGATTTGATCACAAAGTAAGATTTTTTTAACCCTTTCAGGGTTAAAAAAAAGTAATTTTAAAATAAAATATACCAAGGTAAAACAAAAATAGGTTTGTGATGCTGCCCTGTGTCTATTCTTCATATGCTCATCTCATATTGAATTCTTCCCCTTAACTCCAAGTAGGTATTTGCTTTTTTTTATTTACTCATAATCCGGGTCTGACCACTCTGTTTCCCTAATGTCATTTGTTTAGGCCAACAATATAAAGACTCCTCAGGGGCAAACGTCAATGTATATGGCTGGGAAAGCAAAAATGACATGCAGAGTAAATATCAGCAGAAATAATAAGATTAGGGAAAGTCAATAAGAGATGCTGAGATAGCAAAGCCACATTTAGAGATTAGATGCCCCTGAGGAAGCAAAGCAAACAGCCATAAATATGGATGGCACTGATAAGTGGTAGGAGGTCAAGTGGGATAAAACACCAGCATGGTGCTTACTTTTCACCCTGTGCTATAAATCAGGTAATAGAAGGTTGACTCAAAGTTTCTGATATGTTTTCATTTCTAATTCAGATTCATGTCATCTTCTTGTTTAAAGGAATAAAAAAGAAAACAAAACAAACTTGTAGTGAGATTAGAAATATCAGCTATCATATTAGGTAATAAACACGTGAAGTTTAAAGGTCATGTCTGATGAAGACAGATCATTTAAAACTCTACTTCAGGGAGCTGCTTTAGTAATGTGCTTCCTTAAATATGAAAATTATTTTACAAGACAGGTTTTCTGATTTGCAGTGTGGTAAGTAACAGTGTTCTAAATTTTAGGTTTGAATATAGACACAGACAATGATTTTCCAAAAAGGGAATGATACCAAGAATTGATGAATAGGATTGAATGAAAATAAATTTTTTTCTGTAGCAACCACTGAGTGAAAAGACAATCTACAGAATAGAAGAAAATCTTTAGCATCTAGTAATCTGACAGTGGAACAGAACCCAGAATATATCAAGAATTCAAAACATTAGATGCCAACAACACAAATAACACAGCCAATAAATGAGCAAATGAATTAGATATGACAGCACATAGAAAAAGTGCAAGTGGCTAATGAATGTGTAAGAAAAAATGTTCAGGGTTGGAGAGATGGCTCAATGCTCAAAAACACTGGATGAGGACCAGGCTTTCCAACATACATATAGTTCCTCATAATCATCCATAACTCTATTTCCAGAAGATTTGATACCCTCTTCTGGGTTCCACAGACACTAGGTAGACACATAGCACAAAATGCACATGCAGCCAAAACACTCATACACATAATTTAAGAAAAAAGAAAAATGTTCAACATTAGAGAAATGCAAATCAAAACTATATTGAGAATCTATCTCATACCAGTTAAAATGTCTATCAGATGATAAAAAAAATACTGGTTGAGAGGAACTGGCAAATATCATGACAGCCTGCCATAATAAAATTAAGAACTAGGCCTCAGTCCCTGCTTCCAAGAACTGATCAGGCAGTTTTGGAGGAAGCCATGAACAAAAGACAATCAATCTTCAATGTCCCTGACAGCAGTAATAAGGGAGATAGGACATACCAAGCCAGGACCACCGAGCAAGCCCCAACAGTCAGCAGCTCAAGGTGATAACCAAAAAAGGACAAAGCCAGAGACTTGTCCAGGTCTGCTTAAAAATGGAAAAGCTGTAGCCTTAACCAGCCCCTGATTAGCCCTAGTCAACTAGAATGTACTAATATGATTGCCACTTACATAAATAAGCCAACCATATTTAAGATGACCTACCTGCCTTAGGAACTCCCTTTAGCTGTGCTTAAAAGGAGCCTGTGAGTTTCTTTCTGGGTCATTGCCATTTTGCCTTTGTGTGGGATAGATGGCCCCAGCAAGCTGGTAATAAATGCTCTTCTTGATTGCATACATGGATGGCGGTATTTTGTGGGACTTTTCCAGGACCCTAACAGTGGTAAGAATGCAGTGTCAAAAAGAACTCTTAGATACTGAAGATATGAATGCAAACTTATATAGACATGGTGGAAATCAGTATAGATGTTCCTCAAAAAAACCTATTTAGAATGTTACCATATGACCCAGTTAGTTATACCATACATGCCAGGGTATGTACCTGAAGGAATCTAACTCTATATACAAAAGAAGTTTCTACATATCAATGGTATTCTTTTTCTGTTTTCTTTTTCTTTTTGGCAGTGTTAAGAAAGGCAGAGTGCACAATTCTGACTGTTTTACCAGAGGCCAGGCTGGTCCTAAAGATTCCACATAAGACATCCTCTACCACCAGCTATCATTCCTTAAAAACCCCAGACTGCACCCTCTCCCCTGCACTCCATATTCTGGCCCACAACATTGGCAGAAGACTTCTGCTTTATCTGAGGATAGGCTAATTCTAGGGACCCAAAGTAACGCATTACCTATAGCCAGCTAACAATCCATAAACCTAGCCAAACATCTCCACAACTACACCCTCTCCCCTGAGCTCCATAACTCAGCCCACAATCTGGGCAGAAATCTTTTGCTATACTGGAGACCATGCCATACTAGGAATCTCAGAGGACAAGCAGGTTCCCAGAATCCCAGAGGCCACACAGGTACTTGGACCCACAGAGGCAATGTAGGCACCCAAAACACTAGAGGTCTTGCAGGTTATAAAAACACCAGTGAGACACCCTACGTGACCTGAAGACTAACTCGTCACCATAACCACTGGCCACTTAGGCCACAAGACCAGAGAGGAAACAGAAACCAAGGAACAAAATACCCATCCAACAATGATAAATTTAGGAATAACACCTAGCCTTACAATCATCCCAAACCCAGGTTCTTAAATGCCAGTGTAAAAATACCATCAACAATGGAAAGGGCAATATGGCACCACCAGAGCCCAGCTATCCTACAATAGCAATATCTGAACATTCCAATGTATCTGAAACACAAGAAAATGACATTAAAACCAACTTTGTGAAGATGATGAAGGTCCTTAAAGAGGAAATGAAAAAATCACTTAAAGGAATTGAGGAAAAGACAAAAAATTGGAGGAAATCAACAAATCCCTTAAAGAAAGCCAAGGAAAAAACAGATGAAGGAAACTGTTCAAGACCTGAAAATGGAAATAGAAGCAACAAAGAAAACACAGAGGAAATTCTGCAGATGAAAATTCTGGATAAGCAAACAGGAACTACAGATGAAAGCATCACCAACAGAATACAAGAGATGGAAGAGAGAATCTCAGAGGTTGAAGATACAACAGAAAAAATAGAATCATCAGCCAAAGAAAATGTTAAATCTAAAAAAAGTTCTAACACAGATGTCCAGGAAATCTGGGATATCATGCAAAGACCAAATTTAAGAATAATAGGAAAAGAAGAAGGAGAAAAATCCCAGCTCAAAGACCCAGAAATTATATTCAACAAAATCATAGAAGAAAATTTTCCTAATCTGAAGAGGGACATGGCTATAAAGGTACAAGAAGCTTACAGAACACCAAATAGATTGGAATAGATAAAAAGTTCCCCATGCCACATAATAATCAAAACACTAAACACACAGAGCAAAGAAAGAATATTAAAGGCTGCAAAGGAAAAAAGGCCAAGTAACATATAAAGTCAGACCTATTAGAATTACACCTGACTTCTCAATGGAGACTCTAAAAGCCAGAAGGGCCTGAACTGATGTCTATCAAACTCTAAGAGATCACAGATGTCAGACCAAACTACTATACCCAGCAAAACTTTCAATCACCATAGATAGAGAAAACAAGATATCATGACAAAGTCAAACTTAATAACTATTCAAAAATCCAGCCCTACAAAAGGTACTAGAAGGAAAACTCCACCCCCAGGTTAACTACACCCATGAAAACACAGGAAATAATCTCATACTAGCAAAACCCAAAGAAGGAAAGATAGGCACAGAGAGAGAGAGATACAGAGACAGTTACACACACACACACACACACACACACACCACCACCACCACCACCACCACCACCACCAATACCAACACCAAAACAACAGAAATTAACAATCATTGATCATTAATATCACTCAATATTAATGGACTCAATTCCCCAATAAAAATATACAGGCTAACAGAAAGGAAAAAAAGAAAAACATGATCCATCCTGCTGCTGCATACAAGAAGCACACCTCAACACCAAAGATAGACATTAACTTCATATAGAAAATCCAAAAATTTCTCTTTTTACTCAAGTTTAACAATACCTATAGAAAAACTGATGGAACTCATGAGAGTATGGTAAGTGATGTACATCAGGCTATAAATACAAATACCATATACTTTCCATCATATGCCAAATATAGATTTGAAAAAAAAATATCTACATACATATGACACAATGCAAAATGGTGACTTATTTGTGAAGTGTGCTAGTGGGAATGCGATGAGGAACAAAAGAAGGTGATATGAGTGTGAACACAGTGGAGGTATCATATTCTCTCTAACCCTGATCAGAACCCAGCATTAAAAGAGATATGATTAATTCATTTTTTTCTGGTAAAGCACAATTTTGTTGTTCTGTCCCCATTCTGTGCAAACTCTACTGCACTACATTTGTTCACTGTGTCTTTGGAAAACAGATACTTTATTATGACCTCCAATATAGCAAACAGTACTATGAAATGAAATCCATTTGCACCACACTTGAGAAGCAGCCAGTTCTATGGTTAAAAATACAAATATTTAGAAGGCTGTTGAGAGCTTGGCCTTTTAGCAAAGCAACAGTAAGTTCCCGTGTAGGGTCTAAAACTTCCCAAATAATGTACTTTTGGCTTGGTTTACAGTTCCAGACATGAAATCTCTTTTATGAAGTAAGTCCCATATTCAATCAATGGGATTCCCACACAAGTATCATGCTGTCACTGCACCAATGGGCATAGTCTTTCAGATAGAACAGTATTTTAGGATGCAGGGTCTAGTGCTGACTAAGACCATTGATGTCTGCTCTCCTAGTAGCCTGCATAGAACCTACTGGAACCGTGGAAGCTAGAGTGCAGGGAGAGACATTCTTGTTCAGGTGAGGTTGATTTTTCTGTGTCCTGCATCCAAAGCAAGTGGTTGTCTTCAGCAATCAGGGTTTACCTCATTGTTACGGTGGATAACTGAGTACAATGGCAATAGCATGTGCTGTTTTGGGTGTCTATGAGGTTTCCATGAGGTACCCTGTGCCTGACACAGAGATTTTCATTTACTAGCTCTTGTTTTGTGGCCTAAGTGTCTTTTGGTTTTTAACATGAGTTTATTAATCTGAGTTTCAGCCATTCAACTCAACATGGGACTATAAGAGGCTCTGTCACTTCAAAGAATTGTTGTAATACTTAAAATATTGTATGCCAATGTAAATTTTAACACAAATTGTAACTGTCCTATGCATGTTGACATTTTTCTTAGTTACCATAAAGAAATATTAATAGACATGGCACAGCAGTTGAATACAGAGAGAATATGAAAGCATAAAACCTCAATGATATTAATGTAAAATCTTAGGACTTGTGCTTTGAAGTGTCACTTATTTCCAAATTACACAAAATCTCTTCATGGTCATTGGGACTTAGAGTTGATGAGGATCTTTTCAAGGGTGGTGCAAAACTAGCTACCTTTTCATAAAGGGTACTCGATGCAGATCAATACATCTAGTAGAATCACTTCACACTGTACTGTTGTAATTATCCCTGTTATTTGATTGTACTTTTAGTGGGATCTTGGAGTTTCACTCTCCTTTGATTCCCCTGTATTTTGTATTGGACTGAGGTACAGCTGTGTAAGACAGTTATTGTTTTTCTGTCACCACAGACACAGCCCTTCAATCTGCTGCTGTTTTAGTCAGCAAATCAGGTTCTGCAGTTACAGGCTTGCTTGCCTGGCAGCCCCCGTAGTGCTCAGGCTGCGACTTAGTAGGAATTCTGTTCACTATATCACTGCTGTCAAATACAGCTTTTAATTAAATCTCTATCATTCGGTTTATATACAAGACTCAAGAGTCAAGGCTGGAATGGAAACCTGTTAGCTCAGAGGGGTTGAGTAGCCATTAGATGATTTCTCTTCACTGGCTTCTGCTCCACCCAAACAAAAGAACCCATGCTGAACTAAGTCCCTCCCTACTATTTCCTGTGCATCTCTCTCAATCATCTTACAGAAACCATTATAACTCTATGATTACTTTCTGTCAACTAGTTGCTAACTTGGCCTCCTGACCCAGGGTTGATTTTATTTAATTAATGCAAATGCAAACTGGTGTGTGTGATCAAATATCCTGCAATAGAGAGCGAGGTTTAAGGTTTTTGCTCTGCTTGTCTGAATTGATGATATTAGCTTTCCATCCATTTAGATTTCTGAAAAATGTTTCCAGTGCACAGTTCTAAGAGGGCAGGAGTACAATCATTACATTGACTTCTTTTGTGATTGAACTGAGGGAATTCTGAATACAATGTCTCCACACATGATTTAACATAAAAATTAACACATATAAAAATTAAGAATAATATTAAATTTTTTTGACTTGCAGATTGTAGACTGTGATCTCAGATGCTGAGAAAGAAGACAATGAGCAGGACTGCCAGTCATTGTTATAAAAAATTCATATAATATAATTATAGTTCTTCAGACACAAAGCACATGCAACTGCCACAATTATATTTATATTGCAATGTCTTATTAGATACCCATGGCTATTGTAGATGTAACCAACCATCTTATTAAATAAGAAACACAGAACCAATGCAAAGAAGAAAGCCAAGAGCTCAGAGCTAAGAGCTAAAACCTTACCCTTCCTCCTGCAGTGGTTTTACCTCTCCGAAAGAGACCTACTTCCTGTGTTAAAGTCTTTATATAGAGTTTCTGTTCTGCTTTCTCATTGGTTGTAAACCCAACCACATGACCGCCTTGTCACAGCCTGTCTGTATAGACCTCCAGGTTTTCTATGATTGGTATTGATATTAAAGGCATGTGTATCCAATACTGGCTGTATCCCTGAACACACAGAGACTTACCTAGCTCTGCCTACCAAGTGCTGTGAGATGTTAATGTATGTCCTGTGGGAGCCCTTCTTGGGTTCCTTGTGGCGTTACCCAGCAGGTTTGCAGAGAGGATGATTAGGACCATGGGCCTGAGTGCAGGTGTCTGAGATGGTCTGCACTTGCCTGTACTGGGGGATGGTCTGTATGTCAAGTTGCTCTGATTGGTCAATAAATAAAACCTGATTGGTCATGGCTAGGCAGGAAGTATAGGCGGGACTAACAGAGAGGAGAAATAAAAGAACAGGAAGGCAGAAGGAGACGCTGCCAGCCACTGCCAGGACAAGCAGCATGTGAAGATGCTGGTAAGCCACGAGCCGCGTGGCAAGGTATAGATTTGTAGAAATGCATTACTTTAAGATATAGGAACAGTTAATAGGAGGCCTGCCACGGCCATACAGTTTGTAAGCAATATAAGTCTCTGTGTTTGCTTGGTTGGGTCTGAGCGGCTGTGGGACTGGCGGGTGACAGAGATTTGTCCTGACTGTGGGCAAGGCAGGAAAACTCTAGCTACAACCAAGTGCTGGGATTACAAGCGTATGCCACCACTGCCTTGCTTTCCTATAGCTTGCTAATAGCTCTGACCCCCGGGCAACTTTATTAACATACAAATAACATTTTAATACAAATAAAATATCACCATAGGCTAAACAGTTTATTATAAGGTATTGGGCAATGTAGCTATGGGAGCTAAGAAATTACACCACCTGAAGATGCAGGACAACTAGCTATGCATGCTTAAGTCTTGCCAACCAAAGGCTATGGCTCTGGGTTCTGCCCATGTTTGAAAGCTTGAGATCAAGAACTGAAGGCAGCTTTTCAATGTCCCAGCTCAAGCAGCCAAGAACAGTTACTTCAATTTACTTACTCAATGGACTTGGTGATGCCCTCCCACACTGAAGAGGATCAATTGCTTTATTCAGTTATCAACTAAGATGATAATTTATTTCAGACAGAAAGAGAAATATTGGCATAATTATTAAGGCCACTCCACGCAGTTAAAAGGGAGGTTTATAAAAGTGGCGTAATTTACAACTGAGCGGATAGGTAGGTTTCAGGGTCTGGGATAGATGCAGCGCAGTCCAGCAGTGTTCTCTGAAGAACTCTGTTCGATCTACCTCCAGCGTCCAGAGTCCAGGAACCAAGAGAGATGGCACATCCGGATCTCGGGTCTTCAGGGTCCTCTCTTGGCCCCGCCTTGTAGGTGTGACAGTTACCGAAGCCTCAATGGGGGTTGGAACTTCCAGATCAAGGTTGAAATGGCTACCCACTACAAATAGTGCTTAAACAGCCATTTGGTTATTTCATGGATCAATTAAATTGACATATTCTGTTAATCATTACAAGTACACAAAACCTTTGACCATATGTAAATATTCATTCCTTGGACTCATATAATTGAAAAATTTAAAAAATACATGATTTAAAAAATGTTAAATTCTTTAGTGCCATTTTTATTTCTTTTTCCTTTCTCTGGAAAGCCATGCCACATTCTATTCAGCATCCATCTCCCTGGGGAACGGTAAAGGTCTCCAACAGTGTGTGTAATAGTAGTGAGAGAAGTGGGTCATAATCTTTGAGGAGTTTGCAAAGACTATCTGGATTCTATCTGAAATAAATGAATCAATACTGAATGAGCAAATATGCTCATGTAGTTTATCATTATCATTACTTATATAAAAATATTTCAGAGACATCAGGGTTTTAGCAGTATTCCACAAAAGCCTACATTTGTTTATGAAATGGTCAGTAGTAAAGATTAAAATGTTGGTTGGGAACCAACCAAATTAATGATCATTAATTAACTCTTTGAAAGGTTATGATTTTAGGTCTCTTTTCCAATTGGATCTAGTGTCCTTGGCCCTTTAGGCTGGCTAAGATGCTGATGGGTGTTGTGTCTCTCAATTGCCTTCTTTATAAGCTGGGACACTAACAGCATCTATAGTTTTATTGCTTTGATAAAAATGTTTGGATAACTTAGGTACTGGGAATTTTCCTCAGAAAACACACAAACACACACACACACACACACACACACACACACACACACACACACACACACACTGTATGCTTATTTATATGCATTAAATAGCATACTGTCTGACAGAGAAAGCACATGCTTCTTTTATGATAACTACTTCTTTCAAGCCAACACACTTGAGATTATTTCATTTTTTTCAGTTATTATTTCTCAAAATATGATACCAGGAAATACTGAATAAATCTCTTCATTTCATTAACAGTTTTATCACAGGATCCCATTATCAGTATACTATATTATTTTAATACTGCTATGGTTTTCACTGACTTCCTTAATAGTCTGTAGAAAAAGACTTTTACTGATCAAAAGTTGCTACACAATTGGGATTTCAGCAACAATTCTCTTTCACATCTTGCTGAGTTATACCAAATATATATAATTATACTTTGGGGGATTTGCCTATTCAAACCTCCACTAACCTAAATTAAGACATGACTACCATTAATTGGTACTCTGTACTATGTTTTCACACTTTCTCTAAATTGAGTTCTACTGATCTGTATAGCATATAATTACTTAAACTCAGATAACATATATGAGAGGTAAAGTTTTTCTCAGCATAAAATCTATCATGTTTTAAAGTGTTGTGATTTATGTACTTAGTAAGAAGGTTTGGTTTTTCATTCTATAGGTGTGATTGGCACACTATGGCAATGTATGTAACAGAGTGTGCAAAAGCTACAAAAATAATGCTTATAACAGTGATACTTGTTAGCTCTCTTCTGAACTGTGCTTTTTCTGTCAATAAATACTACTGTTAGTCTGTATGAAAGATGTTGCAAGGAATATTATACTCAATGCCCCACACTGTGTGTGATGTATTTGTGTGGGTGTATTCAACTTCTTTACTCACTGAGCCTTGATTGCCTTCCCTTCTATTCAAGATAGGGGAGAGAGAGAGAGAGAAAGAGAGAGAATAAAATGCATCCTGTTGGTAAAACTGTTTCAAGAGAAACAACTGAAGAAAGAGAGACACTCAAGGGTATAACAAAGCTTGCAGTACAGGGGTAGAAAGTTTCATATGGACTGAACCCTGAATATCCATGCAGAAGTGTATTTACTGATTGTCATACAAAAGTTATTTTTAGAGTACAACAAATTCTCCATACCAAAGCTTTTGAGCTGATCTATGTGCTGCCTTCTCAGTAATTATTTTGTACTATTTTCAGTACTCAATAATTCAAGAAGTCCAGGTTTGCCAGGAATGTCTTATGACTGAAGTCACGTGAAGGCCATAAAGTTCCTTCAAAAATTCAGCCCCACAAATTGCAGAAGAATATCACTAATCAGATATAAAACATCTCTTCCGGGCTTGGTTGAGCCTAAAAACAATCCCAACACCCTAGTGTTCATGCCAGATACAATGGTTTTACTAATTTTTCTATTACAGCATCCAAACTGTAAAGGACAAATGGCAATATATAAAATTTACACTGAAACTAATGCTTCTACATACCAATAAAGCTTGTGCAAAAGAAGAATAAAGATGGTCACCAAGGCTGGAGATACAGGATGATGGTAGCTGCTTGTCTAGTGTGCTTGAAGGTCCAGGGAAGCCCCAGCACCTCCTTAAAACAAAGTAAAATAGCAGGGAGGTAATAAACACTGACTAACAACTTTGACAATGTTGGTGAACTATCTGCTTGTTATAAATGAGAAGCAAATATGAAGGAAACTGGAGCTATAAAACATGGGGGTATTTGTTGTTCTTGAGTTAGTTTCTTTGACAGTTCACAGTACTGAGAGTTGGATGAAGTCTCAGGATACAGAGAGACAAGAGGTGACTCCTAAGGAGACATTTTTCACGATTCTCTTTAGAGGTTGATTGCTGAGTTGGCAGATTCAGAGGGAAGAGAAAGCCCCTGAGTAAGAATGAGAAATTATACCTACCCTTACCTACTCTGTCCTTCAGACAATAGGGACCTTCTGCAGCCCTTGAAAATATAAAATTAAAAATATGAATTCCTAAATATAGAATTAGAACCTGCTTAGTTCATATATTGCTACTTCTATGTATTTTATTTCAGAACAGATGACTTGGTATTAGATAATCAACTGTGGGACTCTTCCCAGGAGAAAGCCATTTTTTTCTCTCACTTTTAGCATTTCTTAGTTGCCTGTAATTCTTTGTCTAGAATCAGGGCCCCACCATGAACTTGAGAGAGCAAGGCAGTGTGCAAATGAGAGGGGTTGTTAGGATGAAAGAAAAACATTATTAAATTACATATCAATTTAAAAAATAATTGTAAAGAAAAAATATATGTGCGAAATTTTAACAAAAAAAGCATAGGAAAAATTATCTGTAGTTTTTAATCTTTTGCAGTATAATACAAAAATAGTTTCCAGATTTGCACCTTGTCACATTGTGACAGGACTATAGTAATGAAATACCGCAAACATGGTTATTTTTAAAAGCATTTAAAAGCAAATCCCAACTTGTTACTGCATGTCTCTGGAACTTAGTGTCCCATTGTATCTAACTTCCAGTTTTCTGTACTCACTTAACCTTTCCAAATAGCTCAGATCATCCTTAACTCCCCCTGGTTTCACAGACAGGTAGGAAATCTGATATACTCCAAAATCCCCATTGTTTAACTCATTGACATGTTTTGAGCTTTATATTAAAAATGGTAAGAACTAAAATTGTTATTGTAAAAAACTCTTGGGTTTTTACATATGACATGATAGATTTGCTGTTAAGATGTTTCTGCCACTGACATAACTCCTCTCTTCAAATAGTGAGATGAAACTTCATTTGCTTGGAAATTGAGTCAAGTCCTGACTGGGAAGCTGTGATTAGCTGTGATACAAGGAAAGATTTCATAGAGATAGACAGACAGGTAAGCAGAACTTACCTGCCAAAACCACAATCCCACAAATAGTCAAGTAGTCTCACTGATTGTTTCTTTGAATACTTTATTTTACTGGAATCCTTTGGAAGAGAAAAATGTGTCCAAAGACTCCAACATGCTTTAACTTTAATAAAGTCAGAACAAAAGTCATAGAGCTTTCTGTGGGGTAAGTAAGTACTTAGTATTCTGAACAACCCACTGCATATTTCAAACTTATTCTTTCCTTTACATTTTCCCCAACTGCCTCATGAATAAAGTAAAACCTTGAGAATTTTATTCAGCATGGAGTTATTTTTATTCCAGAAAGATTGTCACATCTGTGATTGTTCATTTTCAGACACATGCTGTATATAAATACAGCCTTTCATTATTTAAGTTGGCATGAGATGAAAACTTTCATACCAAAATATTGTACTTTTATACCTGCTTTTTATTCTTTCGCTTTGGGGGTTTCTCTGTAGTCCAAGGTGTCCTGGAACTCACTGTGTAGCACATGCCCAAATAAGACTATTAAAACTGGTTTAGCCATATAGTATGTGTTTGTGTGTATATGTATGTATATGTACACACATAGGTATATATGAATATACATCAATGTGTTACTAAAGTGAGAAAAATCAGAGTGCTATTTCAACCCTCCTTATTCATCATTACCATTTGAAAGAATTTATAATAACTGGTATTTCATTGCCTATCATTATGTCCTAGAGTTTCACAAAATTTACTAGCAATATAGAAATTAGACATGAGGCAAATGCAGTTATTAAGAAATGGGAGAGATACTATTTAAAACAGAAAATTCCCAATAGATGTTATAGAAAAAGCTCTTGGCAGAAGTAAAGTAAATAAACAGGCTGAAACTTTTATTGAAAACTAAACCTCTCATTTGTAATATTCCCATGGACAAGACACATTCTCAAGAGTCCGCATAGATGGACTGGGACCAGAATGCATTTCAAATGGACTCCTTCAATCTCAGTGACATAGATAAAACTAAATTTTGAGTAAAATAGAGTGTAGAAAACTGTTAGAAAGCCCCAACATAAGAAGCTTGGTAAAAATAGAATTCACAAATCCTCAAACACATTGTAGACCACTGATCATTAAATGAGGCCATGGAGAAGCATTGAAAGGCAGTGAAGACAGATCTGAAAGGCAAAGCCGTACTTAAAGGCAGAGAAGAAGCCACAAATAAATCAAATTGATTTTTTGATCTCTCACCTACTGTTCGACTCAAGGTTGACAAGATGACCTATTTTAATTGGATTATTAAAATGGTTGACAGTTTCATTGCAGGTTAGGGACAAAATCTCAATATGATTTGTAAATTAATTAAATAAACACACGGCAATGCTAATGGCAAATTAAAATGGGAGCCAGAAAAGGCTATGTTATATGAGCTATTGATTTTTACAGAGACTATTGAAAACACATTTAAAATGTCCATACTCCATCCCATAAATTAAAAATGAATGTCAAGTCAGGAAAACTTACCATCCTTCAATTTTGTGGAACCACTAAAATTTATGATATGACTCTCCAAACGATTTTGTCTAGTACATATTTCTTAGATGACAGATATGTTCCATGTATAGACTTAATCTGTAGATGTAACCAACCGTCTTATTAAATAAGAAACACAGAACCAATGCAAAGAAGAAAGCCAAGAGATCAGAGCTAAGAGCCTTACCTGTCTGCTGCAGCTAGCCTCTTCAGCCAAGAGACCTACTTCCTGTGTTTTTGTCTTTATGTAGACTTTCTGTTCTGCCTTCTCATTGGTTGTAAACCCAACCAAATGACTGCCTCGTCACTGCCTGTCTGTACAGACCTCCAGGTCTTCTATGGTTGGTATTGAGATTAAAGGCATGTGTCTCCAAGGCTGGCTGTATCCTTGAACACACAAAGATCTACCTAGCTCTGCCTATCAAGTGCTGGGATTAAAGGCATGTACCACCACCGCCCAGCTTTTGCTATGGCTCTAATAGCTCTGACCCCTGGGCAACTTTATTTATTAACATACAAATCACATTTTAGTACAAATAAAATATCACTATATTTCTTTCCCCTTTTCTATTTTAATAAAAAGGAAAAAGGTTATAACTAACATTAGAAAAACTATATACAAAAGTGCAATAACTATATACAATATATACAAGTAATAAATATCTAAACAACGTCTAGTCCATTTGTATTTGACAAATTCAGAGAAAATAATTCCATTATCTATCCTATTGTATCTAATTCACTTTCTATCCTAATTAATCTTCAATTATAACTAACTAATCTTCAACTCCCTCAGAGATCCAAGAAGGAAAATAATATTACCTAATAAAAAATAAAAACAGGAAGTGCATGCAAGCAGCTTCCAAAAAAATTGTGAGTTGACAGAAACAGCCAGCTGCCTGGACAGTCACCTGAGGTTTCTCCACAGTGTTGGGGCATCAACTTCAGTCTATAGGCTTAGCGTATCTGACAGAATCATTTGTGAAGTAGGATGTACACAAGGTCAATAGTTCGACCTCACATTGGGTGAGAGCAGTCCATGTACCAGAAACACCTGAATTCCACTAGTGTCCTGTCATGATTCAGGATTTTAAATTCTGGAAATTGTAGATTTTTTTTAAATTCAGCTGTCCATTCTTCTTGGCTATGTTTGTATGTGGCTTCATCTCAGCATCCCGTTCTTCTTCACATCCCTCTATTAAATGCCAGTCTACTATTGAGAGGCATGAGCTTAGTTACTCTTCAAGAATGACTGTTTCAGCTGCTGTTACTCTTCAAGAATAACTGTTTCAGCTGCTGTCCCATTGCACAGCAAAAGCCATCGGTCCACTGCCTGTTCAGTTGTTTTTGAAGAAAAGGGCACTGTACCTTTTCCAGATTGTAAAGGCCACTTCAGGGATGGTGCCATATTGTTCTAGCCTCAGAAGATGCCTTTTTTTAAATATTTTTTTTTATTTTACAATACCATTCAGTTCTACATAATAGCCACAGATTCCCTTGTTCTCTCCCTTCCTGCTCCCCTCCCCTTCCACCCAGCCCACCCCCCATTCCCACCTCCTCCAGATCAAGGTCTACCCCAAGGACTGAGATCAACCTGATAGACTCAGTCCAGGCAGGTCCAGTCCCCTCCTCCCAGATTGAGCCAAGTGTCCCTGTATAAGTCCCAGGTTTCAAAGAGCTAACTCATGCAATGAGCCCAGGACCTGGTACCACTGCCTAGATGCCTCCCCAACAGATCAAGCCAATCGACTGTCTTACCTATTCAGAGGGCCTGATCCATTTGCGGGCCCCTCAGCCTTTGGTTCATAGTTCATGTGTTTCCATCCATTTGGTTATTTGTCCCTGTGCTTTATCCAACCTTGGTTTCAACAATTCTCGCTCATATAAAACCTCCTCTTTCTCACTAATTAGACTCCCGGCGCTCCACCCGGGGCCTAGCCGTGGATGTCTGCATCCAGATTCCTAAGTCCTTGGATGGGGTTTATGGCACAACTATTAGGGTGTTTGGCCATCCCATCACCAGAGTAGGTCAGTCCCGGCTGTCTCTTGACCATTGCCAGCAGTCTATTGTGGGGGTATCTTTGTGGATTTCTGTGGGCCTCTTTAGCTCTTTGTTTCTTCCTTTTCTCGTGTGGTCTTCATTTACCATGGTCTCCTATTCCTTGTTCTCCCTCTCTTTTCTTGATCCAGCTAGGATCTCCCACTCTCTTTCCCTTGACCCTCGCCCTTCATTGCTCCCACTCATGTCCAGGCTGTTCGTATAGATCTCATCCATTTCTCCGTGTCTTTCTTGGGGTCCTGTTTTCCAGGTAGCCTCACTGGTGATGTAAGTAGCAGTCCAGTCATCCTTGTTCCACATCTAGCATCCTCCTATGAGTGAGTACATACCATATTTGTCTTTCTGAGTCTGGGTTACCTCACTCAGGATGATTTTTTCTAGATCCATCCATTGCCTGCAAACCTCATGATGTCATTGTTTTTCTCTGTTGAGTAGTATTCCATTGTGTATATGTGCCACAATTTATTTATCCATTCTTCAGTTGAAGGGCATCTAGGTTGTTTCCAGGTTTTGGCTATTACAAACAATGTTGACATGAACATAGCTGAGCAAGTGCTCTTGTGGTATGATTGAGCATTTCTTGGGTATATGCCCAGGAGAGGTATAGCCGGATCTTGGGGGAGATTGATTCCCAATTTTCTAAGAAAGCGCCATATTGATTTCCAAAGTAGTTGTACAAGCTTGCATTCCCACCAGCAGTGGAGGAGAGTTCCCCTAGTTCCACATCCTCTCCAGCATAAAGTGTCTTCAGTGTTTTTGATCTTAGCCATTCTGACAGGCGTAAGGTGGTATCTCAGAGTTGTTTTGATTTGCATTTCCCTGATGATTAGGGATGTTGAGCAATTCCTTAAATGTCTTTCAGCCATTTGAGTTTCCTCTGTTGAGAATTCTCTGTTTAGTTCTAAAGCCCATTTCTCAATTAGACTGTTGGTCATTTTGATGTCTAATTTCTTGAGTTCTTTATATATTCTGGATATCAGTCCTCTCTCACATGTGTGGTTGGTGAAGATCTTTTCCCATTCTGTAGGCTGTCGCTTTGCCTTGTTGACCGTATCCTTTGCTCTACAAAAGCTTCTCAGTTTCAAGAGGTCCCATTGATTGATTGTTTCTCTCAGTGTCTGTGCTACTGGTGTTATATTTAGGAAGTGATCTCCTATGCCAATGCGTTCAAGACTATTTCCTACTTTCTCTTCTAGCAGGTTCAGAGTAACTAGATTTATGTTGAGGTCCTTAATCCACTTGGACTTAAGTTTTGTTCACAGTGACAGATATGGATCTATTTGCAGCCTTCTACACGTTGATATCCTGTTATGCCAGCACCATTTGTTGAAGATGCTTTCTTTTTTCCATTGTACCCTTTTGGCTTCTTTGTCAAAAATTATATGTCCATAGGTGTGTGGGTTAATGTCAGGGTTTTTCAATTCGATTCCATTGGTCCACATGTTGGTTTTTATGCCAATACCAAGCTGTTTTTATTACTGTAGCTCTATAGTAGAGCTTGAAGTCAGGGATTGTGATGCCTCCAAAGGTTGTTTTATTGTACAGGATTCTTTTGGCTATCCTGGGTTTTTTGTTTTTCCATATGAAATTGAGTATTATTCTTTCCAGGTCTGTGAAGAATTGTGTTGGTATTTTGATGGGGATTGCATTGAATCTGTAGATTGCTTTTGGTAAGATTGCCATTTTTACCATGTTAACCCTGCCTATCCATGAACATGGGAGACCTTTCCATTTTCTGACACCTTCTTCAGTTTCTTTTTTCAGGGACTTAAAGTTCTTGTCATATAGTTCCTGCACTTGCTTGATTAGTGTTATCCCAAGGTATTTTATGTCATTTGTGGCTATTGTAAAGGGTGATGTATCTCTAATTGCCTTCTCAGCTTCTTTGTCCATTGTATATAGGAGGGCTACTGATTTTTTTGAGTTGATCTTGTATCCTGCTATGTTGCTGAAGGTGTTTATAAGCTTTATCAGTTCCTGGGTAGAATCTTCGGGGTCACTCAAGTATACTATCATATCATCTGCAAATAGGGAAAGCTTGACTTCTTCCTTTCCAATTTGTATCCCCTAAATCTCCTTATGTTGTCTTATTGATCTGGCTAGAACTTCAAGTACTATATTGAATAAGTATGGGGAGAGTGGACAGCCTTGCCTCGCTCCTGATTTTAGTGGAATTGCTTTGAGTTTCTCTCCATTTAATTTGATGTTGGCTGTTGGCTTGCTGTAAATTGCCTTTATTATGTTTAGGTATGTTCTCTGTATTCCTGATCGCTCCAAGACTTTTATCATGAAGGGGTGTTGGATTTTGTCAAATGCCTTTTCTGCATCTAGTGAGATGATCATGTGGTTTTTTTCTTTGAGTTTGTTTATATGGTGTATTACATTGACGGACTTTCTTATGTTAAACCACCCTTGCATCCCTGGGACAAAGCCTACTTGATCATTGTGGATAATTGTTGTGATGTGTTCTTGGAGTCTGTTTGCCAGTATTTTATTGAGTATTTTTGCATCAATGTTCATGAGGGAGATCGGTCTGTAGTTCTCTTTCTTTGTTGTATCCTTGTTTGGTTTGGGAATCAGGGTAATTGTAGCCTCATAGAAGGAGTTTGTTAATGTCCCTTCTGTTTCTATTATGTAGAAAAATTTAGAGAGTATTGGTATTAACTCTTCTTTGAAGATCTGGTAGAATTTTGGGCTGAAACCATCTGGTCCTGGGCTTTTTTTGGTTGGGAGACTTTTAATGACTGTTTCTATTTTTTTAGGGGTTATTGGACTATTTAAATAGTTTATCTGGTCTTGATTTAACTTAGGTATGTGTTTCCTTCTAGTACTTTCTGTAGGGCTGGGTTTGTGGATAGGTATTGTTTAAATCTGGCTTTGTCTTGGAATGTCTTGTTCCTTTTGTCTATGATGATTGAAAGTTTTGCTGGGTATATTAGTCTGGGCTGACATCCATGGTCTCTTAATGTCTGCATTACATCTGTCCAGGTCCTTCTGGCTTTCAATGTCTCCATTGAAAAATCGGGTGTTATTCTGATGGGTTTACCTTTATAGGTCACTTGGCCTTTTTCCTTGGCTGCTATTAGTATTCTTTCTTTATTCTGTACATTTAGTTGTTTAATTATTATGTGTCAAGGTGACTTTTTTTGGGGGTCTAGTCTGTTTGGTGTTCTATAGGCTTCTTGTATCTTCATAGGCATTTCCTTCTTTAAGTTGGGAAAGTTTTCTTCTATAATTTTGTTGAATATATTTTCTGTGCCTTTGAGTTGGTATTCTTCACCTTCTTCTATCCCTATAATTCGTAGGTTTCGTCTTTTCATGGTGTCCCAAATTCTTGGACATTTTGGTTCATGACTTTGTTGGCTTTAGTGTTTCTTTCGACTGATGAAACTATTTCTTCTACTGTATCTTCAATGCCAGATATCCTCTCTTCCATCTCTTGCATTCTATTGGTTATACTTGCATCTGAAGTTCCCGATCTTTTACTCAGGTTTTCTATTTCCAGCATTCCCTCTGTTTGTGTCTTCTTTATTTTTTTAATTTCCCTTTTCAGGTCTTGGACTGTTTCCTTTATTTGTTTCATTGCTTTTTCATGATTTTCTTCCTGTACTTTATTGTTTTCTTCCAGGACTTTATTGTTTTCTTGCAGGACTTTATTGTTTTCTTCTCATTTGTTTGCCCTTTCCTCTAGTTGTTTACAGCGTTCTTCCCATTTTTTTTTTTGTCTTTTCCTCTACACAAGCCTCTACCTTCTTCATGATGTTACTCATAAGGCTATTTTTTTCTGCTTCTTCCAATTTTTGATGTTCAGGTCTAGATGTTGGAGGCGGGCTAGGTTCTGGTGATGCTGTATTGCTCTTCATTTTGCTGTATGTACTTCTGCCTTGACATCTGTCCATCTCCTTGTGGTTCCTTCTTGGTCTTATCAGTGCGCTTGGTTCAGAAAGAGCTGACAGATTCAGGAAGTCTCTCTCTCTTATCTAGATGGGAATTCTCTCGTCCAAATGGGAACTCCGGGACAGGATGGAAGCTCTTATCTGGACTGGAAGTCTGGGGAAGGATGGGAGCTTTTGTCCAGACAGGAAGTCTGGGGTAGGATGTGTGCTCTTGTCCAGAAGGGAAGTCCAGGTCAGGATGTGAGATCTTGTCCAGGAGGGAAGTCCAGGGCAAGATGGGAGCCCTCTCTCTCTGGTCCAGAAGGGAAGTCGGGGTCAGGATGGGAGCTGGGGGCTGGTCTCTAAGTCTCAGGAAGTGGCTGGGGTCTCGGGCAGATGGGCGTGGGGGCAGGACGTGGAGATTGCAGGGGCTGCCGGGGGGCTTGGAAAAGGGGATCCCTCCCAGTGGGGCTAGAAGGGGACCTGGCCAGTGGCCAGAACCTGGAGCCAAGTTGGGCAGGTCTTCCCGGAGTGGCTGGTGCCCAGGGATGGGGTCTGGGTTGGGCCCAGATCCTCACCTCTGGTCCAGAAGGGAAGTCGGGGGCAGGATGGGAGCTGGGGGCCGGTCTCTAAGTCTCAGGAAGTGGCTGGGGTCTCAGAGAAGATGCCTTTTGATAAAGCCATAACCACACTTGTTTTGGCAAGAATCAGTAGTCCTTTGTTTCCTGTCCTGTCTGTCCTGTTTGTCAGCAGTTGATTTGAGGATACTTTGTTATCCAGTGGCTAACTTTTGCCACAATGAAAGTTAACTCCAACTGCAGTTTTTTCAATGCCCATATTTTCTCTGAAGTAGATTGGTACTGCCAGGAGCTGACATGTCTCATAGTCATGACAAAAAAGAAAAATTTCTAAGTTATTAAAACATTTTAAATGCCATATTCTGTAGATCTCTGAAGGGTTTGAAGATGTCCTGTGTATCTAAAATATATCTGCTCAATTTTTAAAACATACCTAATATGACTACAAGTTCTATTATAATGTCTAACTACTAACTTTCATTTCTTTATATCCTAATAGTTGGTAATAATAACATTCAAGGATCAGAAAATCGCATTACTTTGTTAAATGAATGGTATAAGTACAATTAGAAATATATATATATATATATATATATATATATATATATATAAATATATAATTTTCTAACATTACTCTGTTTGGTTATCACTACTCAACCCAGAACACATAGCAACTGAACTTACAGCAGTGGGATATTTATATTTTAAATGCCAGACAGCTGTGCATATATTAAGTGACAATGTGACCTTCAGTGAATGAGGCAAAGGTCAAACAAATGAAGCATTCCATGAACATGCTCACTGTCTCTCATGAGCTATGCAATCTTCCAGAGGCATTGTTTGTGACAGCATCCATGAGCCAGTGGGTCCGACCTTTGAGTAAATACAATGAGGCTTCAACACATGTGTGCTGCAAGGCTACCCAAACAGAAAAGGGTTGTCAAAATATTTTACACTTTGGAATGACATTTTGGCAGTTGAGTCAAGTAAATATATTATTACATGTAATCACCAATAGGTAGTTTCACTTTTCAGTGTGACTTGTGGAAAATTGGAAATCAATTAAGAAGTACACTCTTTTCCACAGGAGTAGCCCTGGCTTACAAGCTCCTTGTCTGATGGAGTCTATCATCCTCTGCCTGACCTTTATCAGGCTCTGCTGTCTGTGCAGGGCCCTAAAATGAACTACTGAGTTCCTTCCTTTCGGAGCCCTAGGCAGATACATAGCTGCTTTGGGTGTGAAGAGATTTGCTTCAGCTCAAGTATATATTTCACATTTCCCAAAACTTCTTCCACAGACACTGTCTCCCCCAAACCACTCTGCAAGTGAGAGGAGTCAGGGTAAAAGGGAGGAATGTATTCTGGGGAAAGGAAGAGGAAGTTCAGCAAGAAGAGGAGACAAATTGCATCAATTAAATACTGTCCTACCATCTGACAATTCTGCAGCAATTTGGCTTCTCTGGTATTTATACCTGACTTTTTCTTATTATAAATGGAGTATAATAATACATGTGGGAACCTCAATGGTAATTTAAAATTGATAGTTTATAAAGGAGGTATTACAGCGACTGTTCTATAATAGAGATTTGATATCACCAGTTGCATCTGGTGCTGTCCCCACAGCTAATGAGCTGTCACTTGTTCTCAGTGCACATGAATGTGTTAATGAATTATTCCATCTATCTCTACCCCATGTAGGATTCTGCCATGTAACCATTGTTCACAAAGCACATTGGAAATGGCTTTCATTTGTGTTGATGATATTGTGGCTTTAGCTATCTCTCTGCCTTGTATCAACTAAGAAGCCCCACAGACAGGATATATTCCAATTATTTAGGCAACAGACCCTGCTTTACCTTTTCTGATATTGTTACTCCATTAAAAGTCTATAGCATCACCAACTTTCATCCTCCCAGGGCAATGAGAAATGGTGTTACAACTGCAAGGAATAGAAGGAAAAACAATTTTTACTTTCCTGTAGAGTTTGCAGTATTCCAGCAGACATAAGTTTAGTGCTACATGGTGAGTTTACATTCCTTTTAGATTTAGTTAATAAATACATTATATTTTCTTTATTAGCACTTGTTGCTTGTACAATATGGTGTGTTATTGTGAATGTCTATGTATGTCAACGTGTGTGTGTGTGTGTGTGTGTGTGTGTGTGTGTGTGTGTGTGTGTGAGTGTAGGCATGCACAAGACATGCTATGGTGTGAGTGTGGAGATCAGAAGGCTCCACCTTCCACCTTGGTCTCTGTCTCATTGGTTTGTGACTGTATATATCAGGTTAGCTGGACTATGAGCATCTGGAAATTCCCATCTTATCTTAAGAGCATTGTCGCTTTACAGGGATCCAAACTTAGAATCTCCTGCTTTGGGGGACTGTGCTTTACCTACTGAACCATTCCCCAGCCCCAAGAAGAAGATTGCTAACTCAATGGCCCTATTTTGGGCTGTATTTCCTGTTCTTTTAAATGTTTTATCCTCCAGACTCTTGCCATTCTAATGCCCTAAACCATTGCACCTTTTTTTTTTTCTTTTTTTGCCTAACGGTTTCATAATTGCAAGTCTTTCCTTAAGCATTTATTCATGCATAATGATTTTCATTTATCTGAAATACAAGGTAGAAATGGGTGACAAATCAGTGAGAAAAAACTCTGGGTGACATTTTATTAAGATGCTGATAATTTATTGACATTGTACAAAGTATTGAATTTAAAGGGGTAGTAAGACAATAGATAATGCATGTTTTCTAAAGCAGATGAGTAAAACCAATCATTAGAGAAGCTTCCTTCTGCAATAGATGGATATAACACAGAGACCCACAACTGGACAATATGTAGAAAGTGACTTTGGAACACTCAGTACTGAATGAGATGACTACATCAAACTCCTCCCATTAAGACCCAGGTAACTCTACTCAAGAGGAGGTGCACGTAGGAACTCAGAGAGGCTTTGCCATATTGTCTAGGGACTATACACGTCTAAGCCAGATGGACTCCAGTGCAGAGAGGGAGCTTAACATGAGCCCTCATCCCTAGCTCAGAAGCTGTCTCCAGCTGAAAACCACTCAAAGGAAAAATTAGTTTTCTTCAATGGAGTCTCACTCGGTATACAACCCACACTTAAGCAGTAGATGGCCAACACAAAAGGAACTCAATGGTATTTTTGGAGAGTTTTCTCTCATAATACTCTGGGGATATATTTTTACCTTACTTATATTTTGCTTATCTATTATAGTTTCTGATTTTGTGTTTTTATGGTGTGCGTGTGTGTGTGTGTGTGTGTGTGTGTGTGTGTGTGTGTGTGGTGAAGCAGTTGTTTTTATTTAACACATGTGGTGAGCAGAGAACAGTGATCAGAGTAGGATATTGATCCTCTGGCACCTTCTAACTTTCTTATTTTCTTTTTGAAATTAGAAAATAATTATATAATTTCTCCCTTCACTTTCCTTCCTCTAAACTATCATATACTCCTCCTGGTTCTCTTCCAAATTATATTCTCTTTGTTAATTGATTGTTGTTACACACACACACACACACACACACACACACACACACACACACGCACATGCACATGCACGCACACGCACACGTGCACGCACACACACATTCTTAAATGTAACCTGTTCTCCCTGTATAATGTTATTTGTATTTATGATATGTTTTCAAGGCTGATAGTTTGATATTGGATAGCCAGTTGGTGTGTTCTCTGGAGAAGACTATTTCTCAGCCTGTGGTCTTTCTAGTTAGCATATTTAGCTATTTAGCACATAGTGTCCCCTCTAAATTGATCTCCTTTGCTGCAAATGTCAAATTTCTCTTTCATTCTCTTTTCATTCTATGGCTGAATAATAGTTCAGTGTGCATGTCTGTCTGCATGGCACATAATTCTGTCATTAATTAACCCTTAGGCCACTTTTCTAACTTGGTCTGTGAATTAAAACCACAGCAAATATGAATGTAAAATGTATGTTTCAAAGTATTCTTTTATTACCTTTGACTTTGTAGCCTGAAATTGGTTTGCTGGATCAGATGATTGTTCTACCTATTAATATTTTGGAGAGTCTCTATGCTATTTTTTAATGATTATATGAACTTCCATGTCCTCTAGATAAAAAGTATTCTTTGCTGGGACAAAGTTGTCAACATTAACCTCTTCTTAATTGATAATAGCTATTCTAGCAGAAAGGAGGTATCAATTTGGTTTTGTTTTCTATTGTGATTCATAAATTTAAATATATTTTCATTTACTTGTCAATCCTTTGTTTATTGTGATGGTTTGAAAGAAAATGGATCCAAAGGGAGTGGCACTATTAGGAGCTGTGTCCTTGTTAGAGGACATGTGTCACTGTGGGGGTGGGCTGAGGTCTCTTTTGCTCAAGCTTTCCTCAGCGTGACCGTCAGTCCACTTCCTGTTGCCTGGAAGATGTAGCACTCTCAGCTCCAGCACCATGTCTGCCTGCATGCTGCTATGCTTCCCATCATGATGATAAGGGACTGAACCTCTGAAATTTAAGTGAGCCACCCCAAGTGTCTTTTCACATAAAAATCCTAATTAACACATTTACCTTCTTTTAAAATCCACTTTTTTTTTTGGTTTTTTGAGACAGGGTTTCTCTGTATAGCTCTGGCTATCCTAGAACTTGCTCTGTAGACCAGGCTGGATCAAGTGGAGAAGAGGAGGGAAAAGGGTGACAAAAAGGAAGTTGGGGAAGAGACAGATAAAATTAAGGGCCACTTGAGGGAGAGTCGGGAAACCCAATGCAATAGAAGCTTCCTAAAATATATATGAAGGGTATTTAAATGAAATCACCAAATAATTGGAGAGAAATAGCCCCAAAATGGACATCTCTTGTCACCAAATGAAGCTTGGTACCCAGAATGAGTTATATCTAATTGAGTTTTTGGCCAAAAGGGTCCCATATTAATCACCAAATAGCCCAGGCAATTGCAAAGACTGTAAGTTGCTGCCCAACAAACTGACAACAAGGCCCCATTACTGAAGACAACACCTACACAACCCATTGAACACAGAGAAGTTGAGCCGGTGCCTGCATAGAACTGTCACCCCTACATTCTAGTGTCTTTGGTATCGGAAGGTACTCTGTGCGCTCCTGAAAGAGAAATAAACAACAGCCTAGCCACAGCCCTTTGATCTACAATCGTGTCCTGTCTGCAAGGTATGCTAGTGCAGTGGTGGCACAAAGCTTGTGGGTACAACCAACTAAAAATCTGTTTGACTTATGGCCCACTCCATGAGATGGAACCAATAGGCAACACTGTTTGGGTTACCAAGAACCTGTAACTAGATAGCTCAGGGGCCTAGGGTAAAATCAAATATTACTGGTTTAAAACAAAAACAAAAACAAAATGTAGGAGTGAAATTACTCTAAAGAATGTTCTGCTAAGCCGGGCAGTGGTGGTGCATGCCTTTAATCCCAGCTCATGATCAACCCACATACATATTTATATTTTGTTTTATTTTATTTTATTTTTATCCCATGGAATCCTATTTGTTTTCTAATGAGAGACACAAAGGTAGTGAGTCTTAGTGGGAGGGGTGATGGGGAGGGCGGAGGGAGGGGACAAAAGGAGATAGTATGTGAGAAAAAAAAATCTATTTTAATAAAAGGGAAAAAAAAACCTAGAGTTTCCTCATCTACTCTCCTTTTCTGTGCAAATAGTATTCAGCAGCATACACTGAAAATGAGTCTTCTCAATATGCTTCAGAGGCAGCTCAGGTATGAGTTAGAGTTTATAAATGCCTGCATCTGCTTCTATGCCCTACATTATATTAAATTACTATAGCTGTTTATCTTTGTGTCACAACACTCTCTTAATTACCATGAATGTCATATGGTAGAGAATTCTAACCACATCGATTTTCTCATTCAGGACTACATTTTCTGTTCTGCCTCCCATGTTGTTAAAACTGCAGAGTCTGCTCTCCTTTACCTTGTATTTTCTTGGAAAGCACTTTCTTGTCCTTTCATTCCTTTTAGTTCTGAGATTATAATATAATCACACCGTTTTCCTCCAAACCCACCCACCCCTCCATACCCCTCCCTTGCTCTGTCTCAAATTCATGGATTTTGTTACATGTAATAAGCATATACACAGATATTCCTAAATATAATCTGCTCAGTCTGTATAGTGTTATTTTGAATGTTATGTCTTCAGGCTAACCATCTGATATTGGATAACTAATTGGAGTACTCTTCCCTGGGGAAGACTATTTCTCCTTCTCTCATCATCTTTTAGCTGTCTGTAGTTCTTTGTGTGGGGTTTAGGCTTCATGTTTTCCCCCAGTGCCTGTAGACTTTGGCATGTCTATTGCTCTCGTTCAGCTCACATTTAGGCAGCCCTGTTGGTGAGACTTTATGGGTGTAACTTCTGACATTCCTAGTAGACACAGTCACATAGCCAACTTCTCTTCTTTTTTTGCAAGATCTCCGCCAAATTTTCTGCAATGATCTTAGCTATAGGTGTGGGAATCTTTTAGGTGTATCCATTGGGATTGGCCTCCACAACTGCATCTTAATTTGCTGTGGTTTTCTATAATGATGAAGAGAGATGACTGCCCTTGCCTGGGGGTTCAAAGACAAATATTTAGAAAATAGTTATCACTCGCACTGCTTAAATGGACTTTCCTTTTGTTTTCTACCTTTTATTGAAGGTAGGATTGAGGAAGGGATATGTGCCAGGACATTCATGTGGGGATCAGAGGAATCTTGCTGGAGTCTGTTTTCTGTTTTATCTTGTAGATCCTAGGGCTCAGACTTAGGTCCACAGCTTTGGAGCCAAGAGGCTTTACCCACTACATTACCTCTGTGCCTCTGAATTTTATTCTTGGAGTAATTTTTAAATGAAGTGGTAGTCCCTTTGGTATTATATGATATGGTAATTGACGTTTATGTCCTATTTTTTATTAGGTTTGGATTATCTTTCTTCAGTACGGTTCATATTGGGTGGGTATGTACCTCAGGACCTACACATGTGTTTATCTTATGTTCAAGAAAATAATTTTATTATCAGTGGAAGTTAGCATTTTAATTACCTTTATATTGTGTATAACAATGTGTATGCAGTATTTAATGCTGATATTTAAGTATAGTATACACTATATTTTTGAGAAAATTACATATAATACAAAGTATAATGAATAATAAATGCGTAATTCTTAGTCTATTGTAGTTGTGAAGATTAACTTATTAGAGCAATGATACAATCAGCATAATTTCTTTTATCTACTTCCTTCATCATCAAAACTCAATGCTAGTCACTGAAATTATAATTTAAAATTTCCTTTTGAAATCAAGTCAGTGAATATTTATCTATTAATTATTCACTATTGGATGATATTTTATTCCCTTTTTTATAGATGAAACTTCTCTTTTTGTTCATCTACAATCATAGAAAAATTAATTGATTTAGTTTTTCTATTAGCCTTAGGTTTACAGAAGAAAATGAACAGCGAATATAGTTACCACATTTTGAATTCTCCCCAGAACCATTTGTCCTATCATAAATATTTGCATTAGTAAGCTATATTTGTTACAGATGATCAGACGGTATCAGTATAATGTAGCTAAGGAAAGTTTCTAAATTATATGATGTTTGATTCCTTATGCTGTACAGTTCTAGGGGTTTTGACAAAAGTACAAGGTCACATATCCAGCATTACAGTGTCATGTACAATAGTGTCAAGTGACCTGAAATCTCTGAAATCTGACAGTCAATTTCCCCTCCTTGGACTTGATCCCCTGGAAACCTCAATGTCCTACTGCCTTTATTGTTTTTCTTTTTTAGGTTTTATCTTTCTAAATTAAAAAAAAATCATGTTTTAAGATTATGATATAATTGTATAATTTCCTCCTTCTCCTTCCAAACACTCCCATAAGCCCATCTTTTCTCACTACTAAATCCTGATATGTTTTGCATTAATTGTGTCCATCATAGAGCTATAATCATGTACTGTGCCTTCGGTCTGGCTACTTTCTTTCAGTAGTACTCCTTAGTGGTTTTCTAGGGCTTTTGTAATTATTTGCATTTCTTTTGTGATGAACAACATCACATTGTAAGGATGTGTAATAAATGGTTTATCCATTGCTATACTAACACATACCAATTATCACTCCAGCCAGGGAAGCAAATCAATCCCTTGCTCAGCCATCATCAGAGAAGCTTCCTTCTGCAGCAGATGGGAAAAAATACAGAGACCCACAGTCAGACATTATGTAGAGTGAGAGACCTTGGAACACTTAGTCCTGAATGGGATGTCTCAATCAAATCCCTTCTCTCAGGGATTAGGGAACCCTGAAGAAAAGCAGGCAGGTGGAGTGTAAAAATCCCAGGGGAAAGAATGACACCGAGGAAACAAGGCTTTCTAAATCAACAGGATCCATGCACACATGAACTCACAGAGACCAAGACTGCATGTGCAGGCAGGGGCTGCACCTGTCTGCACTGTAGGGTCCATGAATATCTGAGTAAGATAGGAATATAGGAATCAGATAGAAAAATAGGAATAAGCTTAAGGGATGGAAACTGAAAGCCATCAGCTTGGCCAGCAAAAAGGGATTAACCTTTAACTGGGCTCTTTTGTGTTTTATGTTGGGCAGCTCTGTCGACAACCCAAATGGTAGTTTTCTTTTACTAAAGATTGCCATTTGTAGCCCTGGGGTTGGCTGTTGTTGAATAACCCACTACCACTCACTACTAAAACCAAAGTTAACTTTTAATGAGTTATATGTGACAATCTGCCTTGCATTGTTTTGTATTCCTCCCTATGGGAACCCAGCTATGTCAAGGGAAGTTGCAGGTTTGGGCAAACATCAATTAACTGATTCAGGAAAGGCTGCAGGGATATACAAATATTATTTACCTGAAGCTTCCTAAAACCTTGTTAATGGAAAATTGTAAAAACCTAAAAACAATTTGTCTCTAAAGTTTGACTTAAAAATTGTAAAAATTCCCTTTTCCATGTCTAATGCTTACCCCTTACTATGTAAAGGGGCTCATAACCCCCCTCCAACTGCCATAGCCTCAGAATTTCAAACATTGGCTGTAGTCTCAGCTAGCAGTCTTGTGTCCTGCAATGATTATTTCCCTTTTTTCATTAGTTTTTGGAATAAAGTCTGCTTCTTGGTTAATAGACTTTGGAGGTCTGTCCCCTATTATAGAATGACCCTGGACCCAACATGAACAAGGTGGGCCCCTAGAACTGAGAAGGGACATAGATACATGCCCCTATCCCTAACCCAGTAGTTATCTCCAATTGATGATCACTTGGAAATGAAAATTTAGTTTTCGGCAAGGGAATCACTGGTGAGACAAACTACTCTTAAAGATAGGCCTCATGGCCAAGAAAAAATAAAAAGTAATAATATAAAATTTTTTATTATGTTTAGGTATGTTCCTTTTATTCTTGATGGCTCCAAGACCTTTATCATGAAGGGGTGTTGAATTTTGTCAAATGCCTTTTCTGCATCTAGTGAGATGATCATGTGTTTTTTTTTCTTTGAGTTTGTTTATATGGTGTATTACATTGATAGACTTTCGTATGTTGAACCACCCTTGCATCACTGGGATGAAGCCTATTTGATCATGGTGGATAATTGTTTTCATGTGTTCTTGGAGTCTGTTTGCCAGTATTTTATTGAGTATTTTTGCATCAATGTTCATGACGGAGATCAGTCTGTAATTCTCTTTCTTTGTTGTATCCTTGTTTGGTTTAGGAATCAGGGTAATTGTAGCCTCATAGAAGGAGTTTGGAAATATTTCTTCTGTTTCTCTTGTGTGGAACAATTTAAAGAGTATTGGTATTAACTCTTCTTTGAAGATCTGGTAGAATTCTGCGCCATCTGGTCCTGGGCTTTTTTTTTTTGTTTGGGAGACTTTAATGACTGTTTCTATTTCCTTAGGGGTTATTGGACTATTCAAATAGTTTATCTGGTCTTGATTTAACTTAGGTTTGTGGTACCTATCCAGAAAATTATCCATTTCTTTTAGATTTTCCAGTTTTGTGGAGTAGAGGACAAGGAATAGGAGACCATGGTAAATGAAGACTACATGAGAATAGGAAGAAGCAAAGTGCGAGAGAGGCCCACAGAAATCCATAAAGATACCCCCACAATAGACTGCTGGCAATGGTTGAGAGACAGCCCGAACTGACCTACTCTGGTGATAGGATGGCCAAACACCCTAATTGTCCTGCTAGAAACCCCATCCAATGACTGAAGGAACTGGATGCAGAGATCCATGACCAGGGCCTGGGTGGAGCTCCTGGAGTCCAATTGGCGAGAAAGAGGAGGGTTTATATGAGTGAGAATTGTTGAGACCAAGGTTGGATAAAGCACAGGGATAAATAGCCAAAGGAATGGAAACACATGAACTAAGAACCAATGGCTGAGGGGCCCCCAACTGGATCAGGCCCTCTGAATAGGTGAGACAGTTAATTGGCTTGATCTGTTTGGGAGGCATCCAGGCAGTGGGACCAGGTCCTGTGCTCAGTGCATGAGTTGGCTGTTTGAAACCTGGGACTTATGCAGGGACGCTTGGCTCAGCCTGGGAGGAGGAGACTGGACCTGCCTGGACTGAGTCTACCAGGTTGATCTCAATCCTCGGGGAGTCTTTGCCTTGGAGGAGATGGGAATGGGGGGTGGGCTGGGGGGAAGGGGAGGGGGACAGGAGGGGGGAGAACAAGGGAATCTGTGGCTGATATGTAGAATTAAATTATATTGTAAAATAAAATAATAAAAAAATTAAAAATGGCTGTTCTTTAAATAATAAAAAAAATTTAAAAAGATCTGACACAATGTTGTGAGACAAGAAACCCCCAAAGATGCTGTTGATTTTCTATCTATCTATCTATCTATCTATCTATCTATCTATCTATCTATCTATCTATCATCTATCATCTTTTAAACCTATAGGTGCTTTGCATATGTAGTACAGTTTCCAGTTGAGTGTTTCCATGAAATTCTTGAGTGTGCAAATGAATCTGTCTCTTGTTTCTTAAACTTCATTTCATTTTTTTTTTTTGAGTCAGGGCTTCTCCGTGTAATTCTGGCTGTCTTGGAACTCACTCTGTAGACCAGGCTGGCCTGGAACTTACAGAAATCCACCTGCCTCTGCCTCCAGAGGGCTGGGATTAAAGGCATGTGCCACCACTGCCTGACTTTCTTGTGCTTTCTCTTGTGCTTTGGGTTATTTTCCTTGTGTTTATTTGCTTTATTCAGGTCTAATGTGCTAGCTTTGTTTTATCTTATATATTTTTATTTTATTATAATACATTTTATTTTTATTATTATCCCCTAGAAGCCTGTTTATTTTCTAAGGAGACAGAAAGGAGGTAGATCTCTATGGTTTCAGAGAAGAATTTTAATATGTTGCCTAGAGTTCATTCTTGTGATATTTTGGTAAAAGAAGTGACTGCCTTTTGCCCTTGTATATAGAGTCTGCCTGAGGCTAAAGTGAGGAGTTTTGGATTAATTCCATTGGCAGAAGAAATCTCAAAACACCCTAGTGTAGATGCTGTCCTGTGGTTTTTTAATGGTAACTCTAATGAAGATTTATGATGAAAAGGAGCAAGCTGAGCAGGATAAACTGCAAAATGAAAATTTTGAGGATGAAAAGAGCACCAGGAAGTAGAGTAGAACTAAATTCTGTGTTCAAGGAGATAAATGGATTAAGAAATGGAATATAGGGAGTGGTGACCTGTAGTAGGACAGGCCCATAGGGTCGAGGAAATTGGCTCAAACCAGTTGCCAAATCATAAACATAGCATACTTCCTTATGAGCTGACCTGAAGTCTGCCTGAAGGCCTAGCAACAGGCTCTGTCAGAGTTCCTGATCATACCCAGCCAATGGGGGACAACCACACAATGGCGTAAGATCGTGACACAGACTGGGTGTTGGGAGTAGGGTATATAAGGCCTTCCCTATTATTGAATAAATGAATTTGTTGTTTGCCTTCAACTGACTCCCAGCGTCTGTGCCATTGACGCGGCGCCTTCTCGCCCCCTCCTTTGAGGGAGCCTAGGATCCAGCAACACTGACCTTAGGGCAAAATACTAGCCAGCTAAGTTTCTACCTTGTGAAAAGGAACTAAAGAAAAGTTTATAGCCAGGTGTGGTGGTGCATGCCTTTAATCTCAGCACTTGGGAAGGCAGAGGATAGCAGATCTCTGAATTTGAGACCAGCCTGGTCTAAAGATCAAGTTCAAGGACAGCCAAGCTTAGTCAGTGAAGGAAAATGGATAGCTGGTGAAGATGTAATTAAACAAGGGGTCTATATTCCAGCCCCAGCAAGGCCCAGACCTTGGCAGCTTTGGCTACATGGTTCTGGGATTAGAGTTAAGAAAAAAGGAGTTATGGAATAAAGCTACTGAGGCCAGGCGTGTGTCAGTGGTGTTCCTGAATAGAGGCCTAGTAGAAACACCCCTGTGTGAAGCTGTGAAGTTGAAGTCTGGATTGCCTTGGAGACCTCAAGATTTTAGAGATACCAGAGTCATAGAATAACTGCTGTGGAGAGTTGTTAATAGGGAGTGGAACTAACCCAAAAGAACGAAGTATGTTTCAGCCAACAAAGCTGAACAGATTTGGAGATCTGAAGAGTGTTTTGACATCAGATATGAAGATACAATATTGGGGTTTGCCCAGCTGATTTTTGGTCTTACTTTGGTCCAGTATTTCCTTGCTATGTTCTCTTCCCTGAGTTTTGGAATGGTAGTGTGCATCCTGTTTTATTATATGTTAGAAATATATGATCTGCTTTTTGATTTTGATTTTACAGGGGATTACAACTAAGAGATTGCCATTTGTCTCAGAATAGACTTTTGGCTTTGAACTTTGAAACAAGTTTGAGACTGTTATAGACTATGAGGACTTTTGAAGATGGACTATGCATTTTTGAGCTATGATATAGCTATAACCCTTTCGGGGTAGGCGAGTGGAAGGTGGTATTTTGAAAGAAAACAGCCCCTAAAGGGAGTGGCACTATTAGGAGGTATGGCCTTGTTGGAGGAAGTGTGTCACTGTGGGGGTGGGTTTTGAGGTTTCTTTTGCTCAAGCTTCTGAGTCAAGATGTAGGACTCTCAGCTCTAGTGCTACTCTGCCTGCACAGCACCATGCTTCTTGCCATGATGATAGTGGAATGAATCTCTGAAACTGTAAGCGAGCCCCTTCAGTTAAATTTTTTCATTGATAAGAGTTACCGTGGTCATGGTGTCTCTTCACAGCAATTAAAAAAAAACAACCTCTAACTAAGACACCAAGTAATGTGTTTTTGTATTTCATGAAACATAACATACAGCCTTGAAATAAGTTTGTCAAACATCCTTCCAAAATGGCTGAACCTTTTGCATTTCTACCAGAAGTGGATGATGGTCTTGTTGCTCTACACTTTTAATGGTATCTGATGTTGCCAGTGTTTTGTATTTGGGCAATTTAAATAAGAATTAATACCACACTGATTTTTTTCTTTTGGTTTTTCGAGACAGGGTTTCTCTGTGTGTGTAGCTTTGCTCCTTTCCTGGAACTCACTTGGTAGCCCAGGCTGGCCTCGAACTCACAGAGATTCGCCTGCCTCTGCCTCCCGAGTGCTGGGATTAAAGGCATGTGCCACCACCGCCCGGTCCCACACTGATGTTTTAATTTGAAATTTCTAATTATATATAATGATGAACATCTGATACGATTGTCATCTACACATCCTCTTTGTTAACCACTTAGGTATTTTCCTCTTAATTGCTGTCTTTGTGTGTGTGTGTGTGTGTGTGTGTCTCCATCTCTATCTCTCTGTCTCTCTGTGTAGTTTATGGGTATGTGGTATACTTATGTGGTGTAAGTGTTTGTGGTGTATGCTCAAGATGCATGTCACCATGCATTGAAGTAGGCAGGCACCCAGATACCAGAAAAAGATATTGAGTATCCTACTCTATCATTTTGCTTATTCATTTGTGACAGAGAATCCTGTCTCTACTGCAACATAGGTACAGTTACAGGTGTTGCTGGGCAGCCATGACCAGTATTTATGTGGTTGCTGAAGATTCTAACTCAAGCCCTCGTGTTTGAGCAGCAAGAACTCTTAACCCTGGAATCATCTCCAACCCTTGGATTACTTTATTGCTGTACCCTTCTTGTTTATTCTCTCTATATATGTATATGTATACACACATATAATATTCTTGCATTATATGTGCTTGCAAAGTTTTACTACTTGGTTACCTTTTCATTGTCCTGTTTGTCCTTCAAGTGACATTTTTTTTTTTAAATTTTGATGGAGTTCTATTTATTATTGATCTCTGTAATAGTTTTGAGGATTTCCTCTAAAAAGACATCATCACATCTACAGTTTTGTCTTAATAGGAATTTTATGGGTCCATATTTTGTATTTATGTCTCTGATAAATGCTGATTAATTTGGCAAAAATGTAGAATATCTACATTTACATAAATTTTATCTTGAATATGAAGGTCTAATTCTTCCAACAGAAAAAAATTCTGTTTGTTGAAAGACCTGTCCTTTCTTTGTACTGTGCTACATTTTTTTCCCAATTTGACACAGGTTTACCAGCTTAGAGTAGGAATTTGTGAGGCTCCCAATGTTTTTCATTTGATTATCTTATTTCATCACACTACTATGTATTAATTACTATAGATATTTTAGTAAGCCTAAACCTTGGATAGTGTTAGCACTTTGCTTTGTTTTTAGCTTTGGGTTGTAATTGTGGGGTCTTTGTCCTTCCTATTTAATCTTTAGGTTTGCTTTGTCTATATCCAGAAGGTAACATTTTTTGGTATTTCTCTTTATTAGGTTAACTTGATGTTATGGCTAATAATGATAGTCATTTAGCAGAAGGTAGAACTACAAGGGAAAAAATCCTCTGGGCTTATCAGTAAAGGGGTTTCTACATTTGGTTAATTGAAGAATCACCTTGAGCATGAGTAGCAGCAGCCTTAGGACTTGATAGGATCTCAGACTGATTAAAGGGAGGAAACAAACAGAGCACCAACATTTATGTCTCTGCTTTGTAACTGTGGACACAGTGCGTCCAGCAGCTTCCCTTCCCCATGATGGACTCTGTGCCCTCTGTCAGCTAAAAGAAACTCTCTCTCTCTCATTTCAAGCTGTTTCTTAAAATATTTGGTCATACCAGTGAGAAAGGGAGGCTGGGAAGAACTCACATATAGCCAACATTGGTTATTATTATCTGAACAATTCTTTTACTTTCATCAAAGCGTGTGATTATCTTTACAGCTCATGTATATATTTGTTACACCAATACCTAAGTGTTTATTTTTGACTGTTAATGTAATCATCACTGAATCTTTACTATAAAATTGTAATGATTCACTGAAAGTAAATCAGGAATATAATTGACTTGTGTGCTATCCTTCCTTCTTTTTATACTTGGTGGTTAGTTCCACGTTGAATGAATATTCTCTTTTACACTGGTGTAATTATTTGTGTTTGTGTGTGTGTGCTCGAGTATTGTTCGGGTTTTGATTTAGTGTTCAGACAAACTATTTACTCTATATTATTTTATCCAGGATTACTAGGGAATTTCATGAAAGAGTGAAATATTTCATTGGAATTAATCACTATCACACCAAAAATATTAGTATTAGTACAAAATACTTAAATATTAAATATTCTCCGCACCATTCAATGTATTCACCTTCTTAATTCTTTTGCCTGTGATTCTGTTTCTCCCTGGGGAAAATAGTCTCACTGTAATAAGTTAGCAAAAAATTAAATAAATAAATACAAATAAATATGAAAGGATCAAAATTTTTGCATATAAAATGGTGATTAATTTCATTGCAGTATGCCTGAATTAAGTAGAATAATTTCCTTTGAAATATGCAAACTTGTCCCTCCATTAGCAAAACTAATCCGGAAACTGTTATTAGGCAGGAGGTGACCTAGAAGAAAATGTGAATGTTTATTTGTGCAAGGGGATCCTTTGAAAGTCTATATCCTTTCATTAATGGAAACATAAGTAGCTGGTCTTTTTGGCTTAGTTAATAGCACTTGGTTGTCTCAATAAGTCTTTAAACATCCACAGAAACATATTTTAATTCTGAGGATTTTTTTTTCTGTTAAAATTTCCCATTAATGATTTAGATTAATGGCTCATTTGTATAATAGCTAGGATAAATTTATTTTCCACTGATCTTCTGATGACCTTGTTAAAACAGGATCTAATTTGGAGAATGTTTTCTTTGGATGACACCAGTGGAGAATTTTCAGGGGAGGTATATTAAAATGAACATTTCTTTGTGGGAATGGAGTGCCTGTGGTCAGGGCAGCTCTAGTTATAGACTATGTTTCCATATAGACTCATGAATACTATGGTAAATTAAGCACTAGCAAAGACAATGAAACCTAAATAAACTTTCAATTGAAACTATCATATTACAGGAGGAAGTTACTAAGCATTTTGGTAAAGAGAACTTTTGAATGCATGAAAATTTGAACATATTCATTTGAATAAGTCCCTCAATGCAATCCCTCAATTGAGAAACTTCCCTTCAATCTGCAGTGCTTTGAGTACTGAATTTTAATACAAAATGTTAAGAAATTTGAGAAATGTAGAATTGGCCTCTTTCTGGGATGATCCCTAATTGGTTATCCAGTACAAAGTGGTCAGCCCTGAAATCATATAAACACAAATAATGAAAATAGACTCAGGAGGTTTTATTTATATAGTTGCACCTATGAATCTGTCTATTTGTCTGCCTATATGTCTGTCTTTCTATATGTAACAATAATAATCAAAGCGAAAGAGGCTAAGGAATTGACAGGAAGAAAGGGGCCTGAGGGAAGAAAGGGAAGAGGGGAAGTGATGTGGTTATATTTCAGTTAAAACAAATTTAGAAAGAAATCTGAAGAAAATCTATACTATAGAAAGATACAAATAGTTATGCCATATAGGCAAATGTGAGTCACTTTACCCACATAGAGTACGAAGTTTGTCATTCCTTTACCCATTTGCATCTAATGGAGAGTTAGTGTATTGTTCAAGAATCTGTTTATGTTACCAAGGCTTTCTGCTTCAGGTGCTGATTACAAAACAGCATTTCTAATTATTCTCAACTCCTGTTATTTGAGTGTATCAGTGTGTGAATATATGGATATATAAATATACATAGAACTGTGCTAAAATGATTTACCAGCAGGAATTATAAGTGATTTATTTTTAGTATCTTCTCCATGCTCAGTATTGGACAGATTAAATAGTCAAGAAATTGTCTACTTGTGTGTTCACAAAGGATTGAAACCTAAACAGAGCTTTATTTAAAATGTATGGTGACAGGGCTCATCCAGGTAACAGCAAAATGCCCTGAGTGATTAAATTATGGCGTGTATAGAAATACAGAAGAATACAAATAGAACATTTACCATCTGTATCAAATGATTCTATCTCCTTTATTGATTCCTATTTCTTTCACATTAAATTTGACCTTTGAACACCCAGAATCTTTTACTACAACTGTGCTTTAAATTAAATGAAAATTTTCTCAGACATGGACTACTTTCCAGCCCAGAGATCTAAGAAGATTCTCCTTTAATTTTTAAATGTGTAACAAAATATAGTAAGATGAAACAAAAACTATAGCATCAGAGTTGGACAAGACAAACAAACAGAAGGAAAGGGCCCAAGAGAAGGCACAGGAATCAGAGACTCACTTGTTTACACACTCAGGAATACCGCCCCCCCCCCCAAAGAAACCCACTAAACTGGAAGCCATAATATATGCAGAGAATCTGGTGCATGCTATCTCGGTTTCTATGGGTTCATATGTGCTTTGCCAATATTGATTTAATGGGTCTTGTTTTCTTGGTGTCCTCTAACCTCTCTGGCTCTTACACCTAAGAAGCATTTTATGCCTGATTCTTTCTCTTGTTTTCTATCTGTCATCTGTTACCGAGTTATATGATTTTCTTGTATAAATCCTGGATATATTTCCACTGCAGATTTTGCCTATAGAACACATATGCTCTTTTATCTTATTATTATCAGACCAGACCTTGGTCTAGGCTCCTAATACACTATTGCTTCCTTGTGTATTGTTTACCTTTGACTCCTTTTGGAATCTCAACCATACTTGTGAGTATGCTCCCAAGGCACATATATACTAGTGCTTTGCCTTCAACTCCATTCCTACAATATCCCACTTCCTTGATTCCCCCACTGCTGAGTAGCTGAAGGTCTTCCCCTTAATTATTTCTCAACACTCATACACTAAAGGGCCTTGGAAACCATGATATACTCTGTCTGGATTATTCCCCGACTTCTTCATCTGTTTAACGACTATTCTCACCTGAGCTCGGCTATCACTTTTTCTAGGAAGGCTTTTCTTTGACAGTAGATGGGGATTTTAGAGTCAGAAGCACAGAGAAGGGAGGTCACAATTGAGTGCAAGTGTAAGGAGAACTTCTGAGAGTATTTTCTTTCTCTGTGTAGCTAAGTAGCAATTAAATATCGATGATTGTAGAAAGGTGGGGAACTGATTATCTAATTGTCTAGTTTTCATCATATTAAGAAGAGTAAAAAATAACTACAAAGACTGAGCTAATAACATATAAAGGAAGAAATTAGAAAAACAATAGGGAGAGGTGTGGAAAAGACAGGAATAGAGAGTAGGGGAAGTGATGAGAACAGAAGAAAAGAAGAAATGAGGAATTAAAACACTGAGAAAGTCAGTACAGAGGGCCGTAACATTGGTGTGTAACGAGTGCAGAGCAATGCACCAAACATGATCAAGAATCATCGGTAAAGACCAAGAACACTCAAAAGTTCCTGTAGGTCTGAGGGGCATGGAGAGGGAGACTGCCACAGCTTGGTGACCTGCAGCACACAGCCTTGCCCTCTGCCTCCATGTCGCAGCCACCTGATCCCATGGTCCTCCAGTGCTCCCCGTGAGCCCGCTCTTCTTCCCTTGCTGCCGTCAACATGGTGTGTGTGTGGTGAGGGACCAGGCACACTGCTGTCCTTCCCATGTGCCCAGGCCCTGGGACAGTGAAAGACATGAAGCTGCAGTTCCCACAAAGCAAAGATGGCACCCAGTTGTAGATTTAACCTATGAGACAAGAGATGCAGGAAGTTTTGCCTGGATTATTCTTGGGCCCCGTACTCTTCTGTAAAAAGTCAGCTACTTGTATTACAGAAACATGAGAAAACTCATACACTTTGCATACTGCAAAATATATTGTTTTAATTTTATAATTAATTTAATTTTACATATCAGCCAGCCATGGATTCCTCTGTCTTCCCTCCTCCCACCGGCACCCCCGCCCTCCCCCCAATCCACCCCCCATTCCCACCTCCTCCAAAGCAAGGATTCCCCTGGGGATTCGGCTCAGCCTGGTAGATTCAGTTGAGGCAGGTCCAGTCCCCTCCTCCCTTCACCTAGGCTGAGCAAAGTGTCCCAGCATAGACCCTAGGTTCCAAAAAGTCAGCTCATGCACTATGGACAGGTCCCGGTCCTACTGCTTGGGGGCCTCCTAAATAGTTCAAGCTAATCAACTGTCTCACTTATCCAGAGGGCCTGATCCAGTTCCATGTGGGTTCCTCAGCTATTGGTTCATAATTCATGTGTCTCCACTAGTCTGGCTATTTGTCCCTGTGCTTTTTCCAATCATGGTCTCAATATCTCTCGCTCATACAATCCCTCCTCTCTCTCACCAATTGGACTCCTGGAACTCCACCTGGGGCTTGGCCATGGATCTCTGCATCTGCTTTCATCAGTCACTGGATGAAAGTTCTATCACGACAGTTAGGGTGTTGGGCCATCCGATCACCAGAGTAGGTCAGTTCATGCTCTCTCTCGACCATTGCCAGTAGCCTATTGTGGAGGTATCTTTGTGGATTTCTGGGGACCTCTCTAGCACTTTGCCTCTTCCTATTCCCATGGGATATTCATTTATCATGGTATCTCTTTCCTCTTTGTTCTCCCTCTCTGTTCTTGATCCAGCTGGGATCTCCCGCTCCCCTAAGCTCTCTTTTCCTCGACTCTTGCCCTTCATTAACCCCCCCCCCCCGCCCATCCAATTTGCTCATGTAGATTTCATCCATTTCTCTGTCATTGGGAGATCCCTGTGTCTTTCTTAGGGTCCTCTTTACTAGGTAGCCTCCCTGGAGTTGTGAGTAGCAGTCTAGTCATCCTTTGCTTTACATCTAGTATCCACAGATGAGTGAGTACATACCATGTTTGTCTTTATGAGTCTGGGCTACCTCACTCAGGATGATTTTTTCTAGATTCATCCAAGCATACTGCAAAATATTGAAACAAACTTTATTAAACTAAATTTTCAACAATTGACTAGATATTTAGTTTTAGATACTGCAGATAATCCAGGTGAAAACAGAATAATTTTCCCTTATGACTAAAATTTTTATTGATGGAAGCTTACAAAATGGAGGAATGTTCCTGTCAGTGAGAATGCAGATATCTCCAGAAGTGTTGTCTTCGTTATTGAGTACATGATGCAGACATTTGGAATGAAGCATGCTCATAATTGATTAGGCAAAACTGGAAAACTACTTGACAGTAGGGAATTGGTTAGTTTCAGTTTACAAACTCTGGATACAAATGTTGGTGATCACTTTATTTCACTATACTCTCCTATTAAGACTTAACGGATAAATAGTACACTTTAGATTTTTTAATGTTTTGAATTTAATATTTCATTGATTTATTACTCATCTTTAGTAGTCTGTATTCATAGCTATGTCTTTATTTTATCAACAGTCGTCTGAGACATATCTTATGGCAAGACTCACTTTAAACATTATAAGAGAAACACATACACCCACACACCTGATTTTATTCATTTTCACTCAATCATTTCCTTCTTTAGTAATTATGTAACTAACAATTTTAGTGGTATTTCACTTTGATTGTGTTATTTCAAATGTCTATCACTAAATCCAATGACAAATAATGGAATCAAAAGATATCCAAAAAATATAAATGTTTATAAAGCAGCTAATTTTTTGTACTTCTGCTACCCAGTAAAAAACACACACAGGATTTCTGCACAACATAATGGAGAAGAAAATACTTATGGTATAGGAATTTGTTGAAGCATTCTTTTTGGAAAAAAAGGTAATTTTCTTGTTCTCATATCTGATGTGGTTAGCTATAATATTTGAATAAGAGAAAGAGCCATTTTAAACACTGAGAAATACATAATCATTATTAACAACCTCTGATGGAAAAAACTTAGGTCTAGGATAAGTTTAGAAAATGAAAAGTCCATCTGAAGTCCATTTGAATGACAGATATTGTCTTAAAATTTATCCCATGTTAACTTTAACTTCAAGACTTATATTTGATAGTGACACCCTGTCACTAGTGAAGTCTTTGTTGATTTAGATTTGTTCATGTTTCGATGTTTTATCCTACTAAAATCTATACTGAAATTCAATCCAATAAATCAGTATTGGGACTTGAGCCTTGATGAGATGTTCTCAGCTCCTAGCAGTCCTGTCATCATGAATGTATCATTGTTGCTACAGAAATGTCTACAGGCATGAGTTCTGTCTCATTCTTCTATCCTCTGCAGAATAGTTCTCTCTCTCTCTCTCTCTCTCTCTCTCTCTCTCTCTCTCTCTCTCTCTCTCTCTCTCTCTCTCGGCATTTATGTGCCATCTTGGAAATGGAGGCTGAGCCCTTCACACACACCAAAAAACTCACCATCTTGGAATTTTTAAACCATTAATATATGTGAAAGTCAGTTATAACATCCTGCTATAATAGTCCAAAAATAACTCGAGTAAAGATATATTACTGATATCTGGATTTTAAACATTCCCTTCAAATAAAAATGTACAGCCTTATTGAATGATTTGACAAATATTTGGCCTAAGAATTCCTAAGAAAATACAAAGCAACCACTCCATGGGCCAAGTTATGCATCAACATCCTAAATACTAAGGCCTCCAGTAGCAAGTCTGTCTGGGTTGCATTCATTTGAATTGTTGGCAAAGGGGGGGGGTCACATAGAAATTCCCAAGCAGCACAGGCTGTTGCTAAGGCAAAGGATGCCCCATTACTGAGGACAACACCCACAGAACTAATTGGACATGGAGAAGTAAAACTGAGGCCTACAAGGAGCCTTCATCCCTAGGTTCTAGTCTCTTTGTTTCAGGGAGGTACTCTGCAGGCTTTCAAAAGAGCAAAAAATACAAACCTGGCAATAAAACTTTGACCTACTATCTGTCCCGCCTTGGAGATGTGCTGGGGCAAGGGTGGCACAGAACTTGTGGGAGTCACCAACCAATGTCTGACTTGACTTAAGGCCCACGTCACTATCAGGAATCCAGACCCAATACTGCTGGGGTAACCAAGAACAAGAGACTAGATAGCTTGGAAACCAGGCAAAACTTTACTTGTCAAAGAAATTTCAGTAAAAAAGACTGCTAATGATATTCTGCTATACTCCTAGACCAGTGCCTCATTCAGTTATCACCAGAGAAACTCCCTCTGGCAGCAAATGGCAACAGATGCAGAGAACCACAACAAGACATGTGCAGAGAAAGCCTAAATTGGAAGTCTCTATCAAATCCCCCGATGTTAGAACTCAGGGAACCCCATGGAAGATGAGGCAGAATCAGAGGGCATAGAGGACACCGGAAAAGAAATACCCTCTGAATCAACTAAGCAAGGTGCATATAAACTCACAGAGACTGATGCAGCAAACATGGAACCTACATGGGTCTGCACCAGGTCCTCTGCATATACATCATAGTTTTTAGCTTCGTATTTTTTATGGAACTCCCAAGTGTGAGGACAAGTGGGTCTCTGACTCTTGTGCATGCTCTTGAGACTCTTCCTCCTGTTGGCTTGCTCTTTCCAACTTCAATGTGATAATGTTTGTGTCATCTTATTGTATTTTATTTTGTCGTGTTCGGTTGTTTCCTCTTAGAAGCCTGTTCTTTTCTAAGGAGAGACAGAAACGGAGTGGATCTTGAAAGGAGGGCAGGTGGGGAGGAAGTGGGAAAAGTGGAGAGAGGGGAATCCATAACCAGGATATACTGTATAAGAAAAGAATCTATTTTCAATAAGAGAAAGAAAAGAATAATAAAAGAAGAATTCCAGTGCTGAACCACATGTGCAAACCTTTTAATGAGACTTTTTAAATTATGATTAAATGGTTATTCAACCAATAACCTGCTGTCAGGGGCAGAGCTTTAATAACATCAAAATCCTATCTATCAAGACAGGCCCTTGGACAATTTTTATTTTTATAATAAAACTTTATTGGAACCAGCATAGATTGGGGTAGGATAATTTAGGTTCATAGTTTTATATTTTGTTCATTACAATTTCTGTATTAATTTTGACTTTTAAAAGTTGTAGTAAATCTTATGTTTGTGCATCACTGATTTATGAATCTTTTTAAAATTATGCATCCACAGTGAATACCTGACTTTTCCCCATGTTCTAACCCAGTTTTAAAAGTTTTTTTTTTTTTAATGTGTATTAGTGTTTTTGCCTCCATGTATTTCTGTGTAGCATATGGGGGCATTGTCTGTAGGGGCCAGAAGAAGGTAATGGATCCCCTGGAACTGAAGTTACAGATTCTATTCTATCACCATGTGGGAATTGGGACCTGACCCCGGGTCCTCTGAATGAGAAGCAATCACGCTTAATTCCTGAGCCATGACTCCAACACTTCCCCCCTTTTTACTTAGCTTTTTTATTCATGTTTTGTCCTTTTAAATGTAGTTTTGGTTAATATATTTAAACCTCATTTACATAATTCCTTGTAGACTTGATGTCAATACTCATGTATACATAATAATCTGGCAAACATGTTAAAGGGTAATCACACATATTATGACCTGTTCCATATTATATGACAGTTTTATATTGCTTCAACAATTTCTTTGTTACAGTTCTTGAGTGAGAGTTTCCCAATGTGCTAAAATCACAGTTTCTCCCTTGAAAAGTTTAGATGTTACTTAACACGCAAACACTGTAATTTCATTTCTATGCTGTGATAAGATGTTAGAAAATCCCAGATACATGGGTTTTTTTTTTGATACTTGTTTCTACCTTTGCAAAGGTAAGGTTCTTGCTATTTAACTTCTTTGCACTTTATGTTTAATTGATATTTCATATATTCACTGGTGTTTAAGAATACTTAATGAAATTTGAGTCCACAAATAAGGAAAGGATTTTTGATTTTCATTTGAAAGATCTTATACTTTGTTACATACATACAAATCATATATTTAATAAATGCTTTTGTCTTATATGGCTAATGTTCATTCTGTGCCAACAAATGATTAGCAAGATAAAGTGCCAGGTGCATCTATGGAGTAACCAAATTTTTTTCTTGGGCGATTTTTATGGTAAAGTTGATCATTCATTGTATGGCTAAAAAGAAAATATATATGAGTAAATGTTGATATGGCAGCCTTAGTAAAGGGGTAACAGTGAACTAGGACAACTCAAGGTCACTGATCACCTTGAAGGAGAAGAAAAGGAGATTCCATGCTCACATGCCTGGTGGTTTCCATTATTTTCTCTGGCTGATTTCTTACAAAGTGTGACTCCTACTCTAGAGAACAACCTCCTGGAGAAATTGTGGCTTTTATGTGTTATAAATCAAGTATATTAATATTATCATTTCTTTTTTGATTAGCTGTAATTGACAATTTGCCACAAACCAGAATAATCTGGGAAAAGACTTTCAACTGAGGAATTGCCAGATCATATTTGTCTGTGGGCATGTCTTTGGAGGAGTATTTTGTTAATTAATGTAAGAGGGTCTGACCCACTGTGGGTTGCACCTTTCCCTAGGCAGGTGGTTCTGAACTATATAAGAAAGTTTGCAAAGCACGAGTTTCTTGCCAGTTAACAATGAGCATCCTTTATAGTTTTTTGCAGTTCTTGCTTTGCTGTGAAATGCCTTCCTAGGTGGTGGGTAACACTGTGTGAGATAGCAAGCAAGCCTACCTCCAGGTTCCTGTAGAGTTTCTGCCTTGACTTTCCTGACTAATGAGCTGTGTCCTAGAATTTACAGCCAAATAAACCCTTTCCTCCAGCTGAATGGCTTCCTTTGTTGAGTATATTTTATTAAAGCAACAGAAAGCAAATTAGAGCATTTCTTTTTTTCCTGAATGCAGAGAAAAACTCAGATTGATAGGTGGACGAGAACAATTATATGAGAATAGGCAATGTGAATTTAATTCTGGTGTTGACTGAAAAAAGGGACGTGTAGGCACCATACTGCAGAGATGGACTTTGTATATATCAGGAAGATCGCACTTTTGAAAAACAAACCATGAATTTTCCCAATGTTTCCTAGAATGACACAGAGATAATTACAACAGGGGTTTATTATAGTGGTTGGATATCAAGAAATAAAATTCATAAACCAGAATTTCTAATGATAATAAAAAGAGGTTAAAATATTATTCTAAAATCCCGTACTCTGAATATTGAATCTCTAGCTACCTGGACCCCTTTCTTAACGCTCAGTTTTCCTTCACTTCGATTAACAGTCCACTTGAAACACTAGAGATGCTCCATGTAGCTGTACCTTAGAGTCTAACTTTAGCTTTTTCTAACCATTAAAACAAAGATTCCTGCTTCAATGTCAAATAGCATTGTACATGCCCTGGGACTTAAGGCACCCATAGACACTCTTCTGAAGACATGTCCCAATTTAAAGATTTCTCAAGTTTTTATAGGAACATTTGGAAATCTAAGCCATGGCCATCTTAATTGCAGTGATGCATTCCATATTTCTTAGATATTTTACTAAACTTTGACAAAATAAGAGAATTGTCTGTGTTCACTTATAATCTAACATTTTCCATAGACTTCCAATTTTAGGAAAAAGGCATTTTTACTGAATCATTGATAAGAATGACTATTCTAAAATTTCTATTTGGAAAAAATTATTGTATATAGAATATTTTTGCCATATTTACAATTAATTTACCTACTACATACAAAACAATATCTCAGTCTGACATGTACATAGGTAAGACTTGAAAGTTCCTGAATTTAACATGAAGAGTGGTATCTGACTGACTCAGTGATTCATAAAGAGGTTGGCTAAATAATAGGATAAAAGCAAGCTACAAAGGCAAATGCCCAGTGTTTCTACCGAGTCCAGAGACAGAACAGAAAAAAAATATTATTTTTGTTTAAAATACTTTAAAAGATTGGCATTTAAATATAAGACAAATAGTTAAGGTCAAGATAGCTGTCTGGGGTCTATTCTATGCTTTATCCTTCTATCAAGAACTATCAGAGTTGAGGATTTACTAAAGAAAGGATAAAGATATGACATATAATTTGAATAATAATCCTCCACTTGAATTCTCATACCCCTTATTAGAATTCAGAGCTATAAAATCTGTTACAATATAGAACAGCTGGGTTATAATTTATTTTTGAAAGGAAATATGCGTGCTTTTCCAAATTTATAGTTGATGTGTTTATTTACCAAGTAGATGTCTTTATTATCCCACATTTAATTCATAGACAATAATTTTTAGATGACATACTAAATATTACCTGCTTTGGGTATCAAAAGCTACATAAAAAACCACCTGGAATGAAGCTGCATATGGATGCTGCAAAGATTTATTATGCTCACAGTTTTTTATTTGGGGCACTATTCAATAGAAGACATTCTTTAGCATATGTATCAGCTGGTATATTTGAATTGCGGCTGGTAAGTTATTGTATAGTGGAATGACTCGTCTGATGGCAAGCTCACTCATTTAGCAGTGGTTACTGATAACAGTTGACTGATGCATCAAGAGGAGCTTCTTCATTTGGCCTCTGAACATGACTCTAATAAGTTCTAACAGTGGGAATCTCAGGAGGAAAAGGTAGGGTTGGAGAGCTGACCTGGGGACCAACGTTCTTGCTGCCAAGCTTAATGACCTTAGTTAAATCTCCTGAAAATTTTGTACAGGATCAAGTTGATAAACTGTATATATTATATAAGTATAATGTGAAAATAGTTTGATTCACATACATGCAAAGATTGTAATTCAAATGGTGACAGTATTTTCTGTCAGTTTAAATCAACTCTTTAAAAGTTAACACAAGGGTACTTAAAAGATGTCTCTTAAGTGGAGAGGAGCTTAGTCCTACCTCAACTTGATAGGTCATGCTTTGTTGGTACCCATAGGAGGCCTGGCCCATTCTGAACAGAGGTAGAGGAGGGGTGGATTGTGGAGGAGAGGCCAAGAGGAGGGGAGGGAAAGGGATGGGAGGAGTGAGGAGAGTCAGGATGTAAAATAAATAAAAACTTATTTAATAAAAATAAATTAAAAAAAGAGAATCTTCCACCATCAAGAGACAAAAACTTTTAAATCTTAATTCATCAGCCATGTGCTGTGGGATGGTCTGTATGTCAAATGCTCTGATTGGTCAATAAATAAAACATTGATTGGCCAGTGGCCAGGCAGGAAGTATAGGCGGGACTAACAGAGAGGAGAAAAGAAAGAACAGGAAGGCAGAAGGAGTCACTGCCAGCCGCTGCCATGACAAGCAGCATGTGAAGATACTGGTAAGCCATGAGCCATGTGGCAAGGTATAGATTTATGGAAATGGATTAATTTAAGCTATAAGAACAGTTAGCAAGAAGCCTGCCACGGCCATATAGTTTGTAAGCAATATAAGTCTCTGTGTTTACTTGGTTGGGTCTGAGCGGCTGTGGGGCTGGTGGGTGATGGAGATTTGTCCTGACTGTGGGCAAGGCAGGAAAACTTAAGCTACAGCCATGTACATATTACTTAGGACAGTGGAATTGTCTATATTTTACAACTCATTATTTTAAGAGGAATACTCAGAGGCTCTTTTCTAAGCAATCTATTTTCAATCACCTTTCTGTTATATATCAAAATTCCTGACAGTAATTGAAAGGAGGAGAGGTTGATTTTGGAACATCATTAGAGAATTTTCAGTTTGCCTTCATAGGACATTCTTACATTGGTTATTGTTGTAGGAAAATGTAGTATATGATGTTGGTAGCATATGACAAGAGTTTTCACCTCCCAGGAGCTAGGAAGCAAAAAGTGGGAGCAGTGGCTAGGGTTCCAGTATCCTCACAAAGGAAATCTCCCTTAGGCTCCATCTCATATAACATCCTTCATTTCTTACTAATATCACAAGCTAGAGACTTGATGCATGTGGAAACATACAGTATTTATGAAATATCCCATATACAAACCATAGCAGTCCAAAATTATCACTTAATGACAGTCAAATATAAAAATTTGGAAGTGATATGGCACCATGCAATGTAACCTTCCACTAAACTATCAAAAACATAAGAAGATAGAAAAAAATAGCAACAACTAAAGCCTTACACATTCTCAAACAAGGTGGCTTCCTAGTCACCAGTGTTAAGAAGACAGTGTGGTTTCTATGTGAGTGATCTTTTTACAAATATCTAGCTGGAAGCCATTTTCTGTTTTATTGACTTTCAAACACATTCATGTTTTATGACCAGGAAGAGAATTGTGATTTTTGAGAAGGTTAGAAACTAAACAAATGGAAAATACTGTTTTATTTTGCTTTCATCTATCATCTATTAATCCTATACTTCCACGAATATTTCTGAAGAAAGGCCATCAGGCTGGAGTAAACAACCCAGTCACAACGTTCATTCTGTTGGCTTTTGTCCTGTAGTTGTGAGAACGAATAGGATCAACAGAAACATCCACTGTCATAAAAGCAGACAACTCATTGTAATTCAGGAGACTATCATGAACACACTAATGAAACAAAAATCTTAAAGGCATTCCCAAATTCAAACTTTCCAACCTGCCACTGATGCACAGGTGTGGGATGGATGAGCAATTGTAACATCTGGAGCAGTGCTTGGAGAGAGGGAGAACACCTTTCAGGAAGGTAGTTCTTATGAGTATAGTATCATATTTGGCCAAACACAATAACAAGGAGAACACTGTAAAAGATAGTAAGCTGGTATTCAAACACCTAGTGTTTAATTCAGATTACCTCAAAAATATCCTCGTGGGTTTATATCTGAGTAGGGAGAGGAGGAATAGTTAGAGCAACCGAGAAGATGACACCATTCATCTTTTATCCCTTTGCACAACTTTGAAGAATAATGTTACCATCTAAGTCAATCACCATCACCTTTGCTGTATTCCCAGTCATGCTGGCTAAATTCCTGGACTTTGGAGAACAGATGCAAACCATAACTAACAGAGCCAGAGATGGCAATAAATCAGAACTGTTTTAAGTCACCAAATGGAGTAGGTTTGTTAGGCATCTGTAACAGTAGGAAGAGCATACCAGTGGGAGGTGATTAGCTGTAGCTGAGTGGGCAGTGGGCAAATTTAACAGTGGGTGCAAACTTTCCTTTGAATCCTACCTTTCAGTTAGATGAGTTCGTCCTGAGAGAAAGGGAAGTAAGAACAAAAATAGTTCCCTTGTTTCCAAAGATAGATTCTGAATTTAAAAACTAAGCATGGGTTTGGGAGGGGGAAGAACATTTGTATAAATGAGGAGAGAGGAGACAAGTGCATCCTAGAAGTTCTGGAGTTTTCTAATGTTAGCCATTCTTAAGAGATGTTAACTGAGAGGCCGATTACTGCCAGGCAGTGCAGGTGGGCAGAAGACAGCTGTTGGAGACCCAGAGCCAGATGCCACTATGACGAGTAAACGTGGTGGAGAAACAGGAGAGAAAAAGAAAGACAGAGGTTCGTGTGCTGTGGAGAGAGACAGAACTGGAGATGCCACAGTAGTGATGACCAGGCTAATGTCCACACCTGTGCCATGTCTGGGCCCATGTCCTACTGCAGCCAGGGTCTGTGTTGATATCCATGGCCAGTGTTACCATGAAGGCCATGAGGATGTCCATTGTCTGGACTGCTGCCTGAAGTCATGTAGATGACCCAGAGCTGTGATGAGCTGGTCCCATGCCTCGGTGACACTGAGAGAGAACAAGCCCCTCCACTCACCATCCCTGGTGGCATGGGTGTAGGAGAGCTGGCCCTGGAGGTCTGGACACAAGGAAGGTGGCTCCCAATACCACTATTGTGAACAGATATGTGATGGAGAGCTGGGCAAGAAGGAGGAGTAAAGTTGGTTGTTATTATTACTATTATTATTATCTCCTTTCCTTTTGGGTGGAGGCCACAAGGGTAGAGGGCAGATGTGGAATGACTGGGAAATGAGTGGAATTGGAGTGCATGATGGGAAATTCCCCAAGAATCAATAAGAAATAAAGTTAAATAAAAAAAGATGTTGACTATCTTAAAAATGAAAATCACAGCATTGGTATTTATTCCCTAGTTCAGAGAGTGAGTATCACCCTAGCAACATGTTTTATCATATGAGTATGAGAGTAGGAGGTTTATGATGAGGAAGGAGAGAATGCTATGAAGAACCACAGCTGGTAAGATGTAGACATTAAGGTACCATGAGGTACATAGCTCCAGTTAGAATATATATAATATTGCTCTTACACCAAAGGCTCAGGGAACATCACAGAAGAGAACCAAGACATCTTCTGTGGGTAAAATACACTCATGGAATCTCAGCAATATGGTTACATAAACAAGATCTGCATAAGGACAACACCAGTCAGCATACCATTGTGGATAGGAAAAATTCCACAGTTCCCTACCCTTCAATGAAGAGCTACATGCAATCAGTGGGTGCTGAGAGAGAATCAGTATCCTCCAGGGTCAAGTCAAATGATATACTATCCAATCCCAAGTGGTTGGCTCTAACCATGCACACATATGAGCAGTGTTTAAAGAAGAGTCATTAGGCTGCACACACACACACACACACACACACACACACACATTTACACACACATAACAATGATAAATATACATATGTAATAATAGTAGATGTTGGTTGCATTTGAGACAGAGTTGGGGAAAATGTGAGGATTTGGAGGGAGAGAGGGAGAAGTATAAGTGATATGAATAAAGTAATGATATATAAAATTCTCAAAAAAATTAAAACTGGGGAAAAAATCTTTAAAAGGAAAGCATTTGGGCAGATGTATGCCTAGGGAAGTACTTAAGAAGTTTCACACAGAGGTGTGTGTGTCTATACCTTGCCATGAGTTTTTCACCAGCAAATGTCGATGGTTATTTTTTGAGAAATAACGCTCTTCCTATTTACATAACACAGATACATCCTTACAAAAGAAATGTATCATGACAGTGAGGTTTTATTGGCTTTTTTAGGACAAACAAGCTTCTTAACAGAGATTTTGCAGTCCAGAATGCAACAAGGTAAGGAAAAAAGTCACACTTTGCTTTGTGTAGAGTTATCCAACCCATTATCTCCAGTCCTTTCACAGGCTGATTTTCCAGCTATGTTGAAGTCATTCTCATGAACTACTGCTGCGATAGTTTAACAGTCCTGTGAAAATTAAGCCAGGTGCTCTTCTGTGACCAATTAAAACTCATATTTAATCATTGTTAATTCATTGTAAACCATATTTTCCCAAACCAAACATACTAATGAACGGGAAAAGCCAAAGTAAAATGTTGACAACCGAAGGAATTTCTCTTGACATTTATTAGATTTTTTTAAAAATTTCAAGTTACATGATGAGTATCACTTTAAAAATGCAAACATGTATTGAAAATACAGTATGAACAAATTGTTGATCTATGGTTTTAATATTATTTGATTTACAAAGTCTAAGAAGATATATACCATTATGTTGTAGATAAGAAACTGGGATTTATTGGTGATAAGACAATTACTCAAAGTCTCAAGGATACGTAAAAGTGACAAAGTCAGGTTTCAAATTTAGGCATCCTGAGAAGAAAATTAGTTGTGTTAATTAACTATCATGTGATATCTCAGTGTGCCAAAGAATTAGAAATGTTATAAACGGATTAAGTACAAAGGTATTCTATTGTTATCATATAAATGTATGAATGTGCATGTGATCTATCTAATATCTATCTATATACCATCTATCTATCTATCTATCTATTTATCTATCTATCTATCTATCTATCATCATCTATCTATATATTTATCTATCTATCTATCTATCATCTATCTATCTAAATGTCTATATGTCTATCTCAATGTATTTATTTTTATTATTATATTAATATTGTTTTGGAGCAAAGCAAAACATAAAAGACACCAGCAGGCTGTTAATATTTGATTTATATAGGCTCTATAATGTAATTCATAATATATTTTAAAATATGTTTAATATTTTAATCAATATTACTCTTGGTAAAATTTTGTAATAACAATTAAAGAAGAACAGATTTAAGTATAAAATACTGTATCTTAAACTTTCCTTGGCATACTCACAATTTGTCATCCATTCTAAAATTTAATGATCCCAGAAGCCTGGTAATGATCCCTATGTAAGCCAAATAATATAGGGTGTGGTATACTGGGAGTAAGACACTGGAATATACAATAAACGCATACCTACCATGAATAACTTCTTCAAAACACAATGTAAAGGTAAGCTGTTGTAACTGGAGTGTTCTCAGCTCAGCACAATATAAGTTTAATGAAATCAACCTTAGTCTTTTCATATCAATTTAACTGCCATGACCTCTTAAGTGCCCCATCAAATATTTCAAGTTCTTCATTTGTTAATCATTCATTTGTATATAACATTCGCATATTAACCTCTCTTTATAAACATTAGCATAATTCGCATTTATTGCCAGGATATGAAAGACCAAGAATTCAAATATTCAATATATTCTCTGTCCAGAGGCACAGGGTCTGGAATGGCACATGGTAATCAAACAGGAAGTTATTATTTTAAAAAAATCCATATCCTGTTTCTGATTTGTAGCTGGTAGGCAATATTCTTGGAGAGGCAGAGACCAGAACTTGGGCTGGAAGGCTGGTGCAGGAAACATGGTCCTCAGGCAGGTCCTGGGAACCCAGAGATAGCAGTGTAGAAGAAGGGAATACGTTCAAAACCATCAAGGATGCTGGAGCACAGTGAGTGAAGAGGTAGTAAGGTTGTGCAGTTGGGAAGATCTAGCCAGAGCCAGTTATGTGGAAGACCCGAGAGAGCTCAGAAAAAGCAATGAGGACGATTGTGGGGCTTGGGCAATAGGGTGACATGACTTGATTTTCATATTCCTAATTCCATGTAATTGGCTGTTCATGTGCACTCTTGAGTTTGATTTGGCTTCCTTGTTATCATTCTTCTGGGTTCTCTTTGAAAAAATTTACTTTTATATCTGATATATTAATTTTCATGTAGTCTTAATTAATTACTAGAATAAATATTCCTAAATTCCTAACAATACTTAAAAATTAAGATAATTTCTTAGCCAAACACAATTCTTTGCTGGTAGTTATTTGAAATGCTTATGGCTGGGAATTTGGAAATTACACAGTAGGATAATCATGAAATACCAATTCAGTGTTTAATTTCATTATATACATGTTTCATGTAAGGACTTTAAGCAGCATAGGAAAACTACAAGATTCTTAATATTCCCAAGGCAGTATTTTATAAAGTACATACTCCACCTTTATATATACTTATACCTCTATTTAAAAGATTATTCTGACATTTCCTCGGATCAGAAAAACATAGGATGAAGTTAGACACTATTACAATCTACAGATAACAGTGTAATTAGAGAGTTTACAGGATTCAAGAAGTGAACATTATATTCAGAAAACTAAGCATGTAAGCCACCAGACCGGCTCCCTTCTCGCCATGCAATGCTAACGAATCTCTGTACAAAATTAAATAATCTAGATAGGGGGTTAATATTAATAAAAATAGTTCCATGAAAGTTTTTTCTCGAGAATTGAGAGGGAACTTAATTATATGATGGAATTAAAAATAAGATAGAGAGGTAACTGTGTTTGGGGAAGAAAGAGGAATAGGCATGTAAAAGCCGTCTCTGAGACAAGTAGCTCTGAAAGCAACACATTAGAGTCAGGAAAATGCCTGGGGCTCTGCATCCAGAACTTGAGGGGAAAAGATGAGTGTTTATTCCTAACCTGATGACATTGAGAAACTCAGCAACTGCTTGGCATGACTTGAGAACCATTGCTGTATTGTCTGAAGCACAGAAAGGGAGAACCGTGATGGGCAGAGAGGGCAAAAGGGAGGCAGAGTTGATAAAGACAAGCACATCACTGGAGTGGAGTAACAAAAGCCTTAATTAAATCTAATTGTCTGAAGAAGGTTTCTATTTGTTTGTACTAATTCCTAATCAATTTCAGGAATTCAAATGATGTTTCATTTGGAAGTATAAGCAAGGAGATGTTCATTTTGTTCTATTTAAAGGAACTTTGTTCCTTTACATAGAAGCTACTGCAAATCAATGGATATTTCAGAACAACCCTACAAGCTGTTATCTTAGGTGCTAACACACACACACACACACACACACACACACACACACACACACACACACACACAGAGAGAGAGAGAGAGAGGGGGGGGCTTTGATTGTTGGTTTTTTTTTTTTTTTTTTGGTTTTTTTATTATTATTATTATTATTATTTTACAACACCATTCAGTTCAACATAATAGCCACAGAATCCCCTGTTCTCCCCCTCTCGCCCACCCCTCCCCCCAGCCCACCCCCCATTCCCACCTCCTCCAGATCAAGGTCTCCCCCGAGGACCGGGGTTGACCTGGTAGACTCAGTCCAGGCAGGTCCATTCCCCCCTCCCAGACCGAGCCAAGTGTCCCTGCATAAGTCCCAGGATTCAAACAGCCAACTCATGCAACGAGCCCAGGACCTGGCACCAATGCACAGCTGCCTCCCAAACAGATCAAGCCAACTGACTGTCTCACCCGTTCAGGTGGCCTGATCCAGTTGGGGGCCCCTCAGCCTTTGGTTCATAGATCCTGTGCTTCCATTCATTTGGTTATTTATCCCGGTGCTTTATCCAACCTTGGCTTCAACAATTCTCGCTCATATAAATCCTCTTCATACTCACTAATTAGACTCCCAGTGCTCCACCAGGGGCCCAGCCGTGGATGTCTGCCTTCAGATTCCTCAGTCCTTGGATGGGGTTTATGGCATCACTATTTGGGTGTCTGGCCATTCCATCACCAGAGTAGGTCAGTTCCTGCCGTCTCGCGACCATTGCCAGCAGTCTTTTGAGGGGGTATCTTTGTGGATCTCCGTGGGCCTCCCTAGCTCTCTGCTTCCTCCCCTTCTCACCTTCCCATGTGGTCTTCATTTACCATGGTCTCCTATTCCTTGTTCTCCCTCTCTTTTCTTGATCCAGCTAGGATCTCCCACTCTTTCCCTCGACTGTCGCCCTTCATTGTTCCCACTCATGACCAGGCTATTCATGTAGATCTTGTCCATTTCTCCGTGTCTTTTTTGGGGTCCCGTTTTCCAGGTAGCCTCACTGGTGATGTGAGTAGCAGTCTAGTCATCCTTGTTCCACATCTAGCATCTTCCTATGAGTGAGTACATACCATATTTGTCTTTCTGAGTCTGGGTTACCTCACTCAGGATGATTTTTTCTAGATCCATCCATTTGCCTGCAAACCGTGTGATGTCGTTGTTTTTCTCTGCTGAGTAGTATTCCATTGTGTATATGTGCCACAATTTATTTATCCATTCTTCAGTTGAAGGGCATCTAGGTTGTTTCCAGGTTTTGGCTATTACAAACAATGCTGATATGAACATAGCTGAGCAAGTGCTCTTGTGGTATGATTGAGCATTTCTTGGGTATATGCCCAGGAGTGGTATAGCTGGATCTTGGGGGAGATTGATTCCCAATTTTCTAAGAAAGCGCCATATTGATTTCCAAAGTGGTTGTACAAGCTTGCATTCCCACCAGCAGTGGAGGAGAGTTCCCCTAGTTCCACATCCTCTCCAGCATAAAGTGTCTTCAGTGTTTTTGATCTTAGCCACTCTGACAGGCGTAAGGTGGTATCTCAGAGTTGTCTTGATTTGCATTTCCCTGATGATTAGGGAAGTTGAGCAATTCCTTAAATGTCTTTCAGCCATTTGGGATTCCTCTGTTGAGAATTCTCTGTTTAGTTCTAAAGCCCATTTCTCAATTGGACTGTTGGTCCTTTTGATGTCTAATTTCTTGAGTTCCTTATATATTCTGGATATCAGTCCTCTGTCAGATGTGGGGTTGGTGAAGATCTTTTCCCATTCTGTAGGCTGTCGCTTTGCCTTGTTGACCATATCCTTTGCTCTACAAAAGCTTCTCAGTTTCAAGAGGTCCCATTGATTGATTGTTTGTCTCAGTGTCTGCGCTACTGGTGTTATATTTAGGAAGTGATCTCCTATGCCAAGGCGTTCAAGACTATTTCCTACTTTTTCTTCTAGCAGGTTCAGAGTAGCTGGATTTATGTTGAGGTCTTTGATCCACTTGGACTTAAGTTTTGTGCACGGTGACAGATATGGATCTATTTGCAGCCTTCTACACGCTGATATCCAGTTATGCCAGCACCATTTGTTGAAGATGCTTTCTTTTTTCCATTGTACACTTTTGGCTTCTTTGTCAAAAATTATATGTCCATAGGTGTGTGGGTTAATGTCAGGGTCTTCAATTCGATTCCATTGGTCCACATGTCGGTTTTTATGCCAATACCAGGCTGTTTTTATTACTGTAGCTCTATAGTAGAGCTTGAAGTCGGGGATTGTGATGCCTCCAGAAGTTGTTTTATTGTACAGGTTTCTTTTAGCTATCCTGGGTTTTTTGTTTTTCCATATGAAGTTGAGTATTGTTCTTTCCAGATCTGTGAAGAATTGTGTTGGTATTTTGATGGGGATTGCATTGAATCTGTAAATTGCTTTTGGTAAGATTACCATTTTTACTATGTTAACCCTGCCTATCCATGAGCATGGAAGATCTTTCCATTTTCTGAGATCTTCTTCAATTTCTTTTTTCAGGGACTTAAAGTTCTTGTCATATAGGTCCTTCACTTGCTTGGTTAGTGTTACCCCAAGGTATTTTATGTCATTTTTGGCTATTGTGAAGGGTGATGTATCTCTAATTGCCTTCTCAGCTTCTTTGTCCATTGTATATAGGAGGGCTACTGATTTTTTTGAGTTGATTTTGTATCCTGCTATGTTGCTGAAGGTGTTTATAAGCTTTATCAATTCCTGGGTGGAATCTTTGGGGTCACTCAAGTATACTATCATGTCGTCTGCAAATAGGGAAAGCTTGACTTCTTCCTTTCCAATTTGAATCCCCTTAATCTCCTTATGTTGTCTTATTGCTCTGGCTAGAACTTCAAGTACTATATTGAATAAGTATGGGGAGAGTGGACAGCCTTGTCTTGTTCCTGATTTTAGTGGAATTGCTTTGAGTTTCTCTCCATTTAATTTGATGTTGGCTGTTGGTTTGCTATATATTGCCTTTATTATGTTTAGGTATGTTCCCTGTATTCCTGATCGCTCCAAGACTTTTATCATGAAGGGGTGTTGGATTTTGTCAAATGCCTTTTCTGCATCTAGTGAGATGATCATGTGGTTTTTTTCTTTGAGTTTGTTTATATGGTGTATTACATTAATGGACTTTCGTATGTTGAACCACCCTTGCATCCCTGGGATGAAGCCTACTTGATCATGGTGGATAATTGTTCCGATGTGTTCTTGGAGTCTGTTTGCCAGTATTTTATTGAGTATTTTTGCATCAATGTTCATGAGGGAGATCTGTCTGTAGTTCTCTTTCTTTGTTGCATCCTTGTTTGGTTTAGGAATCAGGGTAATTGTAGCCTCATAGAAGGAGTTTGGTAATGTTCCTTCTGTTTCTATTATGTGGAACAATTTAGAGAGTATTGGTATTAACTCTTCTTTGAAGATCTGGTAGAATTCTGCGCTGAAACCATCTGGTCCTGGGCTTTTTTTGGTTGGGAGACCTTTAATGACTGTTTCTATTTCCTTAGGGGTTATTGGACTATTTAAATAGTTTATCTGGTCTTGATTAAACTTAGGTATGTGGTATCTATCCAGAAAAATGTCCATTTCTTTTAGGTTTTCCAGTTTTGTGGAGTAGAGGTTTTTGAAATATGACCTTATAATTCTCTGGATTTCCTCAATGTCTGTTGTTATGTCCCCCTTTTCATTTCTGATTTTGTTGATTTGGATTCTCTCTCTCTGTCTTTTGGTTAGTTTGGATAAGGGCTTGTCTATCTTGTTGATTTTCTCAAAGAACCAACTCTTTGTTTCATTAATTTTTTGTATTATTCTCTTAGTTTCTAATTTATTAATTTCACCTCTCACTTTGATAATTTCCTGGCGTCTATTCTTCCTGGGAGACTTTGCTTCTTCTTGTTCTAGAGCTTTCAGATGTGCTGTTAATTCACTAGTGTGCGATTTCTCCAACTTCTTTATGTGGGCATTTAGTGCTATGAATTTCCCTCTTAGCACTGCTTTCATAGTGTCCCATAAGTTTGGGTATGTGGTGTCTTCATTTTCATTGATCTCTAGGAAGTCTTTAATTTCTTTCTTTATTTCTTCCTTAACCCATTGGTGATTCAGTTGAGCATTATTCAGTTTCCATGAGGTTGTAGGTTTTCTGTAGTTTTTGTTGTTGTTGAAATCTAGCTTTAAACCATGGTGATCTGATAGAACACAGGAGGTTATTCTGATTGTTTTGTATCTGTTGAGATTTGCTTTGTGGCCAAGTATGTGGTCGATTTTAGAGAAAGTTCCATGGGGTGCTGAGAAGAAAGTATATTCTTTCTTGTTAGGATGGAATGTTCTGTAGATATCTATTAGGTCCAATTGGGTCATGACATCAGTTAAGTCCTTTATTTCTCTGTTAAGTTTCGATTTGGGAGATCTGTCCAGTGGTGAAAGTGGGGTGTTGAGATCTCCCACTATTAATGTGTGGGGTTTTATATGTGGTTTAAGCTTTAGTAATGTTTCTTTTACATATGTGGGTGCTCTTATGTTTGGGGCATATATGTTCAGAATTGAAACTTCATCTTGGTCGATCTTTCCTGTGACGAGGATGTAATGTCCTTCTTGATCTCTTTTGATTGATTTTAGTTTGAAGTCTATTTTGTTGGATATCAGGATGGCTACCCCTGCTTGTTTCTTAAGACCATTTGATTGAAAAGTCTTTTCCCAGCCTTTTATTCTTAGGTAGTGTCTATCTTTGAATTTGAGATGTGTTTCTTGTATGCAGCAGAAGGATGGGTCCTGCTTTCGTATCCATTCTGTAAGTCTATGTCTTTTTATAGGTGAATTAAGTCCGTTGATATTAAGGGATATTAATGACCAGTGATTCTTCATCTCTGTTATTTTTGGTGGTAGTGTGTGTGTACTTCTCTTCTTTGGGGTTTACTGTTGTGGCTTTATCTATTGCCTGTGTTTTCAAGTGTGTATCTGACTTCCCTCGGTTGGAATTTTCCTTCTAGTGCTTTCTGTAGGGCTGGGTTTGTGGATAGGTATTGTTTAAATCTGGTTTTGTCTTCGAATGTCTTGTTCCTTCCGTCTATGATGATTGAAAGTTTTGCTGGGTATATTAGTCTGGGCTGACATCCATGGTCTCTTAGTGTCTGGATTACATCTGTCCAGGTCCTTCTGGCTTTCAAAGTCTCCATTGAGAAATCGGGTGTTATTCTGATGGGTTTACCTTTATAGGTCACTTGGCCTTTTTCCTTGGCTGCTCTTAATATTCTTTCTTTATTCTGTACATTTAGTTGTTTAATTATTATGTGTCGAGGGGACTTTTTTGGGGGGTCTAGTCTGTTTGGTGTTCTATAGGCTTCTTGTATCTTCATAGGCATTTCCTTCTTTAAGTTGGGAAAGTTTTCTTCTATAATTTTGTTGAATATATTTTCTGTGCCTTTGAGTTGGTATTCTTCACCTTCTTCTATCCCTATAATTCGTAAGTTTGGTCTTTTTATGGTGTCCCAGATTTCTTGGACATTTTGGTTCATGACTTTGTTGGCTTTAGTGTTTCCTTCGACTGATGGAACTATTTCTTCTACTGTATCTTCAATGCCAGAAATCCTCTCTTCCATCTCTTGCATTCTGTTGGTTATACTTGCATCCGAAGTTCCTGATCTTTTACTCAGGTTTTCTATTTCCAGCATTCCCTCTGTTTGTGTCTTTTTCATTTTTTCAATTTCCCTTTTCAGATCTTGGACTGTTTCCTTTGTTTGTTTCATTGCTTTTTCATGATTTTCTTTCAGTGCTTTATTGTTTTCTTCCAGGATTTTAATGTTTTCTTCCAGGACTTTATTGTTTTCTTGGAGGGCTTTATTGTTTTCTTCTAATTTGTTTGCCCTTTCCTCTAGTTGTTTACAGCGTTCTTCCAATTTTCTTGTCTTTTCCTCTACACACGCCTCTACCTTCTTCATGAAGTTACTCATAAGGCTACTTTCTTCTGCTTCTTCCAATTTTTGGTGTTCAGGTCTAGATGTTGGAGGCGAGCTAGGTTCTGGTGATGCTGTATTGCTCTTCATTTTGCTGTATGTACTTCTGCTTTGACGTCTGCCCATCTCCTTGTGATTCCTTCTTGGTCTTATCAGTGGACTTGTTTCACAAAGATCTGACAGACTCAGGAGGACTCTCTCTCTTGTCCAAAAGGGAGTTCTCTTGTCCAACTCTTTGGTCCAGAAGGGAAGTCAGGGGCAAGCTCTGGTCCAGAATGGCAGTCGGGGACAGGCTGGGAGCTGGGGGCCGGTCTCTAAGTCTCAGGAAGTGGGTGGGGTCTTGGGCAGATGGGCGTGGGGGCAGGGCGCGGAGACTGCAGGGGCTGCCGGGGGCTTGGAAATGGGGATCCCTCCCGGTGGGGCTAGAAGGGGAGCTGCCCGGTGGCCAGAACCCGGCGCCAAGCTGGGGAGGTCCTCCCGGGGTGGCTGGTGGCCAGGGATGCGGTCCGGGTTGGACCCGGGTACTCACCTCTGGTCCAGAAGGGAAGTCTTCGGGGGCAGGCTGGGAGCTGGGGGCCGGTCTCTGATTGTATGGTTTATAAACTATACTAGAAAACTTTCTGAGATTCATTTAAACACCCATATTTTATAGTGAATTTTAAAACTGTATTTTAAATTGAAATATAATTCTTTCTTCCCTTCCCTTTCCTCCTTTCAGCCCCTCCTGGGTACCTATCATCCAGCTCCTCCTATGTCCGCCTATTTTCAAGTTGATAGCCTCTTCTTCTTTGACTTCTGATACACATATATGTATATATGCATGTATGCATATGTCTGAACAAATATATATTTAAAACCTGCTGTGTCATTTTTTCTCGTTTGTGTGTGTATGATTTCATGACTGAGTATCATGATAAAGGAACTCTTCCTGGGAGAGGTTTAATTCCCTTTCTTCTAACAGTCATTAGTTGTCTGAAGTTCTTTATTCACATGTGCTAGTCTATGAAGTTTTCCCCCTTCCACATTACCATGGTCACTAATAAATCACTATTATCTATGTCTTCATTATGTAGCCATTTCTAGGAAAGACTATTTCACAGCAGGCTTCCTGGTGTTCTGGTTCTTATGACACTGAGTTACCACAGAAACCAGGTAATTGTACTGCCATCCTTCAAAGAAGACACTCTTTTCAACAAACAGTATATTAAGTACTTTCATTTTGGTCAAAAAACAACAACAACAACAACAACAAATTTTGAGCTAGCTTTGTGTTTGGAACTACAATCCCCATTGCTACTCTTTGTAATAGATTTTTGAGACATGATCTCATGTAGCACAGATTTACTTTCAACTCATTGTGAAGCAGTCTGACTTTCAATTCCCGATCCATCTTGCCCCCTGTTTCCCAAGTCCTGGGATTACAAGTATGTGCCACTCTTCCTGGTATTGTCATTTGTAACTGATAGGAAAAAAGTATACTTTAAAAAAGAAAATCAGAAAGTATTTTTACGCACATGCTTTAAAACACTTTTTTTTTTGCCTATGCCTTAAAATAAGTAATGGTTTTGTTTGAGTCATTTCCACATTCCACTATTGTTCTTCATGGGATTAGATACTTGCCAAGGATACAAGTGAGTAGGAGGGAGTGATGTTCTCCTCATCCTAACTCCTATCAGTAGCCAATGTAAACTTGTTTTTACTTTTATTGGTATATATTCAACATTTGTAGTGTTGTGTTTCATACAGACAATATCCTTCAAGTGTACGCTGTACTCTGGCCATGCTCATCCCCTCCCATAGTCTCCCTCTAGCCATCTCCCTTTACCTCTCCCAGTCCTCTGCTCCCTTTGACTTCTCACTATTCTGCTTTCATATGTGTTTTTATGTATAAAAAACCTAGGATGAAAAAATGACAGAAATCATACATTATTATCTTCCTGCATTTGTCTTATTGCATTTAACATGATGACATACAGCTGTATACATTGTCCAGCACATACACCATTTGTCCTTGTGGCTTATTAAAACTGCATTATGCACTCTTTACAGCATAAGAATAAAGGATCACCTGATGCTATTTTAGCTATTAGATGTTTACATGTCAATGATGATACAAGAATTTCAGATGTGTAGTCCTCAATTTGAAAGTATTTTAAAACCTTACAAGAAACATCCAACATCCTAAAAACAAAGATAAGACATAGTATACAATCATCTGTAAGCTAAACTCACCGTCTTTAGCTAAGAAACAACAAATATCCTAAGTAGAGGGGATTTGTTATGTTCTCAAACGCTGAGTGGACTAGGGAGAAAGGTCATATTATTCACAATTGATGAACAAATCCATAATGGTGGGGGAAAACAAAAGCAAAGATACACGACTGGAAACAGGTGAGTTGTATTTATGTCGTTACCAATAGGATATCTGTGGTAAGAATTGTATGTTGGTGTTGGTAAACTATACATTTCTAGAATTAAAGATGGTATTGATGGTGGGGAATTTAGCTCTCCAAGTTTCAGATAATGAATAAGTATCTAATTCCCTTAGTAGTGTCTTAATCGTATAGGAGAGTCACCTAACTATAAAGAAGGTGGTTTAATTCTGTCTATCCACCTGTCTGTTTCTGACTCCCTCCCTCCCTCCCTCCTTCCCTCCCTCCCTCCCTCCTTCCCTCCCTCCCTCCCTCCCTCCCTCCCTCCCTCTCTCCCTCCCTCCCTCCATCTCTTCCTCCCTCTCATCCCCTTTCTTCAATTTCTCTTAATATTGCAGGTTAAGGGGCCATCTACCATGACTGAGGTTCAAACTGTGGAAAGTAGGCTAAATAAAATGAATTAAGTCACTAAAATGCATCTGTCTCCCTAAGAGGTCTGAAGGCATGGGCTATTTCTTTCTGGCTTTCCCTGAATGACCTGTTGTGTGCTCCAGGTCCTTTCAGAATGAAGGGAAAATTGAAGGAGGTGAGTAAAAGCCCACCCTGGGTTACAGACTCTGCAGGGCTTCCCCTCTGCAAATCACATTACCGACCTCAGACCTATGGTGATTTTCCACAGCTCTCGGCAACATCCCGTCCAACTCCTTACACAGAAAGCTGACAGATTTGGGGATGTCAGATTCTTCTCCATTAACCAGGAGTGCAGACAGATTGATTGTCAACTGGCTCTGATCACCTGTAGTGAAGCAGAATCCCTTACACTACCAACCTGTAATTCTGGTGACTGCTCAAAAGCTTGGTTACAAAGACAGGGAATAATTATGTGAAGCTGTTGAACGAAATTTTCCTTGAAACATTATCCTCCTTATAAATGTGTCACTGTAATTCTAAACACAGTGAAGCTACCAGTATTAGTTGCTGAAGCTCTTTGTATGAAGAACAAACATTAATAATCATTTACATCACCAGCGACTGTACAGCATGTTCTGGCTCTTCTAATTATTTAATGGCTTTAACTTCATTATAAATAAGCTCATCCAGGGCCTTAAAAATTGCTACCAGGAAGCTCATTAGAGGAGCTTCAGAAGTGAAAATCATTAAAATGTTGGCCAGGTATTTCAGTTTGAAATTTTCATAATACAACCACCCACATAGTGAATCAGTCATTACCACATCTGTGACCAGACACGAATGCTATCTTATCAACTACCATTGCTGTAATGGAAATTCTTTATAAAACATTGGCTTTCCCAATCTTCATAGAGTGTATACTTGTGAAGGAAAGCTAACCTTATTAAAATCACTTCATGTTCTAATTAAAATACAAATGTGATGGAAGATGACAGACCTTTACATCACATTTTTAGATATTTCTGAAACCTGGGTGTCTGAGCAGTTGCTTTATAAAAGGCTATAGTTTGGATCCTTAGGCTTATGTGTTGCAGGCTTGCTTCTCAGTCTAAGGCATTATGGAGAGGTGGCTGAAAGTTAAAGGTAGAGTGTAGTTAGGCCACTTGGGAACATCCTTAAAATGTATTTGAACCACAACCCCTTCGGCTCTCTTTCTTTCTGGAAGCCCTGAGGTGAGCAACTTGCCCTCCTATGCACACCCTGCTGTGATGTCGTCATTCCGGCCGGCCCACTCAAGCATGACTGAGACCTCTTCCCCTGTAAGTGTACTATGTGGGGGTTTTGTTTTATTAACATTGGAAAAATTGCAGTGCAAATTTTCTTCTTAGTATAAATTTTTTTTAAATGATGGAAATATAAAGAAATTTTTTATTTCATCTTAATTAGAATTCCTATTAGTTGTGTACCATTTGCATACAGGCTCAAGTGTATTTTATAGAAACAGGACAGCTGGTATATAAAGTGGGAATTTTAGAGTTGTAAATTAAAGAAAAATGTATGAGGAATACCTCTTTCCAAATAACTAACACACATTTATATTGAGTTTAAACATCAATCAACTTACAAATGTAGGTTGGCTATAAAGTCTGGAGGCTCACACAAATGAATCCATGTATGAGGTAGGCTCTGAGGAGGACTATACAGCTTCCTTCCCCATCTCTGTAGGAGCAGGTGATCACCTCCAAGAACATTAATTTTTCATCAGTACAAACTTGTTCTTTGTTATCTAGTGGCATATAGAAACAGTTACAGGCTATGGTCAAGGGAATTCTGTCCATGGGATCCAATCATGGCATGTACCAGCTGCTGAAAATTTTTTTTATTAAACTTTACTATTTGATTGAGGAAAATCAAATAAAATAGAGAAAACTCATTTTGAAGAGGCCAACTTGCTGAAAAGGAAGCTTCAAAATTCTCCCTAAATATTACGTTGGGATTCTGGCAGTTTTCTATGTGTAGAAGTATTCATTTTCTTAAGGACCTTGGCAACAGAGTAACTATATTCCTATTTTCTTGGGGTTGTTTATTTACTGATAACTGTTTACTGATAACTTTTACAATATGGCTCTGGTATACTGATTTTTAAAACTCTGAAACTGTTTGTCAAAATAGGAAATTTGATTTTTTTCTAAGAGACATCTTATTACTCATTTAAATGTAAATGAAATTATTGAGCATTATTTTTTAAATTTAAAGTATAACCTTAAATAGAATTACCATAACTTATTCCTCAAGTTTCCAATGGTTCTTCAGAACCAGTTATGTATATTTTTTATTTACCTCAGAATATGTCTAAAATGTTATATACTATGCTCACTCTTATTTTTTACATCAATGGATAGCAACTTATCTGACATTAGATATTTTCAATAACTGGAATACCTCCAAGCTTACAATCTGTTTTTCCTTTAAAAAGAAAGCAAGGGACAAAATAAAGCATCAGTTCATGTCATTTGATAACAAAATATAGCTTTTATTGAATCTTGAGCTTAATTGAATTGTTGGCATTACTGAACTCCGATTAAATGTATTTGGATCGATGTTAATTGGCTTAGCTAGGAAGTTCATATCATTGATTCACTCACAGCTGTATGAATTACAACCTTTGATGTTTCTTTTTGGGGAGAGTAATAAATTTTTTCTTGAATCATTGAATTATATGAAATTTGTTATTGCTGAAAGGACAGGTGAATTGAACTCAAACAATTTATACACTGGAAACCATATAGCCAATTACTTATATATGATAAATGACCATGTAGACAAGAAAAAAATGTAAATTCATTAGCTGTGTTTATTCTTTTTATTATTGTTTAAATTTTCTATTTTATTTAGTTTTTGCCAAAACTTCTAATGAGAACTCTTGAATATCTGTCTTTTATCTTCTCTGAACAAGAGAAAATTCTGGAATCCATATCAATCATTGCTTAAGAGGAATTTCAGCCAACCTTTTCTTGCAAGATTTCACAGAGAAAAGTTATGCATTCATTGACTATGTTCTTTCAAATTAGTGAGCCAAAGAAGCGTTTCATAAATATCTATGGACTGAATAAAATATGTAGCTAATTCAACCTTGATTTACTCCATTCTTGATGCCATTCTAGTGTCTTTACATATTTAATATCTAATATATACCAATCCATGTATTCTGGCTAGTTTTATGTCAGTGTGACACAGCCAGAGTCATTTAGAAAGATGGAATATTAATTGAAATAGTGTTCCCACAAAATTGGTCTTCAGGAAATCCTATGATGTATCTTGATTGATGCTGGATGTAGGAGGGTCCAGTTCACTGTGATCAGTGCCACCCCTTGGTAGGTGGTCCTGGATGGTATAAGAAATCAGGCTGAGCAAACCATGAGGAATAATCCATTAAGCAGTTTCCTCCATGCCTTTCATGCCTTTTTTCATCCTGCCTCTAGTTTCTTGCCCTGGTTTTCTGTCTTGACTTCCATCCATGATGGACAGTGATGAAGTTATATCAGCATGAAACAAAACCTTTCCTCCCCAAGTTTTCTTCTGGTCATAATGTTTACCACAGCACTAAAACCCTTAACTAAGATACATATTTAATATTATAAACACATATACATACACACACAACTCTCTCTCCATATATATATATATGATATTATATATGCATACATATACATATAATATGTATTAGAGTAATTATCATAAAATAGCATTCAATTCATCCTCTATCTTGTCCTCAAAAATAACTGCTAATCTCATTTTGAAGATCAAATGAAATTATCTCCCTCTGTCTTAACCACTAAGAGATTGATGATAATACTGCTTCACCAGGGCTAATTTTATTACAAAAACATAGGCAGGATACTTTATATTCTTGAATAGACAGTCAGAAAAAGAAAAAATAAGCATAGAATATATTTCAATATCACAAAATTTATATTGGAGAAAATTTTATGCTATCTAAATTATTTCCTTATACAAAATAGTTATGAGGTACCAAATGCTCCGTTCTTGCTAAGGCTGTTGTAAGTTGTTTCATCTTTGATGAATGAGTTGTAAAAGTAATTTTCAATTTGAGGATTGCTTTATTTTCACAACTTTAACACAAGACATGTAGAACTAAAGAAAAACCCCTTAAGCCATCTGGAACAGAAGGTAAATGCATGCCCTCTGGCCCCTGGACTCTCCTATACTCTTGGAAGCAAAGGCAATTGCTTGTCCTGCATGGCATGTGGCTCACCATCTGTCACAAAATAACGCCACACAAAAGTTCTACCTAAAGAAAAAGAAAACTTTATAACAGCAACAAATTGTTTTTTAAAGGCCGAGTTTCTGATTTCTGATGAGATCACTTTTTGTGGGTTTGCATTTTATTTCATAAAGCATGCACTATCTCCTTCTGATTCCCAGCCTTGAAGATGATGGGAGGCATCTCTGAGCTTCTTAAACACATAGGGGAAGAATGACATTCTCTCTGGTTTTAAGCTGCTGGATTAATTTGTTCATCATAACACATTGCCTTAATATTTAACTCAGGTGTCTCAAACAAGCAAAGAAATTGTCAGTCAGAGACCTCTGGCTAGAGTGAAACACATAGCTACCAGACTTATGTCACTCATACTAGAGAAGTGTTCAGAAGTCATTTTCTATGGAGACATTAACTTGGCAATGATAACACAGATCACAGAAGCTGAAAAAAATGTCGTTTGTTTTCAGTTGCATCTACTTCCCTGTAGACGAATTTCTAAATGGTCTTATTAAATAAAAAACACAGAACCAAATACAGGAGTGAGAGCCTTAGAGAGATCAGAGAAATAGGGAGAGCCACCAGCCAACCTTACCTCACCAAATCTGCAGCTTCCAAATGCGAGCTACTTCTTGTCTACTCATGCCTTTATATGCCTTGCTTTTCTGCCCGCCCATGGGCTAACCAGCTATCTCACTTCCTTGTCACTGCCTGTCTGTACAGACCTCCAGGTCTCTATGGTTGGTACTGGGATTAAAGGCATGTGTCACCATGCTTGGCTGTTCTGTAGTATGGCCTTGAACACACAGAGACCCTGCCTAACAAGTGATCGGATTAAAGGTGTGTGCTGCCTAACTTTGTTTACTTAAAATGGCTGGCCTTTCCCCCCTGATCTCCAGAAAAGCTTTATTTATCAAAGCACAAATAAAATATCACACATTTCCTTGCCTAAGGCAATTACTTACTGTAGTTGTTACTGGTTCAAGAGTGTTTGGGGAGCCTCAAGCATCAAGTCTAAGAGGAAACATTTTGTTTATATTATCTGCATTACTCAGCATTTTATTAAAATAGTTTCATTGAGACTCAGTTACTCATCTTATTTTCTATATAGGACTAAGTGCAATATTAAGTTTATGTAAAAATGAATAGTAAATAAATATTTGTGGGATAAATGTTTCAAGTGACTTTACCACAAGATCACAATGAAAATTAAAAGCATGGTCCATATCTACTTCACCTATAACTTTCATATGCTGTTAGGGTCTGTCATTATTGCTCTTAATATTATGTATAATCTGCAGAAGAAAAGTAAATGCATTGTTATTTTCTAATTATCTTAAATGCAAAAAAACCCAACAATAATTAAAAAACCATCTACAGAAGCAATGTGATTAAATTTGGCTTAAGATAAACCACAGTGATATCTACTCAATAGCAAATTTATTAACTTGTCTCTGATTTAAGTGTGTTTTAGAGAGCAACTCCAGTGAAAGAAATTCTGAAAAGGGTTGAATTTGACAACCACTGTGAAATTCCATTTCCTTACTTTTTATGTTCCTGATTTACTTTGGTATATTGCTCTTGGGAAGAAGTAATATGAGGGGTAGAATAGTTGCTTTCTAAAGCATAGGATGTGGCAGAGTGCAAGTTATTTCGGTACTATTCTGTTGTACAGTGGGAAAGGTAGGAATTTCTTAGGTGGAACTTAGTCCTAAACAGTGAAAACCTGTGTGCTATGGAATGTCATTCTGTATGCTATGAGTGTATGTTGCTCTGATTCGTTGATAAATAAAATGCTGATTGGCCAGTAGCCAGGCAGGAAGTATAGGTGGGATAAACAGACAAGGAGAATTCTGGGAAGAGGAAGGCTGAGTCAGTAGTCACCAGTCAGACACAAAGGAGGCAAGATGACAAGGCAAAACTGAGAAAAGGTACCAAGCCATGTGGCTAAACATAAATAAGAAATATGGGTTAATTTAAGTGTAAGAACTAGTCAGTAATAAGACTGAGCTAATGGCCGAGTAGTTATAAATAGAAGTCTCTGTGTATTTACTTGAGGGATACGAGTGGGAGATATTTGTCCCGACTGTCAGCTTGCCAGGACACAGGAAATCTTCTGACTACACCTGTGGGAAAAATAAAGTTACTAAACCAATATTTTTCTGTTTTCTCGTGTGTGTGTGTGTGTGTGTGTGTGTGTGTGTGTGTGTGTGTGTGTGTGTGTCCTGAGTCCATTTAATATTGCCTACATGTACAGATATTTAAGTGTAGCAGGAATCTTAAAAGTTCTTAATAATAAAATCAAACCTGAGGCCAGTTATTGGGGTGAACCTGGAAGATCAAAGAGACAGAACAAGCCACAGCTATCTCACCTTGCCAGTTCCTCAGCTGGTCCTGTTTCCTCAGGTTGGAAGTCTCTGAGTCCTCATGTAGAATGAATCTCAGCTAAACTGTATTGCTCCATAGCCTGAAAGCTTAACCAGTCAAATGCTTAACCAGCCAAAATGCTTCTAGTTTCTGGTCCTCACACCTTATATACCTTTCTGCTTTCTACCACCACTCTCTGGGATTAAAGGCTGGCTTTCTGGGATTAAAGGTGTGTCACCATGCTTGGCTGTTTCCAATGTGGCCTTGAACTCACAGAGATCCAGAGGGATTTCTATCTCTGGAATGCCAGGATTAAAGGCGTGTGCTATCACTGCCTAACTAGTGGCTTCTCTGTTCTCTGACCCCAGATAAGTTTATTAAGGTACACAATATTTTGGGGAACACAATACCACCACATTTAAGGCTAAACACTTGCAATGAGATAACTTATCAGGGGACTTGTTCCTCAAGAAAATTCACTATATTTCCCTCAGCAACCACTGACTACCTGTGGTTTTTCATTTAATGATGGTGCCTTGTGAAAATTCTCCCAAGCCTGCTGGCATGTTGACTGGTGTTATCATTATTCAGGTATTGCTGAAATTTCATAGGGGGCAGATTACCTGTCATGTCTAGAAGACATCACCTTTTAGCAGGCATCATGTTTTTCTGCCTTTTACAGTTTTCTGCCCCTTTGCTTGTTCCATGAGCCATTAGTGTAAGGGTTGTGTTGCAGATATGCCAATTGGGGCTGTGAATTTCACAGTTATTTATTCTCTGAAGACTGACCAGTTGTGATCTCAGGAGTGAACTCTAGTTGCTCCAAAAATAAGGTTCTGTGAGATAAGGATAAGTGTTTAGAATGTAGTAAGATGCTACATCAATTTAGGAAAATGGTAGTCATAGGATCTCCCCTAAGGTCTATAATCTCAAGTCATGGATAGTTATGTTAACAGCACCAGGAACAAATTCTGCAGTATAAAGTGGTCTTCACGTCCAATTAAACAATGTTGGTTGTGCTCATGATAGAAGTGCCACTACCTGTAAATGGAAGTTTTCCTGTGTCCTGTAGCCACTCTCAAATAATCACTCAGAGGCTTGACATAAGTTATAAATGCTCAGCCAATAGCTCAGATTTGTTATTATCTAACTCTTGCATTTAATTTGACCCATATTTCTATTTATGCTCTGCCATGTGGAAGTACCTTCTTTAGTATGGCACGTTCATCTCCTGCTCCCTGTGCATCTGGCTGGTGACTCCCGACACTGCCCTTCTTCCCATTACCCTTAGTTTGGTTGCCCTGCCTATGCTTTCTGCATGGCTACTGGCCAGTCAATGTTTTATTACACCAATTCGAGTGATAAATATTTACAGTGGACCAGAGGATTATTGCTCAGCAACTACAGCAACATTGAGATATCTAGCTGAGCTGATTCACAAGCTTAATAACTGAGTAGTACACTATTACTTTCCTTCTTGGAAGTATGTATGTATTGCATCTTCAAATACTAGGAGAGGTAACCCCTGGGAAGGAGGGTTTCTGAATCATATTTTTTGTTATTAAAACTTTATTGCAAAAAATTTTTAAATAAAAAGTCTCTCAATAAGATTAGTAAAACCTAAAATCTACACATCTCAATGCATGAATGTCTATATAGTTAGAAGGATCTTTCTGAAGCTATTGCATTTCACGCTGGATTTTACACTATAACCATCAATTACAATTTTTGCACTTATCTCCTTGACCTGCAAAATGAAAAGTTCATAACAGAACTATTACCAGAAAAAAATAGTTTTATATCATTTTTGTGTCTATTGTCTGCATTCTCTTCTTCCTCATCATGCAATATTTATTCTTTCTTGCTCCTTTTTCTACATATTATACTGTGCCCACCTGTATTGATGTGTACACACACACATATAAGCATAAATTTTAGGCTATGATTTCCATATGAGAAAGAACATGTGGCTTTTTCTTTATGTGATTGTGTGACCTCAATTGATATCAAATATTGTACATCTGTCGATTTTCCTGTAAATTTAGTGATTTTATTTTCCTTTAGAGCTTAATAACATTTCATTTTATGTATGTTCCAGACTTTCATTACCAATTCATTTGCTGATTGATTTCTAGGCTCTTTTCATTTTCTTGCTATAGGGAATAAGATATCAATAAACAAGAGGGTAAACAGATCTTTCTGTATTAGATATTGAGTTCTCTGGGTACATTCCCAGGAGTGAAATAGCATAGTCACATGGTAGTTCTATTTTAAATTTTGGCGGAACCTCCAAACTGATTTCCATAATTGATGTAGTGATTTGCAATCTACCAGCAGTGAACAAAGATTCCTCTTTCTTCACATCTGTGAATCATCCTTAAATGTTGAGCTGCATGAAGCAATTCTTCCTAGTTATATATTCGAGCTCAAACACTATGCTTTGGAATAGCAAGGGTCAAACTGGAGCCCATTATTCTATTCTAAAAATTAAAAACCAGAATAAATGAGATGAATCTTTCACAGAAATCCTTAATTTTGGGAAATCTTGGAAGTCTTGTGAAGTCCCCTCTGTAAAAGAAAGAATATTTTTACATCTCATATTATAGGGAAGATACTGAAAATTTGCTTTCAGAAAAAAAGTTTAATTTAAGGCTTCCATAAGAATTGCTGGTATTGTGTTTGGGCATCACAACATCAGTACAATATATGGTAATGAAACTAACTAGCTACATTCAGGATGATGTTTGCTAAGCATTCCAAAGCCCTTTCTTTAATGTGCTTTATTAAGAGCTTAAATAACTATTGAGTCACTATTAATATATGCAAGCTATAAAAGAAAGTTTTTGAAAATCTCCTATAGTGCATATTTTGGACATTTATTTCATAATTTATTTAAATATTCATTTATTTAAATGCAGTCTGATATTTTATTTTCTTTGCATATATATAGAATCAGGCCTAATATTGTTACAGTTGCTTTTAAGGAAATTATTTTTTAAACAACTGCTTCATTAAAACATAACTTATATGTCCATAATTTACTGATGTCCAGGATACAATTGGATATATTAATTAAAGATTTTATTTTGTGTGTGTATGTGTGTGTGCATGTGTGTATGTGCGTGTGTGTGTGCGTGTGTTTGTATACGTGTGTGAGTGTACACAAAAGTGTGGATGGCTATGGGAAGCCAGAAGAAAATGTAGGAGTCTGTGGAGCTGGAGTTACAGGTGGCTGTGAGACATGCAACTTGGGTGCTGGGAACCTCTACAAGAGCAACAAATTCTCTGAAGCATCACTCTAACTCCAAGCTAGCTGGTGTGTTTTTATAAGTTTAATTATATTTTTGAGATTATTCACCAATGTTGATGGTACAGTTAGCTGGATTTTAATGTTTTATAATAAAACATTACTATAGTGAACATACCATCCAGTATCACCTGGGTGGAGGTAGCTCCACCCACAGTGAGTTGGGATCTCTCATAATTGTCAGTAATGAGGAAAATGTCCCATAGACTTGCCAACAGACAATCTGTATGGAGGTATTTTCTCAACTTAGATTCCTCTTCTGAAATAAGTCTAGCTTTTGTCAAATCAGCAAAATGCTGCCAAGGACTATTATTACTTTGTCATTATCATCATTTTATTCTTGTTATGGAATTATCAGTACTTTATTTATTTTTAACTTATGAATACTATTCTGTTTTATATGTCTCTCTTGTTTTGCTTATTAGTTTGTGAACCCTGAGGTTGTTACTGCCTTATAGTAAATATGAGTGATCCTGCTGTTTCATAAACAGTTCATCCTCCTCTTTTTCCATTGAATAACTCAACCCAAGTAATCTAAACTGAAGTCATTCCTCTGTAGCCATAAGGTTTCTCTGGTCTTGCCAGGCCCCATAGTCCCATGTTCCTCTGCCCCTCTGCTTCTCAGCTGCTTATAAAATAATCATTCAGAGGCTTAATATTAATTACCAATTGCATGGCCTATGGCAGGTTTCTTGATAGCTAGTTATTGTAACTTAACCAATTTCTATTAATCTATAAATTGCCAAGTGGCCATGGTGTTACCAGTCTGCTGGCATCTTGCTTCTCCTTGGGTTATGGACAGCATCTTTCTTTCCTCTCCTTTCTTCTCTCCATATATCTGCTACTTATAAAATACTCATTCAGCAGGGCAGTGGTAGCTCACACCTTTAATCCCAGCACTCGGGAGGCAGAGCCAGGTGGATCTCTGTGATTTTGAGGCCAGCCTACTCTACAGAGCAAGATCCAGGACAGGCACCAAAACTACACAGAGAAACCCTGTCTTAAAAAAAAAATCATTCAGAGGCTTAATATTATTTACAAACTGTATGGCCCTATAGCAGGCCCTCTTGCTAGCTATCTCTTATAACTTAAATTAACCCATTTCTATTAATCTGTGTTCTGTAGCTTTACCCCGTCTCCTGGCATGTTGCTCCTTGGGTGGTAGGTTGGCTTCTTTCCAGACTCTGCCTTTCTCTTTCCTGTCTCTCTCCTTAGATTTCCCACCTGTCTTTAAGCTGCCTTGCTGTAGGCCAAAGTAGCTTATTTATTAACCAATGGGAACAATATAGATTCACAGTGTACAGAAAGACATCCCCCAGCATTCTCTTGTGGACAAACACTTTTACTTCTGTTGTTTAGGGCTTCCTAAAATCTTCGTTGGATTGACTAATTAGAGTGCTATGTAAATTAATATGCTATTTGGCAATAAATCTTCAGTGCAACTTGGAGGCAATGAAGCATATACTTAAATAACTCATTTGGGAAAACTTAGATATTTTTGTGGACAAAATAGTTCCCAAACAATAATTTGATAAAATGACAGCCAACTACATCATTTACCAACTGAATTTGTGACACGTCTTAACTAAGATGGGAAGACAAGTGATATCAATAAGCCCTGCAAAATACAGGCACATGCCACCCTCACTAAAGCAAGAAGAAAAAACTTACTCTGCTGGTGTAATCCAAAAAATAACTTGATAGTTATAATGATAATTACTCTGAAAATCTGCTGTTCTAAGGGCATTAGGAAGTCTCTTGATCCTAAGCAGGGGAAAATAGGGGTTGTACAGGATCTCTAAAAATACCTAAAAGAGTAAGAGAATGACAATAAAGCATTAAATTGCTGCTAAGAGTTCTAGACTCTTATAAATACATTTCAGTCTGTACTGAAACATTATCTTATATTCATTACCTCCAAGTCTGTCATTTCTTTTCTTGCCTATAAGTCTCAGTGCCTATGAAATTAACCATCCTCAAGGACTCTAGATAAATAAAGAATAGTGATAGGTCCAGTATGTAATGTGTGGGAAGAATAGATCCTGTCAAACAAAGCAAAAATTGCTGTACAGAAATGCTTATCACCTGTCTTTTAAATTACAATTATCAAACCCCAAAAAGTTCCATTGAAGTTTTACTGCCTCTGACCAACTTTGAATTGAATCAATGAACAGCCAATAAGGTCTTCCAGAATTCTTCTGTGCAAGAATTTAAAATAGAATCATTTCAATAAGGGGAGGTGTGGTATGTTGCCTGAGTTTGAAAGGCATGCCTAATTGAGTGCTTAAGCCAACTTGCCTTGGCTATTCTGAGAGCAATGACTGTTTCCAAAGAGTAAATAAAGATTTTGTAATTTCAATCTCTCTGTGTGGAAAGTTGTGGTACATTAACCCTTTCAAGGACTAGCATTATTCTTGTCTTGGTAGGAAATTAAAGCCTAGTTAAAATTCATCTGTAGGGAATATAGTCACTCTTGGAGGCTGATTGCTTGTTTTAAAGTCCTCTTTATTCAGTGTGCTTTTCCTCTGAGTTTTGCTTTGAAAGTTTCTCACAATAACTTTTAAAGAATAGCTTAGCAAATGGGCACTCTACTGTTTTCTTAGATTCACCAATTAGCATTTTATCACAATTACTTTTTATTCTCTGGACATAGATGATATAAACACATCATAGGCACAGAGATGGATGTTTGGACAGATAAGTAGATGATGAAAGAGCGACAGGTAATATTGATAGGAAAAGGTTAAGGTATGTTTTATGGAACTGCTTAATATTTAAATAGCAAGTGTCATTAGACATTATTATAAAAAAATTCAATATAGAGTTTCTAACACTAAGGATATTTTCCACAAATCCTTAAGTTATATCATTTGACAAATTTCTTACGAAAATACTATAATTATTTAATTATGGTATTAATTATAATATTAATTAATTAAACAAATTAATCCCTATTTTAATTTTTATAATTTCCTAAAATGTATTATTTATGGTGGTTGCCCATTGACCCATGATACAACCTATTTTGTGTGTGGAATTCAGTTGTTAAGTTTGTTTTGTATGTTATGTTAACTAATTTGTGTTTCTACCATCTTATTTTACTTTTAGTATTGGCAAACGTTTTATAGGGAATTTCTACATTTTGTTTATTTTTAAAGAGTTTCTAAATTTAATACATTTTATTATTTTCTTCTTGATTATTTTTGAATATTATATAGTTGATACTTCAGATCTCAACTCACAGCATATAAATTATCTTATAAATGTATTTATTACATCCAAAAATGTTGGTATTGGGAAGCACACACACACATGCACACACACACACACACACACACACACACACACACACACACATATTCTAGATATTGTCAAATAGCCTTAAAATAGCTCACTTGGTACTGTCCTTTTTCTTATGATTACTATTGTATCATCTATGTAATACTTTGAAAATACATTTTGATTATTTTCAAAAAAATAACATGAGGTTTGAAGCTTTTGGAGAACATTAGTGCATTAATCCATTCAGATTGTAAACAAATGTGCATCGTTGTTTTTTTTTTTGTTTTTTTTTTTTTTTTTTTTTTGGTTTTTGGAGACTGGGTTTCTCTGTGTAGCCTTGGTGCCTGTCCTGGAACTCACTCTGTAGCACAGGCTGGCCTTGAACTCACAGAGATATGCCTGTCTCTGCGTCCCGAATGCTAGGATTAAAGGCGTGTGCCACCACACACCTGGCTCACAATTGTGCGTCATTTAAGTTCAGTTATTCAATGTTGTCTAAAATTTTATCATTTTGTATAAAAGAGATGTCAAGAACCTTAATACATTTATTTAGAGAATCCTATAAAGATGTTTTCATAATGATATCAATTACACTACCATCAAGAATTAAGTCATTAAGTTAAAATCAATATTTTCAGGATATTTTGTTAGAAAACATCCATTTGGAATGCAGCCACAAATGACTTTCAAAGAGCAGAAATTCAATATTATTTTCCTCTTCATATTTATGCCAAATACTGGTGGTCACTTTTCTCAATATTTAAAGTTATGTCTTTAGCTGACTTAATTTGTTTTCTTTTTTTCTCTCTTTTGTTTGTGTGGTGTGTGTGTGTGTGTGTATGTGTGTGTGTGTGTGTGTGTGTGTGTGTGTGTGTGTGTGTTGAGGTAAAGTCATACAATGTATTCTTATCTGCAAAGTCACACAATGTATTCCTGTCTGGCTTGGAATTTGTTATTTAACCAGACTTGCCTAAAAGGTGCAATGATTCTCCTGCCTCTGCGTCCTGAGTATGAGATTAAAGGTATATGTTATGATGCCTGGTTTGATTTAATTACTTTTTGGAGATGAGTCTGGAGGAACACTCCTGTAATTCAAGCATGTGGGAGGCTGATATCCAATGCTTTTCTGGAGTTTAAAACCATCCTGGACTACATAGTGATTAGAGGGTCATCATGGGCTACAGAATGAAAGAACTAGTCTTAGACAGACATGAACAAACAGAACATGAAAACGACAGCAAAAATATTATTTTTAATTTGTAAGACATGAATATCTTTCAAATTTGAGAACTATATAATCACCTCATGGATTGCTGCTCTTTGCTGAGTTCCGTATTCTCTGGAGTTTTAGTCACTACGAATGGCTTTTGCCACAGTATGTCTTCATCTGACAGTTGCCATCCTGAATGTTTAACACTGAACAAATTGTAATAAACATACAGTCCTTAGCATTTCTAATATGACATTCCTAGCAAGACACTTCTGAATTTATTGCTTAGTTTGTTTGGCAGTTTGATTTTTGTTTTGTCAAAATAATCATATACCCTACATATGAGTTGGGCGCATATATTACTTGAAAATATCTTCTAATTTTAGATATTCAAAGATGATTTTAATACTGACAAATTACATGACTGGTTTGTCAGTTAATTATGCTTTAAAAATCTAAATGGCTATTCCTAGACAGCACAGCACCATTTTTGTATTTTCATTGTTCGTTTTGATTTGTGGTTCCTTTACCATAGTTATAAATATGGAGTGATACACTATTTTTCAACAGTAGTTAAGTTTGTTCTTTATAAACATCTTTATTCAAGGAAAATAAAATTAGTTTTCATATTGCTTAAATTTAGATAAAATATTTATACATAATAACAAATGTGTCAATGTTGTTTATTTGGTCATTATTAATTATATTAATATTAAGATATCATTTGATTTTTTTAGATGCTTAATTTCAAACAGCACTGGTCCTTTGACAATCTGTAATTAATTTATTATCATCTTTGAGGCTTTCCCCAAACTAGATTTCAAATAAGAGTGAAGATTTTCTTTTGTTCATCTATTTTTTCTTAGTTTATAAGCATACAAATGCTCTTTCATTTAGAAACTTTTTTATTACCAAAAAGATATAGTTATCCCTTTTGATGTCTTTCTTTCCTCACTAAACTCATTTCCCCTTTTTTGTACTTTGTAGTGTTTATGCAATACATATGGACCTTACATGTAGTATGAACAATAACTCTGTTCATATTTGATGGTACTTATATCATATATGTGGAAATATAAAATTATAAAGTCATTGACTTCTTTTGAAGAATTAATTGAAACTGTCATTTACATATGAATGGGGACAACTTCCAAAATGGGGCAATTGTATATAATATTAAAAAAATGACTCAGAGGTAGACAGGCCCGGCGGCAGCCAGCAGAGCCATACAGGCCCGGCGGTGGTCCGCAGAAGTAGACAGCGCCGGCAGAGGCAGACAAGCCCAGTGTGGAGTCAGGCAGGCCCAGCAGGCAGCAGCCGAAACACAGTTGCAATAAAGACCAGAAACTGAGCTATTACCTGCTGAACAGCTAGTGAAAATAAGCTCTTAATCAAAAGCTTGGAACAGGGACGCCTTTAATCCCAACACCCGGGGAAGAAGCTATCTCCGTGGGATGGAACCAGAACGAATCTGAACACTCTGAGGCCAACCGAGGGCACAGCTTCTGATCCTGTGAAACCCAACAACTTGGAGGTGTTGGTGAGACTACCCCGCTCAGCGGAAATCCATCCGGGAGAGGATTCAGATCCCTACAGTTTGAAGTCTGAAGAAACAAGATCAGCTGAGGAGTTGACGAATGAACAAATCGTGACCTGGGAACACAGAAGAAGGCGCTGCCCAGCCACCAAACCAGATCACCAGAATCATAAGTATATACTTCACCGACTGAAATAAGCTGCTCCTGAAGAAATAGCCAAATAGCACCAATTTAACCAAGAACTCCTACTAAACCAAGACTAAAAATTAGAACAAGAGAGGCACTCTCAGACACAGACACCAACTGCACAGAGCAGAGGAAGAGATGAGTATACGCCAGTGCAAAAATACAGGCAACAACATAAAGACCTATATGGCAACATCAGAACCTAGTGATTCTATACCTGCAAGACCTGAACATACCAAGACAGAAGAAACAGAAAAATCAATCCTAAAAATGACTTTAAGAAGATGAGAGAGGCCCTTAAAGAAGAAATAAAAAATTCCCTTAAAGAGGAAATAAAAACTTCCCTTAAAGAGGAAATGAAAAACTCCATTCAAAAGGAAATAAAAAACTCCCTTAAAGAAATGGAAGAAAAAATGGGAAGAAATCAAAGAAAGCCAAGAAAAAGCAATTAAACAGATGAAAGAAACATTCCAAGATCTGAAAAATGAATTTGAGACAATAAAGAAAACACATGCTGAGGGAATGCTGGAAATAGAAATCCTGACCAAACGAACAGGAACTATATGTGATAAATATGTAATGTCCATCCTGATCTCTTTTGATTGATTTTAGTTTGAAGTCTATTTTATTAGATATTAGGATAGCTACACTAGCTTGTTTCTTAGGTCCATTTGCTTGGAAAGCCTTTTCCCAGCCCTTTACTCGGAGGTAGTGTCTGTCTTTAATGTTAAGGTGTGTTTCTTGTATTCAGCGGGGGAATGGGTCCTGCTTTCTTATCCATTCTATTAGTCTGTGTCTTTTTAACAAGAGAACAATACAAAATTAAATCAAGACCAGATAAACCATTTAAATAGACCGATAACCCTTAAAGAAATAGAAATAGTCATCAAAAATCTCCCAACCAAAAAAAAAAAAAAAAAAAAAAAAAAAGCCCAGGACCAGATGGTTTCAGTGCAGAATTCTACCAGACTTTCAAAGAAGAACTAATACCAATCCTCTTCAAAGTGTTCCACACAATAGAAATAGAAGGAACACTACCAAACTCTTTTTTTTAAGTCATTAATTTTGTTGATATTTTTCTTTTTCTTTTTTTTAAGATTTATTTATTTATGATGTATACAATATTCTGCCTGCATGTATCCCTGCAGGCCAGAAGAGGGTGCCAGATCTCATTACAGATGGTTGTGAGCCATCATGTGGTTGCTGGGAATTGAACTCAGGACCTTTGGAAGAGCAGGCAGTGTTCTTAACCTCTGAGCCATCTCTCCAGCCTCCAAACTCTTTTTATGAGGCTACAATTACCCTGATACCCAAACCACACAAAGATGCAACAAAGAAAGAGAACTACAGACCAATCTCCCTCATGAACATTGATGCAAAAATACTCAACAAAATATTGGCAAACCGAATCCAAGAATACATCAAAACAATTATCCATCACGACCAAGTAGGATTCATCCCAGGGATGCAAGGATGGTTTAACATATGAAAATCTGTTAATGTAATACACCATATAAACAAACTGAAAGAAAAAAACCACATGATCATCTCATTAGATGCTGAAAAAACCTTTGACAAAATCCAACACCCCATCATGATAAAGGTCTTAGAAAGATCAGGAATACAAGGAACATTTCTAAACATAAAAAAGGCAATTTATAGCAAGCCAACAGCAAACATCAAATTAAATGGAGAGAAACCCAAAGCGATACCACTAAATTCAGGAACAAGACAAGGCTGTCCACTCTCATCATATTTATTCAATATAGTACTAGAAGTTCTAGCTAGAGCAATAAGACAACAAAAGGAGATCAAAGGGATACAAATTGGCAAGGAAGAAGTCAAACTTTCACTATTTGCAGATGATATGATAGTATACATAAGTGGCACCAAAAACTCTACCAGGGAACTCCTACAGCTGATAAACTCCTTCAGTAAAGTGGTAGGATACAAGATCAACTCAAAAATATCAGTAGCCCTCCTATTCACAAATGATAAAAGGGCTGAGAAAGAAGTCAGAGAAACATCACCCTTTACAATAGCCACAAATAATATAAAATACCTCAAACGCTACTATAGAGCTATAGTCATAAAAACAGCTTGGTACTGGTATAAAAACTGACATACGGACCAATGGAATCGAATTGAAGACCCTGACATTAATCCATGCACATATGACAAAGGAGCCAAAACTATATAATGGAAAAAATAAAGTATCTTCAACAAATGGTGCTGGCATAACTGGATGTCAATATGTAAAAGGTTACAAATAGATGCATATCTGTCACCATGCACAAAACTCAAGTCCAAGTGGATCAAAGACCTGAACATAAATCTAGTTACACTAAACTTAATAGAAAAGAAAGTAGGAAGCACTCTTGAACGCATTGGCACCGAAGACCATTTCCTAAATATAACACCAACAGCACAGACCCTGAGCACAACAATTAATAAATGGGACCGCTCAAAATTGAGAAGCTTTTGCAGGGCAAAAGACACAGTCAATAAGACAAAAAGACAGCCAAGAGAATGGGAAAAGATCTTCACCAACTCCACATCTGACAGAGGATTGATCTCCACAGTATATAAAGAACTCAAGAAACTAGACATCAAAATACTAAACAGTCCAATTAAAAAATGGGCTAAAGAGCTAAACAGAGAATTCACAAAACAAGAACTACAAATGGTTGAAAGATATTTAAAGAAATGCTCAACATCCTTAATCATCAGAGAAATGCAAATCAAAACGACTCTGAGATACCACCTTACACCTGTCAGAATGGCTAAGATCAAAAACACCAATGACAGCCAATGTTGGAGAGGATGTGGAGCAAAGGGAATACTCCTCCACTGTTGGTGGGAATGTAAGCTTGTACAACCACTGTGGAAATCAGTATGGTTGTTTCTCAGAAAATTAGGAATCGAACTACCTCAAGACCCAGTCATCCCACTCTTGGGCATATACCCAAGGAATGCCGGTTCATACCATAAAGATACATGCTCAGCTATGTTCATAGCAGTACTCTTTGTAATAGCCAGAACCTGGAAACAACCTAGATGCCCATCAACTGAAGAATGGATGAAAAAAATGTGGTACATATACACAATGGAGTACTACTCAGCGGAGAAAAACAATGAAAGCATAAAATTTGCAGGCAAATGGATGAAATTAGAAAAAATCATCCTGAGTGAGGTAACCCAAATCCAGAAAGACAGTCATGGTATGTACTCACTCATAAGTGGATTCTAGATATAAAGTAAAGAACAATTAGACTACAACCCACAGAACCAGGGAGGCTATATATATATATAGCATGGAGGTCCCTAGGACGACTGTGGCTTATAATAAATTTCGGTTTTACTCAATTACTGAGCAAGCCTCAGTGAAACATCTCACTATTAAGATAAGAATACATACTCTATCAAGATGATAATAGAAAAATAAATAAACTAATTTTAAACAATAAAAATAGAAAAATTTGAAATATTAAACAAACAAACAAAGAAACATTTTACTAAAGTTTAAGAAAGGGAGAACTAGGGACTCATCATTCCTTTCCACATTCTATTCTTTCCCTTGTTTTATATATTTTAAATTTTTTTATCAGTGGATTCTGCTGGAGGATCGGATGCAGATAAGCAATGAAGGGCTCCTGTTGCAAATCACCCTCCGGATCAATGGAAGGATCTTTCTACTAGCACGTGGAGGAGACCCCATCTAGTGTTGGTGTGGCCCCGGAGTTTGGTTTATGTCTTTCCTCAGGACAATGAAGTTCCTCTTTGGATTCCTGAGCACTGAACGCACCCTGTGGCTGCTGAAGCCCAACATGACAGAGACCTAATGGGTCATCATGAAAAAATCTACCCTTCTGATGCCAATGGAGATTGTGAGCCCAATATGGCCAGCTTTAGCAAGCATTAATGTAAGCCTAGAAAGTGTAGTCATGAGATTGGATTCCCCAGAAGAGCTGCCAGCCAAAGTCATGCCGGGATCAAGAAAAACGGGCCTTAATAGTTCATGTTCCTGGAGTCGTATCCATGCCAGTGGATGTCCATACAATCCAGAAGAGAATTTGACATTACTGCTGTTGCTGTTGCTGTTATAATAATGGTGCACACTGCTGCAACTGTTTCTGGGATTACCATTTCATAATTGCTTACTACAGCTAGCACAGAGGAGACCCTGGCAACAAAAGTAGCTACCACAGTTAGTTAGTCTTTCACTCTATTGGGCATGATAAATTTAATTCAGTAGTTGTATACATCTCGATTGTCTTTGAAAATTACAAATTTATAAACTCAAGTTCCAGTTGCTTTTGGGATACTATCTTACAAGGACTCCAATGTACAGTAAGGCTCGATAAGGAAGGGAATGGCTCAGTTGCCTTTAGCCTACTGGCTATGGATGAGATAGGACTTCTGTTGGTCTTTTCTGTATTGAACACACAGATTGCAAGCCCAGTGCCACTTTGAGATCTTTGGCAGTAATTAACCATGCAGCTCACAAATGATTGAGCTGTTATGATAATGAGTATTCAGAGATGGGTAATGTCTGGGGGGCACTCACCAATCTAAGACAGAGCATCTGTGTGGCTTGGGCAGGCGTCTCCATGACGGGTAAGGTGACCTGCTGACGTCCCATGCAACCCAAGTCAGAAGCTCATTTTTTAATAAAAGGGGGACCTGCAGGTCCCTGGCCCCCGTTTTGGGTAACTGTTGCCTTGCTTGTGGACCTTGACCTTGATATCCTCTCAATGCTAATTCCCTGCCAGGTTCCACCCTCTTGAATGCTTAAGGGAAGTTCCTTGTCTGTGTATACTGAATAACGGGCGTTAACAGCTTAGATGCAAGATTGTAAAACAACTTCTGCCCTCCGGGGTCCTCCCATTGTGCTGTAAGCCTGTATTTAAGACCTCCTACTCCCTTCAAGAAATGACATTCAACATTTAAAATTAAATATATTTGTATATATATATATATATATATATATATATATATATATATATAATTATATATATAATTGAATGAATACTGCGAATGTAATCTATGAATACCACAAATGTGTTTAACATCATGAGTGTAATTTAAAAAATTAATTAATTAATCAATTAAAAAATGACATACATTACTTGAAATAAAAGAAATGTGTGAGTCAGAGAGAATGTATACAAAAGAAAAGTCTATGTAAACAAAATCAGTGCATGGTGAAAATGTTTTAAAAGGGGGATATTAAAATTTCTTCCTACCTTTTCCCACTAAATGAGATAATTCTCTAGTTAAGCATTAATTGTCAATGAAAAAGAACCACAAATCACTACAGATAGGATTCTGGAAATGGGAATTATTATAATTGTGTTAAATAGCATGGGACTATTGATCATAATAGTAGATGTGATCATTCCCAGAGCATGGGATCCTGTACCATATAAAAGGAATAAAGTAAGCTGAACCTTAGTTTGTACTTGTGCCTCTCTGTTTCTTCATTGTGGATGCCAAGCAACTAGCTGCTAAGTTTTGGTGCCTTAATTTCCAAAGCAAGATTGACTGTAACCTTGAACTGTGAGATGAAATAAACTTTCTTCCTTATGTTGCTTCTGTCAGAGCATTTTATCACAAAGGCAGAGAAGCTAAAACAGATGGCATGGGCAACAGTAAAACAGATGAGAACAGCATACATTTTCATAAGTTTTTTTCCCCCAGATTTCTTAGGCGATATAAAGTGTAGTATATAGATTTCTTATTTATCAAAACCTTAGTGTATTTTTGAACATGGGAAATAGACTGCAAATGAAGCAGAAAAGAGAGAGCTCACTCACTTCATTAAGTTGAGAGTTTTTTCTCAGCTGCCTAGCAAATGAATGCTGCAGACCCAAAAGATAATGGAGAGTTATCAGACTTCCTTGGGTAAGATTATTTCTCCTTCTCTCAGCATTCCTTAGTTACCTGTAGTTCTCTGCGTAGAGTTGAGGCTTCATGGACTTTCCACAGTATGCTGTATCATGTCCAATATTGCTCTAATTCACTTCATGTTTATAGACAGTTACAACTTTATGGGTCTACTTTTTGACATTACTGGTAGACACAATCTCACAAGAAACTCCCTGATCCTCTGGCTCTTACAGTCTTTCTGCTCTCTCTCCTACCATATTCACTGAGCCTTAGATGGGGTAGCTGTTTTGAAGATATATCCATTGGGACTGGGTTCCACAACTCTGTATTTAGATTGTTTGTTATTGGTAATCCTGAACCATACATACAAATAACATTATATAGACCGAGCATGTCACATTTAGGCATCTATATGTATACCCATATATGCATATAACAAGAACTAATGGAAAAAGAGGCCATGAATTTGAAACATAGCAAGGAGGAATTTATGGAAATGTTCGGAGGGAGGAAAGGGAAAGGGGGGAATGATGTAATTTTATTATAATCCCTAAAATAAAAGAAGTAATAATAAAACAATCATCTCTGTTGGGGAAGATGGAGAAGGTTCTCACACAGACAGATGGAAGAATCATGGTGCTGTTTTACTGGAATGGAATTGAGTTGTCCTGTAGGGACTAATATCTTCTTGGCAGGCTCTAAGCCACAGAGAGATAAACCTACAATACAGACTTAAAGGTTTGGTTAATGAAAGCAGAAAGCAGCTTACTTCAATATTATGTACTCAGTGGAAATTTATGAAAACTTCCAACCAGAATATTTTCTAGAATACTTGCCTATGTGCTTTATGGGTATACAAACTAAACCTGTCATGATGTATGAAAACTGTAAATACATATTAAATGTAAACAGGTATCATTATCTCTATATATCCATGTATTTTTTCATACTCTCCTCTATTTTAATCTTTATCTCTATCTTTCTAGATATCTATAATGTCATCTAGCCATCCACTCATCCTTTTGTCCATCTACTTGATTAGAGACTGCTAGGATAACAACCTTTATTCTCACACAACTATTTGTACAGTGATATACTAACTTGTGACATCAGTGAATGGTCATGAATACTAACTAAATGAAAGCAGCTAGAAGTATTTCTGCTTCAGGTAAAAGACCCAAGAAAGAGGCATAACTGCTCATCTAATATCAGTGATAGATGCTCATCTAATATCAGTGATAGATGGTCACAACAGACTTCCCTTTTATTCTCTTACTGTGGACAAAGCTAGAAATATACAAAAGCAAGGAACATCTTGGGCAATCATTCATCCTGGTCACTTTCTTCATATCCACAGCCATTTCCTCATGATTAAAGATGACATGCTGTTTCTACATGTAACTGTATTTGGAAGATAATACTGATTACAATGTGAAGACAAGGCTATGAGACAAGAAAACACCGTGTACACGAGCTGGTTCTTGTCCTGATATCATATTAATAGTTGTGATGGCTCCATTGCTTCTTTTGCTTTCCCATACTCTGTCTCATTCTCCTCAGATAGTGGAATCTGGATGTACTTCTCTCTCTCTCTCTCTCTCTCTCTCTCTCTCTCTCTCTCTCTCTCTCTGTATATGTATGTGTACGTGTGTCTTCCTTGACAAGTTAATCATCGAACAGACAAGTGTGAATTATTCTCTAAAATATCTCAAGGCAGTAACCATGCTAAACAGTCTGGGTCACATCTCTTTCTGTAGAGCTGAGATTGTTACTGCTAGGTGAATCTGGATTCTCCTCACATCATTGCATCATGGAATACAGCACAGATACCCTTGTCAAATCAAATAAGTATAACAATACTCATTTGATTGCATTTATTGTATGATGCTGAATAGTAACTTACATATAATAACTTCTGAGGCTAAATACTTTTTTCACAAATTATATATATATATATATATATATATATATATATATATATATATATATATATATAAATTCACTATGCAGAATAGGTTGGTCTTGAACTTGAAAAGGTTCTCATAACTGGGTTTGGGGATTACAAGCATGATGACAAAGAATTACCACAGCTGTGTGTGTGTATGTGTGTGTGTGTGTGTGTGTGTGTGTGTGTGTGTGTGTGTGTGTTTGAAGCTGTGACTTGAATCATAGCTGTGGTTGGTGGTTTGAATAAAAATGCCCCCTATAGGACCATAGGGTATGTCACTATTAGGAGGTGTGGCCTTGTTGGCATAGGTGTGAACTTGTTGGATGAAGTGTATCACCGGGGCAGGCTTTGAGGTCTCAGATACTCAGGCCATGTCCAGTGTGGCATTGTCATTCTGCTGCCTGTGAATCCACAGGTAGCTCAGTTCCTTCTCCAGCACCATGTCTGCCTGCATGCCACCATGCTTCCTGCAATGATGATAATGGACTAAACTCTGAGACTGTAGACCAGACCCAGTTAAATGTTATTCTTTGTAAGAGTTGCAGTGGTCATTGTCTCTTCTCAGCAACAGAAACCTTAAATAAGACACACAGCCACAGACTAATTAGGCAACCATATTCCTAGCTCATCCACACTCACTTCCTGTTCCTAAAAATACTGACTTCTACTTCATATTTTTATAGCAATTTCATCAATCCTGACTGATTTAGCTAATACTTTGTTCTTCATGCTACCTCATGAAAGTATTTTTATATTTACATACAAAGCTTATGAGCTTGAATCTTTTCCTGAAGGTAACTACAGCTTATCATGTTTATAAGTGATTGTATTCAGAGCTGAGAATGTAGCTTCAGGGTAGTACAAATGCTTTATGTATCTGAGCCTCTGGGTTTGACTACAAGAACACATAAATGTTATGTTCATACTCCAATTGAATAAATAAGAGCCCAGGAGGTACATGGCTTAATCTGTGAGAAGATTCATGTGAACTAACACAGATAGTTGGACAACAAGTGAAATATTTTACATTGTCTTGGGAACCCATTTACTTAACTGTCTTCCAGAAGAAACTGATAGTCTTGCTTGAAAAGAATATCACTCCTATTGTCAAGTTTACTTTTTACATATTTTCAATCACCTGAACCCATGAATGTTAGAGTATGTGACATTTTCTTTTCCCTTTTCAACTCCTATCTGTTATCATCTGGTGTGTAAGCAAATATGATAGGTATCTGAGTTTGGTTTACCATCTCAACATACTATCAAATTTTAGATTTCCCCCTGAAATTTTCAATTTCAATTCATTATTACTATAAGCTTATTGATATATTTCTCAAGATGATGTGCCATGAGTAACCTTACCCATTAACATGTGTCAAAACTGATTGACAACTGTGAATCATTTTGAGGACTCTTCTCAACAAGTTTTAAATAACATCTGCTTTACAATGGAAGGTAATATGTAGGACTTTCAAAAATCAAAGACAGCTTTCAGGGAGAAGTAGAAATAACCAAATAATTCTTACCTTCTGTAGTTGTGGAAGCAATGTTTTAGCTTGTGCCAAGAATGCGACATATTATAAGCAATTGTGCATCAATATGGCTGTAGATTTCAAAATGACAGTTTCCTTGATCACAACATTTTGAAAGAATGAAAAATGGTAGGAAATGATATAGTAGTTACATAAAAACATATACATCTAACAGACTGAATATTCCTGTTTGAAAAATATGAGCTATGAATAATATAGAAAAGTTTATGTTAACAAAAATGAATGTTGTGTTTATGGTCAAGAATGGTGAATATGAAAAAAACCCAAGTAAGCAAATTTTAAAGAAACAATAAATTTTAAACAAAATAAATAAGAGTACACCAAACTATTGGCCTTCCACACAGCAAAAACATATGCATATGCAACAAAACATAAGGCAACTTACAAAAGAAAGAGTTAATAAAATGTAGCTTTTATAAATCCAAAGCATATGAGAAACTCACGCAGTTCAAAAACAAAAACCAGAACAAAAGAAATTATAAAACAAGAAAATGTTTGATTACAAATGTGCAGTGGCATCTTTTTTAAAATTATTGTTTTACACACACACACACACACACACACACACACACACACACACACACACACCACAATACATACATTTCTAGATAGAGCAAGGCGATTCATGGGAGGCCTTGGAGGGAGGAAAGATGATTGAGGATATGATGTGATATTATAGGATTATAATAGCTAAAATATTAAAAACGAAAAGGGACAAAGGAATTGAACTGATGTTTTCCTAAAGACAAATGTCTATAGGTCCATGAAAAGGCTCTCAAATCATTAATCACTATACAAATATAAATCAAGACTGTGGGTTTGTAGCTGACAGAATGGCTATTATTAACAAGAGAATTTATGGTGTGGGTTTCCCAGAATGTGGAGAAGAGGGGCTCCTTTCATTTGGTGAGAATGTAATTAATAAAGCCATTATGAATAACATTGTGGATTCTCCTAAATTACATAAATAAAACTATCTTATGACTCAGTAATCACTTTTCTAAGTATAAGTACAAATGAATTAAATCAACACTTTCTCACAAGATTTCAGCATTATTCACCATAGTCAACATATGGAAACAATTAAAATGTCATCGGTATACGAATGGATAAAGAAATGATGATACTTACATATTTCTGTGTATAGGTGTGTGAACCATACTTAAAATAAAAAGGCATTCCTGCCACTTGGGACAATATAGTTGAGCCTGAAGGACTGTAGGTCAAGTGAAATAAGCTAAACATAGAAGGTGCACATTTTTCTTGTACATAGACTATTTTTAAAGTAATATTCAAAAGAATATAGGATAACTGTTTCACTGGTGAGGGGTTAGAGTAAATGGGGAGATATTTGTTACAGGCACAAAGTAAGGCTGTTGCAAAAGGCAAAAATATTTGCCACAAAGCCAGACTACTGACTTTCACCCCTGAGGCCCAATGGTAGAAGGAGAGAAGTGACATCTCAGTTTGTATACTAACTCTATAAATACACCGTGTCATGTAAACATACACACACACAAACACTGTAAATTCAATTTTAAAAATTAATGTTATTCATATGTATAATGAATAGCTTAGTACTAGTCATTAGCACTATAGAACTAATAGTAAATGAAGAATCTAGTTATTATTATCATTTTTCACTGTCAAAATTTGCTGAGAATAGATTTTTAGCTGCTCTTACCATGTATTCACAAATAATTTCACTATCAATTATGGTTGCTAACATACTTTACTAGCTATCATTTCTTTTATATATATGAAAATATTATCTTATATTCTTTAACTGCATACAATTAAACAATTAAACAGTACTTGAAGGCTTATGTAAGTTATGCTTTACATTTTAAAAGTTACCACCCATCAGGAAAGCCAGAATACTACTTACCAGATATTAATTAATAGAATACATTCTACAATATAATATTTTCCTAGTTATTGGCCATTTAAGATCACATCAAAGCTATCAATGTATTTCATTAGGATTCAGAGAGTGAACTTATACATTATTCTGGAAGCAAGACTCATCACTAATACATTAAATTAATGTTTCTGAATAAACATTACTCATTATTTTATGATTAATTTTGCAAAAATGCAAAATGAATTTATCAACCTTACTACTTTATTTCCATTAGCAGAAGTTGGAGTTTGCAGAGTCTGAGATTATTTTAATCAATTCATGAACCAAAGAAAGTAATTTAAAATGTATTTCACTGAGGGTGAAATATGTTATTGTGGTGAGTATAAGGCATGATGAAAAGTTTATCATTAAATTACTTTCCAGTGATGCTAGCAATATAAACTTTGATAGAACCTATTTTTAATGAATTAAGAAAGTGTGAAATTTAAATATACTTGGAGATGGTTTCATTTCACATAATACATCATGCATGTAAATGAATCACAACACTTTAAATAAAATACCCTGTAATTTAACAGAGTGCTTGGCAAATATCTTGTATATAGGTACACTGTGTAATTCATTGCAACATTTTGTGATGAAATTTATGCTGAATATGAAAAATGTATTCAGTTAAATAGTATATATATGTATCCTGCCTGCCCACTATGAATCAGAATTGAGAAACGATTTTACTATTGGGTAATCACTTTGTATGTCATTGCAAATAATTTGTCCTCTCTCCACACTATTTTAAATGTCTAACTTTAATTTACTTCAAAGATATTATAACTCTTTGCTTAAAAACATTTTTGGTATGTTGGAAAAACATTGATGTCAGAAAGATTTTGAAATTATTTTCTACTCAAAAGTAAGCTAAAATAGAAAGAAAAAAAAGTAACAACTCATTAGGAGTCATTTCATTACTATGCCCTCTCAGCAGAATAATAGTAGTAGGTTTCTTTCTAGGGCCATGTTATCTAGCTACAGGTTCTTTGCCTCACAGACACTGTCTTAAAGGGATCTTAAATCAAATTAAAATTTAGTTGGTTACTCCCAAAACATTTACTCTACTACTGCACTGGTCAATATATCTTGCCAGTCAGGCTGTTATTCTATCTCCTGGGGCTCTGGGTTAGGTGAGACTGATGAATGTTTTTTTCCTCTAGTAATGTGCACAGCATCTTCAAGTGTTATGAACACTAGCCAGCAGGAATGAAGTTTCTAGTGGAGTTCCAGCTAGATTTCCTCATGCTCTGTGACTCAAGTGTGTGATGCTGTCAGTAATATGGTCTTATCATCAGCTTCTGGGATATAAGCAACAGCATTGGCAATACCGTGCAATGTTTGGAGATCTATGGGATTCCATTGGTCAGTCACTCAAAAAGAAGCAACCCATTCTTGGTACCGATTGTTATATTTGGTGTACATGTGTGGTGGGATATTTTGATCACAGTTTGACATTCCTGAGACTGGGAATAACGTTTACCTTGAACCAAATGGCAGACCTAACTACCAGCTGACGAGAATTAGCCATAGAGGTTTTGGAGGACCCAGGACCTATAGAGAGACACTGAAAGTAGTAGGGAGGGGCTTAGAAAGATAGGTGGGCCCCTTTGGATCAAGAAAGGGAGAGAGAAGACATCCTTCGTCACTTCTGCTTCTTTGATCAATCAGTTTTTACCCTCATATCCAACTTTCGAGTTTTTATTGATAGATGAAAAAATTAGACACAGGCTTTTTCTGGTGCCCAATGCAGGTCAAAAGATTATGAAGAAGTTGTTTACCACCAGCTTTGCAGCTGCAGGAATCACTGCTGTTGGTGGCTTTCCCTCTGTCCCCCTAGGCTGTCCCTGTGAGTCTGGGGTTTTCCTGTTACATCCCCTCTACAGCAGCCTCCAGCTACTGCCTGGCCCTGGCCCCAAACACCACTGATGGCTGAGCCCCAAACAAGGGCCAGAGTTAGCTGCCCACTGCCTGCTAGCTCTGTCATTCAGGACCCCCCCCCCCCCATCCCCATGCCTTGCTTCCAGCTGTGCAACCTTCTCCTGCACATTCCCATCATCCCCCTAAGTCTGCATTTCAGGCAGCTTGCTCTCTCTCCTCATAGGTTGCAGGCTTTCCATGGACCCCTTTCTGGGGCTGCCACAAAATCTGGTGGGCCACCTCCACACTGCTAGGGCTTTTACTGATGCCGCCACCACCACACACTCTCCATCTACATGCAAGCAGCTGCCCTCTGGACACCATGCACTGCCTGTGTTCTCTGCGCAGCTGTATGGCATAGCCACAGCCAGCCTCAAACCCCAGCAATGCCCCTCCCTACAGCTGAGTGCCCACACACGTCTGAGCCTTGCTATTTCTGGAGCTGACTACCCTTGCAAAGCTCCATGTTCACTGGCTAACTCAAAAGCTCTGCCTTCACTGTTGTCAGAAGATCTGGTGAGACATCAGGGAATTCTTATGCAGGGAGTTAGGGGTTTTTTTTTTGTTGTTGTTTGTTTGTTTGTTTAAAAAAAACTTTCCCACATTGAATTGGGGTTGCTGATCATCTGGTGGTCATTCTTATTTGACACTGGATAAACTAAGGTTTTAATAACCTTAAACAACCCCACTTTAGTTACATATTGCAATGGTGAGGTAGGTTCTGCTCTAAATTCATCTGTCTGTGTGTGAATATTTTTCTTGGTTTTATTAGTAGGTCTTTCTAAGGATTGTATCAATTTTTCCTTCTTCGCACTTATGTCAAACCACTTTTTAAAGAATAAATCATGAATTACTAAACTGATAATAATTATAATTAGCCTTATGTCAATCCCAGTTGATTATCCCTTCATTTAATTTTTCCATTTTCAAACCATCTGTTGTGGAACCATACAGAGACCTAACTTCCTGCATCATAATATTGTTCCCCATTCAATGTGGGAAAGTTTTTTTTTTTTAAAACAACAATTTGTTAAGTACATCCTACATAAAATAAATAAATAAGTAAATAAAAATTAAAACAAATAAAATAAAATGTTTAACTTTTCTTTTCTTTGGTCATCTGTAACCATTTCTGTCAGGGATCTTTGAGATATTTAAGAAGATGGTAGGGCCCCACAATGATCGATGAATCCACCTGGATTGTGGTAATGCCACTAAACTGACAAAGCCACCCAAAGATCAGCTTTGGACTACAAACTGCTCAGGACAACTTAAAAATTGTTAGCTAAGATGGCCCAGTCTTGTTGACTACTCCAGTCAGGACTTCAAATAAACCTTGCACTCTTTGAACTCACCAAGACTGAATGAAGAACACCAAACTCTCCCAGCCAGGACTTGACCATTATTTCAATTTTCTCATGGTTCCTTAAAGATATCATTGCCCCTAGACAGCAGGAAGTAATTTTAACACCATGATGGCCACATTCTGAAGAGGTAGAGTGGGTGGTTTTAGGGCATTTGGTGGATCATGGATGTCTATAATTATTTAGGGAGTTGGTTGCAAGTTATTATTGGCCATGGACAGTAAGGAAACTATGCAAAGGAAACTATGCAAAATATTTAAGGGATATCCTTCTGAAAAAAAGGGGAGGATATAGGAATGATAGAAAAAGGGGTATATTATTGAATATACTTTTAAACTAAAAAAACCTACTAGTCTCAAATATTTTAAATTAATATGGATTTTTGTGTATTGATACAAATTTAAGATTATTTTTGTTAGAACATATTATATATATATATATATATATATATATATATATATATATATATATATATTATAATCTTGCTTAAGGTATTTTTGTATATTAATTCAAATTTAAGGTTATTTTTGTTATATTATGTAATCATTCTACTATTATTTAAGGTAGTGTATCTATGTAGCTCATTTAACAACGTAATGTTAAGTTCTTGTCTTCAGAAGTTATTATTACAAACTATTTAGCATAGTTAAAAATGCAGGTTAATTGTTAGTCATCTAAAACAGTAAAATTTGTGGCCCTGTTAGGTACATATTCAAAAACAAACAGATACATTTTAAATAAATTTATCATCTTCAAACACTTCAGAAATCTGTAGAACATGACATTTAAGATGTTTTAATAACACAAGGCTTATCATGACAGTGAGACAGGTTTGCTCTGGCAGCACCAATTTACTTAAAAAAAGGTTGATGGGCATAGAAGAGCCTCCATATGGAGTTTACTTTTGTTTATGACAAAGTTAGACATTGGGCAAGAAATTGCCCTGTTCTTGACTGTTGACAATATGCTGTCCAAACTGGACAAGCAGGACAGAAAAGAACGTGACTGCCAAAATTTGCCAAGACAAAGTAGGACAGTTCTTCAAAATTTTTGCTTCATAGAAAAGTCTGTCAGATATTCTAGGCCCGTAGGTTGAAGATGGATATATATGGTTTCTACAGTAATAGGAATCTCTATGAATTTTTCAAAAGATCTCTAGTGTTATTTACTCCTCTTCATGTTCTCTCCTGTCTATTGACATCTCATCCTCTCTGTTTAAACATCAGAGAAGCTTCTTTCAGATGACCTGCAACTGGTCAATGTTTAGAGAACAGGAGACTTCAAAGTGCTCTGTTCTAAATGGGATTCTACATCAAAGCCTACTCTCAAGGCTCAGTGGCCTATGGAAAAGGGGGGCAGAAAGATTGTAAATGCCAGAACAGATAGATGATTTCAAGGAAACAGTGCTTTCCTGACACAGCAGGAAGGGTTCATATATGAACTCCTTGCAATTGCATAAGATTGCATGAGCTCAAACCAGACATAATCAAAGCATGGAAGAGAGCAGTTGAGTAGGAATCCTCACCCCTTGCTAGAGAGCTGAGACAAAGTTACCTTGTTCAGCAGTGTGGCACTTGGTATGTTGACCATACTTCACTACAGAGCCCATGATTGGAAGTGGTCAGCTGACACAGACTGGACCCCATGGGTGAGGGAGAGGAAGGGGGAGGATACAGGGAGAGAGTAAGAAGAAGGAAGAAGGAGGGAGGGAGAGAAGGAGAAAAGAGATGGGTAGGAAGAACATAAAGTTGAGTAGCTAAAGTTGGGTGTATGAGAGAAGTTGGAAATAGAAGGATAAATATGATCAAAATACATTGTATGAGGTTCATAGAGAATTAAAAATAGCATTATACAAAAAAGTACAAATATAACAAATGTTGAAAATGGCAAATGTGTGTGATAGTGTTGAATTCTGATAATTGTACTTGAGATAAGTCAGGAATAGATTTTTTCAACATTCCAATAAGAAGAACCATTACAAAAACACCCCCAACAAAATAAAAAACAAACAAAATGTCCCAAAGAATAACTATATTTAAGAATTTTTAATAATGAAAGTAATTCATGCATGTCCATGATGACATTAAGCCTGCCTGAAATATTTGTATATTGCAGTGTCAAAATATAGCCACAAAGCTATGTTCCACTTAACAAATCCTTTTGAGGCTATCAAGTATTTTAGCACATTTTAATTTAAGTATTTTAATTAAAAATATGTTTTACTTAAAAGAACTAAGTGACTATTTCAAAAATTTCTGATTTTTAAATTTTAACAGTTATTTAATACAGCATGGTAGCTGCAATTAATAGCTTTGTGTGGTATTCTTAAGAATCCCTAAGAATAAGAGCTATAAGCATATCTAAGTATTCCCTTTTATATAGAATTTTTAGTTTAGACTAAAGTATATATGACTTTAAAGCTTTTCACATACCTAAAGTTTCTAGAATACTTTCCCAAACTATTCAATCAAAATTGGTCTACAAATCTTCCTATAGATGACACACTTTATATTTCTGTTTCTCTGAAATCTCTTTTTAACATAAGCCAAAGACTGTGCCTCTGCATAAATGCTTTGGCAAGCATCAGGAGACAAAATATCCCCTTGTATAAATCCTTCACTTGCAAGGAAAATGTTCAAGAGATCCCATCAAAAGGAGTTTGGAAAGTTTTATTCAATCTTTATTGCATAGCAAAAGCAAGTAAAAAATGGTTTTATAGGTCTGAATATACCAGCTGTAAAATTTTCTGCATCCCACACTGGAATCTTAGAAGTTTGGAATGGGTGAGCAGAGATGGAGTCTAGCTGTTGGTTACAAGCATGCATCTGTCCCTGCCATGAAGGTTCCTGAACAATGAATGCAAAGTACACTCAGCCTTTGAAATTGCTTTCTCCATGGTCTATTCATGAGTCTTTAGGAGTCTAATTAAGTCTTTTATCCATGGGATGCCCCTTCAGAATTGTGGTTGACACAAACTGTTTTGTTTGATTTGGTTTTGCTTCTTGGATATACAAATTAGAACCAAAAATGTGCTTTGTGTACCAATACAATATAAGCATACCAAATTGGTAGTATTAGGACAAATAACTAGAGCACCAATTTATCAGCACTTATTTCCCCTTCTTTTTATTACACTGCATTATTATTATGACATGAAGGTGTCCTGAGGCTACCACACACAAAAATATTGGTTTATTTAGAAAACAGTCTTCCTTTTGAGAAGAATAATCAGTGGAATTGTAAAACCTAAGGAAATTGGAGTCTCAATGGGAAATTTTTCTTTTCCTGAGAACTTTTCATAAATTCAAATTAGTATATAATTATTACCCCATTATCCCAAGTAATTGGTAAAGGATTGGCAATTATATGCACCTCCAGGTAAATTCACTCACCTGCTCAACAATACTACAGTGCTTGACTTTTTTCCACTTTGCAAATAATGATCCCTTTTGATGTAGTACTTCCTAGTTTCAGAAGCTGTTTTTAATTTTGAGTTTAACAATAGTTGCAGAGAACTCACACGTATTGAACATTTCTGATAACATTCACAATAGAGGCTCTTGCCCTCTCAGATCTGGTCCATTTTATTCACTCCTCCTTTGGGATTATCTTACTATAGAAAATTGAAATTCTCCTGCTTCTATTTTTAGAATGTTTTCACAGTTTACCAATTTCAAAAGTTAACAAAAAGGATAAGATCCAGACATGAATATGGTAGAAATGTCTCATAAATTTTGCCATAGTGAATATTAGAACTTTTTCTTCATGGTATGTATACGCATATCTCATTTTGTAAAAAGAAGTATTATTTCAGTTATTTAATCATGGGTATTTTCCTTTGTGGTGCTAGAGATTGAGCTCAGGATTTGTGTGCATTAAGCCCATGTTGAAAAAAAAGATATTTTCTGAAATGATTATTCCCATTATAATGCCATGTATAGTTAGTTCATAATTAATGAGAAATTTTCAAGTATTTATAAGGAAATTGTATACCACAGATATCTAATGAAGGATCAGAAGAAAATGTCTTAATATACACTGAGTGAAGTTCGTTGAAAACTTATAGACATAGAGTCTAGAGAAAGCCATGAAGATGTTCAACTGTGGAGAATATTGTTAACTACTTCTGTTCATGAAGCATGTATGATAAAGATCCATGTATGATAAAGCAATCCATGGTTGATTCTTTTAGAGATCTAATCACCCTTCTCAGAAGAATGTGAGAAGCAAGGTATAAAAATAACAGTAAATTTACCTTTTGGAGCTGGGTTCCCCGTGATGCACTGATATCTATCTGTATTGTATCCTGTTGTTGTGTTCTGCAATGATCTCTATTTGCTATAAACAGAAACTTGTTTGAAAAAGGTGGTAGCTACACTTATCTGTGGGTATGAGGGTAAGGTTAGGCATATAGTTAAGGAATTGTGCAGGTTTATAATCAAAGAAAAAGAGGCTTAGAACCTGACAGTGAGGGAGACATGGCATAGATTTGAGGAAAGGTAGCTGGAAGCAGTTGGAGGAAGGAAAGGGGAGATTGGTGAATTTCTATTTCAATTAAAAACTAATAGTAAAATTGAATCCAAGTCACACATCTAGTTAGGAGTGAAATTCAGAAGAAATCCATGGCTTTTTCTTCTTTTCAGTTTTACTTTTCTCAATTTGAGCCTTTAAAATTAATTAATATTTTATAAAGTTTCCAGACTTACCTCAATAAATGCAGATTATTTAGAAATCACAGACTAGTAAAATAGCTAGAAAATCAAACAAATTTACTCTATATTAGATTAAAACATAAAAAGCCAACAACATCATCCAATGACTCTTCATGAGAATCTGGGAAGGACTAGGCTGTGCATAGATATAACACCTGCTAGAACTGAGAAAAACACATCATGTTCAACTGTAAACATTAAATGCTTTGCCTCAAATGACTCAATAGTTCACCTTTATACTCTCTTAAGACGTTATTTTAGCTTATTATTTGAAAATTTTATAAACATATACATCACAATACATGTATAATATATATCATGATGATATTTGTGAAGAAGAGAGGAGGAAGGAGATAGTTGAGGGTAATGGTAGTTACAGTCAAAGTATATAATAGGATTTAAATAAATGTCAGATTCTTGGCTAAATGAAGAGTTTCAGAGTTCATCCTCATGGTATGTGTCTTAAATCCAACCAGAGTGGTTCTTAACTCCTATGGGATCTGTGCCACTATTGCAGCAGTATATCTTGGAGGTAAGTGACCTTTGTAGATTCTGAGGCTTGAAGCTTGGTGGATGGTTACTTTACTCCTCATTAGCATGTAGAATACCTTCTAGTACCATGAACACCAGTCAGTAGGGGTGAAGCCTCTGGTTAGGAACTACAGGTTGCACATCTCATTGAACTTCTCTGTGTTCAATGAAATATGTAGTGTTGTCTTTAGCAATAGGGCCTTACCATCAGTTTGTGTAGAGTAACTGATATCCTTGGTAATATGCAAAAGAGGAAGCAGAAAGATCGTAAAGGTCGGGGGAGGGCTAGATGACTCCAAAGAAATAGTGTCTTCAGGAAACAACAGGACTGTTCATGTATGTATCAACATATATTGACTCATAATCTGTAACAGCATACACATAGCCTGCCCTATTCAATCCAGTTAGGGTCCCAACATTGAGAAGGATAAGTAGACACGAGCTATTACCCTTAACCAAGAATTTAAATTTATCTTTGTAGTTTTGTGGGGTTTGTTCTCTCTCTCTCTCTCTCTCTCTCTCTCTCTCTCTCTCTCTCTCTCTCTCTCTATCTCTATCTCTATCTCTCTCTCTCTCTCTCTCTCTCTCTCTCTCTCTCTCTCTGTATGTTTCTTGGGTTTTGTTTAGATTTTGTTTGATTTTCTTGTTTACCTGTTTGTTTTATAAAGAAGGAAAAAAAGAAAAGGCATGGAGTTGGGTACATATGAAAATAATAATAAAGAACTGAAGAAAACAGTGAACTTAAAACATCTTAACTGGTAATTCTCTTAAAAAGTTTATAACAAATTGCAGGATTATTATAGAAAAGCACTGACATACTAATTTTAATTTTTGGATATCTTTTGAAGGAAAGTTGAAATGTAACTATGACTATTAGAAACATTGATAATTAGCAGTATTGTAAATAACAAGATAGCAATTAACTTCTGAACATTCTCAAAAGTTGTCTATCATGGTACCTACTACACAAAACATTATAAATATTTGTAATCTTTTAAGTAGCTGTCATCCAAGTCATTTTGCTTCAAATATCCAGGTAAATCACTACCAGGTTTGAATAGGAATGGCCCCCACAGACACAAATATTTGAATGCTTGGTCATTAGGGTGTGGAGCTACTTAAGTGATATTAGGATGTGTGGTCTTGTGAGAGGAAGTGTGTCACTGGAGGTGGGGTTTGGGATTTCAGAAGACTAAGCCAAGCCCAGTAGCTCTCTCTCTTCCTCATGTCTGTGGATCAGGATGGAGAACTCTCGACATTTCCAGCACCATGTCTGTCTGCTTCTCATCATAATCCCTGCCATCACAATAATGAATTAAACCTCTGAACTATAAGCAAGCCCCAAGTAAATGCTTTCCTTTGTAAGAGTTGCCACGGTCATGCTGTCTCTTCATAACAAAGGAACATTGACTTAGACAATCATAATAGATTGTAACAGCTTGGTTCCTTGTGTCCAAATTAAGTACTTGGTTATTCACTTAAAGTTTCATCAGAACCATAAATTACCTTCAGTTAAGTGAATTTAATAAAGGAATGATTGCTGTCATAGGTACAAGAAAAGAGCAGAAGTGTTTGTGGTTTAGTAATACCAGGGTGCCATACCCTTAGACTTCAATGTGAAAACAGAAGAAATTAGTAAGAATTTGGAAAGACTATTAGAAACAATAAAACTTCACTACAGAGCTGTGTTCTGCAGTGAATGTAGACAATATCCTTTAATCCTAAAATGAAGAGAAGAGTAATAACTGGGCAGAAAATAAAGCAGAAAGTTTTCCAATTAATGCATGTTTTTGCAGAGATAATACATATGTCAGTGGACCCTAAGAGACTCAAGATTGGGTATAGGTTATCTTGGATGGAAATATTTGAAATAATTGACTGCTAGGTCATCTGCTCAGATAACTAAGAGTTACAATTTTATACCCATCTAACAGTTCTGAGAAAGAATTATCTTTCTCAATAGCCTAACACTGGAGACAATCCCTTAAGAACCATCACAGAATCCCTAAACCAGGAGCAGTATCCAATTAACAATCACTTGCAAATGAAAAAATTATTTTTCTTCAACAGAGCCTCATTGAGTATACAAACAAGTCTTAAGGCCAGTCCTTAAGTAGATGGCCAAGAGAAAATGAACTCAGTCAAATTTTTGAAAGTTCTTTTTCTCATAATACTTTGTGGATTTTTTTCATTACAAGTCCTTTATATATCATGGTTTCTGCCTTTATGTTTTTATGGGATTTCTGGGTGAGGGAGTAGGTGTGCCTCCAAGTCTTCAGATTTGATCTTTTTCTTTGCTTGTTTGCTTGTTTTATTCTATTCTGGTTTGTTTGCTTTTATTTCTCTAACATTAAGCTACATAGATTCTCCTTTGAAAGAATGCCTTTTATGATGGGACTTTACTTATATTTGGTGAGTTTGGCATTGAAGATGTATGGATCTATATTTTGGAGGGATTTTTGTGTATGTATGCTTCTGAAACCAGCATAAAGCAGACAAATGGTTGAAGCAACAAAAGGATCTTGAGGCTTTATTTAGGGCTGTATCTCTTAGGATTACTTCAACTTTACGTTGTTCTATATTCCTCCCACAAATTCTGTGACCATGCAAAGGCACTCTTCAAATAGGAGAATAGGAGACTTAAGGGAACATGTTCCAGATTAGGTTATAAAGACGGGCCACAAATGATACAAACACCAACTGCGGTGGAAGATTCTAATGACAAAGGCACAGACGTAACCCAAGAACAGATAGCACTGTTCCAAAATAGTGCTTACAGACAAAGCATCGCTGCCAAGATAAAAACTCACAGAACACCCTGTCTCCCCACCACATCCCTCACATGCTCCCACCAGATGTCTGCCAGTGTTTCCGAAATAGAATCTCTGGCTTCCAGTGCGACAGCTCACTGCTTCACCACAGAAACATTCCCAGAGATGAATATGTATCATCAGTTTTGTGTGTCCTCTTTTTCTTCTTCATTCTCCTGATGTGTTCCTTCTGCATGCTCACTAGCTACATCTAAAGAACTCTTTAAGGGATTCCTATCTCCTGATGCTTGACTTTGCTGGTCTTCTTTAGCCTGCACAAGACAATGTGCTATGTTGACTAGCCTACATATTTTCAGTCACACAATGAGAATTTGCAAATAAATGCAAAAATTAGACTACCAAGAATCTTTGTATTATTTTCTCTCCTTTCTCCAGTAATACCTAGAATTGTCACTAGTGTGAGTAGAATTCGTTTATTCTGGATGGTCCAGGTATAAGGCCAACAATGGCTGGAAAGTAATGGAAGAGAGTGGTTAATTGAAATAACTTCTGATATCCAAATTTCAAGACATAAAGATCTAAGACTTAAAGCAACTTTATCTTGGGTATGAGCAAATAACTTCTTCTATTGGACTGTTTTAACTGATTTCCCAGGATATCAAGCAATATTAGAAACAAGGACTTAATTGTGATTAATGGCTATACAGATTTGTTTTATACTAAAAAGTTGATATAGATATATCCATGTAATCTATGTACAGCTCTGTGATATAGGAAATATATTAATTTCTCATTTTATGATAATAGATTCAATTCCCAGGAGGATTAATTATCTTGCAGAAGACAAAAAAAATTGGCTTGTAATGAACAGTGTTTGGAAATCTGTCTCCTGATCCCAAATCTGTCGTCATTTCTCTCTGTGCATAGTTTTGTAAAATTATATTAAATTCCATCAAGGTTCTAGTAATAATGTGCTGGAAGTTTTCATGCATTTTAAGTAGGACTAACCTCCCCAAATCCTGCAGCATACAGATATTTGCATTTTTAAAGAAAATTAGTTCTGTTTTCTATGAAATGATTGCCAACTGATCCATAAACTCAAAAAGAAAAACACAAAATTAAAGCTCTCAAAAAAAATGACTGGGACTTGCATCTATTCCCTCCTGGAATTAGTATGAAGGCACTTGGTAATCTTGCTTGGTCCAAGGTTCTTAGGAAAATTGACTTTCAATGTTGATGAAATTATATTTTAAATGACAAACATTGGCAAGAAGACAATTTACTATATTGATAACATTCAGAAAGCATTTTCATCTTCAGTTTTAATCAGACATCTCTGGAAAGATGAAATTTGCAGAATGATAGGTCTATGACTTTGTAAAATGTCATTACTCTCTGATGACTCTGAGTGGCAACACCGAAGGTGGTCATTCCACGGTTTAAAAAGTCCTAATAGAATTGAATGCCAACTGCCCAATGGATTAAATTAAGGAAAGCCTAATTACAAACCCTAAATTTCAATGAAAAATAATAAAACTTCTACAAATGTGCTTGTTTTCAGTTATATGCAGTACATGACCTTAATAACAATCTGAATCAAGGACTTTTATCAAGCAATTAAAACTGTCCTGTGGTGCTCAATATGATTCACATATGGCACTCCTCACCTACGAAATTATAGTTTCTTTCATAAAATCATGTGTTTATTGCTTTTTGGCTTGCAAAGGTTCAAAGAAATTTATTCATAATGACAAAATGGAATATTTCATGAGTGTTCTCTTTCAATTTGAGTGCTTTATCTTTTCAATAGTTACTGATCTATGTAGTTGGAAACTTTCTCAAGTCCCACCAGGGCCCCCTCAGTCTTGTGGCCCACTTATAAAATAAGCACTCAGAAGCTTATATTAATTATAACTGCTTGGCCATTAGCTCAGGCTTATTACTGACTAGCTCTTACACTTAAATTAACCTGTAATTTTTATTTATGTTTAGCCAGGTGGTACCTCTTCTCAGTTTTGCCTAGTCATCTTGCTTCTGCTGTGTCTGGCTGGCAACTCCTGATTCCTTTTCTCTTCCCAACATTCTCCTAGGCTGCTTTTCCTACCTATACTTCCTGCCTGGCTACTGGCCAATTAGTATTTTATGTATCAATCAATCAGAGCAACACATATTCATACAGAAAGACATATATAAGCCATCCATAATCTATTTGTTTAAAAAGCCTTCATCAGCAAATATTAATCATACTTAATACTTGGTTACAGCCCTATAATGCTTTGTGTATGTAATGTATTTGGATTATACCCCTGTGATGCTCTTTTATCTCCCTCCCACCCCAGTAATCACCTTCCTATAGCTGAAGTTTTCCTGTGTCCCAGCCAGTCCTACAGATGCCTTTATTTTTTAAATTTATTTATTTCTTTATATATATATCTATATATTTTTTTTCTTTTCTCTTCCAAGCCTACATGCATTTTTACACACATTGTAAACTGTTTGGGGTTTATCTTATCTCAACCTGTCTTATTGTCAATCTATTGCTTTAAACTGCAGTATGACTAGGATTGAAATGGCAGCTTTGGCTGCTGGCTCCACCTACCTCAGCTTAACATGGAACTATGTTTACCACCAGCTCTGGGGAACCATGCTCATCTCTGACTCTGTGAAGCAGTGGGTCTATGCTTCCATCCAGCAGTGTGTAGCCCAAAAACCTTTTCTTTCTTTCCTTTTATTTGTTTGTTTGTTTGTACTAGCAAAAGCTAAATCCACCACTCAGCATAAATGGTGGCTTGGAGATGCCTCTATGTACCATAGGAGGAATCTGCCATGCTGAAGGTCAAGTCCACACACCATGAACCACTCCCCCATAGAGTGGCTCAACCCTACAGGCTATGGTGTCTCTCTATCACAGCTTTCCTGAGAGACTCAACTAGGAAATTGCTCTTGGCTCCATTTTAGAACCCTTTATTAAAGCTTTCTCAGGTTTTTGGTGGAAATTCTTGCCCCATGTTTTGGCACCATTTGTAGCTAAAGTTTTCCTGTGTCCTGGCTGGTCCCACAGCCACTCAGACCCAAGTAAACACACAGAGGCTTATATTATTTATAAACTGTATGGCCATTAGCTCAGGCTTATTACTGATTAGCTCTTACATTTAATTAGTCTGTAATTCTTATTTGTATTTAGCCATGTGGTTTGGTACCTTTTCTCAGTGCTGCCTTCACATCTTGCTTCCTCTGTGTCTGGCTGGCGAATCCTGACTCAGCCTTCCTCTTCCCAGAATTCTCCTTGTTTATTTATCTCACCTATACTTCTTGCCTGGCTACTGACCAATCAGCATTTTATTAAACCAGTGTACAAAAGCATTATCCCACAGCACCTTCCTCTTTCCAAGTCATCTTCTTTCTTTTCTTGTAATGTTTTCTTTTCGTGACCTAGTGCATTTTATTAAACTTGCTTAAAGGAAGATGGGTAAGAGTTTATACATGGGAGCATGAGCATCCTTTTACTAGCTACACCACTGGGAAAATCCTCCCTCAGCAACTGTTCACATAAAGTGCACATTTATTTAGTGTTGCCCATGAAAGAGCCTGATAACATCTTCCATTATTAGCTATACCAGGTCATTTTCTGATTAGTGCTAAACGGGGTTTTGAAAGTCATTTGAAGTTAATTGGGTAACAACATAGGGGTCAAAAAATGTGAGCTATAAAATCCAGAGTGCCAGGTGTCAAATACTGAAATCAATTAATATCTTTAGTAAACTTGCAAACAAACTTTGAGATTTTTTTATTTCTTTATCTGCTTAATACAGATTTTTATAGAACTTTGCAGACAGGGTGTGTTGCTGCTGCAGTGTAAATGAGGATTCAGGAGGATGTGCTATGTACAAAGGTTTTTGACATAGTACTCCAAAATAAGTTCTCCTGTTTTATCATCAGCATCAGCTTGTTCTCTTTACAGACATTCCCAAGAGGCATATGTAACTGTAAGCTTACTCATTCCATTTAGTAATGGCTAGAAATAAAACATTTCTCAGTAAATTTTAAAAGGCTGTATCTTCTAATTTTCATACTATCAAAACTTCCCAACAGTCCACTCTCCTTATTCCATTTTTCATGTGGGTTTGTGTGGTATATGTGGTGGTGGTGGGGGCACAATTTTGTGTGTGTGGCTGTGTCTGCAGGAGGTGGTCCAGGGTGGATGTCAGGATTCATCCTCCATAGTTCTTCTACCTTATTCATTGAGTAATGATGTCTCAGCCAAATTCACTGATATTGTTAGTCTTGCCAGTCAGATTCAAAGTATATGCTGTCTCTGAGGCTAGAATTTCAGGTAGGCAACTCTGCCAGCCTGGCATTTACATAGGTTTCTGAGGTTCTAAACATCATTCCTCATGCTTATATGGCAGTACCTTAGTTATTGAGCCATATTCCTAGCCCATGGCAGTTCATCTATTCCATTAAATATATTTAACTGTGGTAAATATTTATTTATATCTCCCTTTTCCAGCCAATGGTATGCCTGAGTGAGCTAAGTGGTGTCCATGTTCTACAATCTCACCCTGATTATAATCTGTATAAACCTTTTTACAAATAATTTTTAATTACTCTAAAATCATTTCCTAGAAATGCTAGAGAAATAACAACTCTCATATTTTGAAATCAGTGTTACAAGTCTTTGTTTTTTCATTTATTCTTCTCTCATACAGTACATCTTGACTGCAGCCTCCACTCCTCCAAGTCTACTCGCCCCCCAACCCTTCCTCCTTCCATTCCTCTCAATACCCAATCACATCCCTTTTCCCCCACAAAAACTGCTCTTCCATTTCCTTCAGAAAAGAGCTGGCTTTCCAGGGTTGTCAACCAAACATGGAAAAACACAATGCAATAAGACTAGGCAGACATACCAAGCAGGCATCATGGGGGCTCACAGAGACTGAAGCAGCTTGAAGCAACAATCAGGAAGCCTGAATGGGTCTATGCTAGGTCCTCTGCATACATTCTGTGCTTGTTTAGCTTGAGATTTTCCTAGCATTGAGAGTGGGGATGCTTTTCCTTCTACTGGGTTGCCTCACACAGCCTTGATAGAAGTATTTTTTCTTTCTTTTTTAAAAAAATCTTACAACAAGAATAATATATTGAGGGTGTCTAAAAAGTAGGTTATACACAGAGAAGTTATGTAATGTTAGTTAGTATATGATGAATTTCAGAAAGGCAATTCATTATCTACTGACTTGAGGCTAAAACTCATTATATTTTAGTTATTGATCAATTCAAGACTCTAATTTTATTGGAACTCTTTTTGGCATGTTTTTACCTTACTCACCCTTTAGAGCACAATCTAATATGTACAAGCCTACTTTTCAAAAGTTATAGTCAGTGAATTATTTTGTTTATTTATCTATTTACTTATTTTTGTGTGTGTGTATGTGTGTGTGTGCATGTGTGCAGCCTTGCCACTTGTGGGAGTTACTATTTCTTTCCACAATATGGGTCATGAAAATTGAACTCAAGTCAAGAGGCTTGGCAGCAACTATTCTAATAATTTGATCTATCTTACTATTTGTGAGCTAAGTTTTTTTTTAAATAACATAGTAAGTTGACTAACACCTTAACCCTAGTAATTTAATATATGTCACTGGAATTTATTAACTTGGTTATAGAATCATTCAATTCTTGATATGCATTTAATTTTTAGTTGTTCTCACTGATCATTTGTCCAGGTGATAGGTTATAAACCTATCAATATATGATCTGCAAAGAAATAGACTTTAATTATGAATTTCCCTTTGCAAGCAGAAAGTGGGTACTTTTATACTTCCTCAAGATCCATATCAAGATGCAGACACAAGACTTACCTCTTCGCATTGATAGACTTGTTATTCAGAAGCATCAATGAGCAGACACAAATAAAAATGGAAAGTGGGTGTAGGATCTGAGAAGCTCTATTCTAGAATCATACACTCTCTATCCCAGAATAAAGACATTTTGACAACAGTCTATGGGAAATAATTAGCCTTCTTTCCTGGATGGGATGTTCAGTATTTACAAAAAAGATGTGCAAATGTAAAAACAACAACAACAACAACAAAACAAACATACAACCCCATCTGTCAGAGTAGAAAAATGATTTCCCACATAAGTAGATTTTTGTAAGTTAAATTTTTGAAAATGGTACATTTGATTTTCTATTAATTTAAATTCACTTCTCCAAAATCCCTGAAAAATTAACTAAGGAAATCATAGATTTCACATTCCATTGCTCATTATTTGTGGCAAGTAGTTAAGGCTATTTTCAAATATTCTTCTTCTAAACCTGACAGGCATATTGTAAGGCTCCTCCCACCAACATTAAAGGCAAATGACCCTCAATAAAAGGTGAACATAAATGAATGGCTGACACTTCAAAATGTGTGTGGTCAAAAACAATGTTCCTCCTCTGTTCTGAAGTCATCATAAAAGGAAATGCCTAGACAGCAACTTCTGGTTCCCAGAGTGCCCACAGTCTATACTGGAGACTTTAGCCAACTCTTATAATGTTAAAAGACACTCACTATGCTAGTCTATTAATAGTTTGAAACTCTTGGTTATCATTGCATAGTCCTTCCTGATGCATGTGCAGCCTCACCCTGTGTTGATTTAGGGCATATGTTTAACAAATCATGTTCATTGTCAGATGAATCATTTCATCTACCACTCATGTATTGTTCAGGGTAACGTGTTTTATGCCTTTTTACATGTTGTATGTCAAATCATTTAAAAATTCTCCAAAGTACATGATATTATCTACATTTTTGTTTCTGCACCTGTAAAGACTGAGAGCAGCCATGATACAGCAAACCAACTCTAAGCTCGCTGAGTACCACCCAGCAGTTAAGCATATTCAAAATTCATACTCAGGCCCATATTTGAAGGTTATAGTGCCATTAAATATTAATTTATAACATGGAAATGATACTATAGTAACTTCTGTGGGTGTCAAGGAAAGTAACAAGAATCTAGGAACTAGTAAACAATTTAACAAGCCACATTCCTGTTTATCAGCTTTGGGGTGCTTTTCAGAACCAAGGCAGTAATACTCTAGATATCCAAGAAGAAATATTTTTTTCAATGCAAAAGTACATTTAGTGAAGTATCATGGGAGTAATGATGTGTGCAAGATCATTTCTCAGATAGGAGTTGCAGGGTTTCTGCTCTTGCTGACAGATAAAGCATAAAACTTGCACACGGCCAAGAGGGCTGCAATGGCAACACAGAAATCCCAGCTTGGCAGCCAGTACAGTGCATTTATCAGAATCAGGTCAGCCATAATGGTAGGAAAAAGAGCAGGCTAACTTAAGTGTAGTCAAGATTTTGTGAATATGGTTTAATAGAGTGTGTTTAAGCAATATTGTAAGGCATCTGGGGTATAGTAAAGACTAGATTTCTTATCAAGTAAGAGGATCATCCAAGTTTCTTTTTATATTGGGCTGTCCTATGTAAGTCTCAAAGAAAGAAGAGTGGGAAGAAGCATGCACAGAAGAAGAAAAAGTGTAGACAGGAAGATCAACAGAGAAATAGAATAACCCATATTATGTATGCAAACTCACTAGAAGATATATATATATATACATATATGTATATATATCCTAGAATATATATTTAATGTATATATAATATAATGTTAAATCATACAAATCTAGAAAGATTTATCCCTGTTAAAGTTCAGAGGGGTTGGAAATCTGTGAACACAAATGACTTACCCCAAAGTCATGGTAGGATGTGGAATGAAACACTGTCCACAAGAGTATAATTAGAAAAGGTTTTAGAAAGGCATGGCATCAGAGGAAGTAGTCTCAACAACACATCCTTTTATGGAGCAATTGAAAGCAAAGGATGTCTTTTGTACCTTTAAAGATAAAGAAATTCAGGAAATAAGGTAGAGACATTGACCAGGAATATAGTCATTAAATAGGATGCATACTAACTCCCTCAATTCCCAAAAATAAAAGTTGAATTAAATAAATTCAAGTTTCTAACAACCAAAATTCAATATTATTGAACAAAAAATTTAATTTTCACAAAATCTTTACTTCTTTCTATATAGAACTGACAAGAAAATCACATAAGATATTAAGTGATACCCTACAGAAAATATTTAATAATTTTATCGTTACATTTTACAACTATTTTATCATTCATCTTTTTACAATTGAATGAGTGCATAAGCTTAATTCAGAAAAATCAAGTATGATTTTTCTTTTTCTCATTTAGTTTACCTCAAATTATAATAATTTGATTTTATTCATTTTGTAGGGATATGAGAAAGCATGTATACTTCAGAGAGAAGAGTTTGATAGTATGCATCTATATTGCCATTAATATTAGTAAAGAATTCATAGTAAATTTTTATTTCATATTTTAAGAAATAATAGTTCACAAAATTTATGTCTCTTGATGAAAATCATGTAACAAGTAATTAGAATTTTAATGTAGCTTTGCCTGTTATTAGCTTATGTGTTAATTGCATTGAGGTTACTTCTATTCCACAATGCATTTTTGAGGTACATACTTCTCTGAATTGAATTCTTTTTCCCTTTCTTCATTCATAACTTAGAAACCAAACACAATTGATAGCTATTTAACTAAGAGTAGTCTAGTGGAAACTGTAGTGTGTTAACACACCTGGGATTCATATTTCATGTTATATTTTGACACAAAGTAACAGTAGAAACTTGAGTAAACTAGTTCCTGAGGATGTTTCAGATATTTCATTAAAAAGGACAAGCAATAATTGTAGAAATTATATGAAATCATAGTTTGAAATTTGGGGTGCTGGGAAATGCAAGGTACCAGGTATACAGATATAATTGGTAATCACAGAACTGGTCATTATTCCAAGTTTGGTTTTTCACTTTTGTTGCACTGAGCAATCTTTTTTTTTTTTTTTTTTGGTTTTTTTATTATTATTATTATTATTATTATTATTATTATTATTTTACAACACCATTCAGTTCAACATAATAGCCACAGAATCCCCTGTTCTCCCCCTCTCGCCCACCCCTCCCCCCAGCCCACCCCCCATTCCCACCTCCTCCAGATCAAGGTCTCCCCCGAGGACCGGGGTTGACCTGGTAGACTCAGTCCAGGCAGGTCCATTCCCCCCTCCCAGACCGAGCCAAGTGTCCCTGCATAAGTCCCAGGATTCAAACAGCCAACTCATGCAACGAGCCCAGGACCTGGCACCAATGCACAGCTGCCTCCCAAACAGATCAAGCCAACTGACTGTCTCACCCGTTCAGGTGGCCTGATCCAGTTGGGGGCCCCTCAGCCTTTGGTTCATAGATCCTGTGCTTCCATTCATTTGGTTATTTATCCCGGTGCTTTATCCAACCTTGGCTTCAACAATTCTCGCTCATATAAATCCTCTTCATACTCACTAATTAGACTCCCAGTGCTCCACCAGGGGCCCAGCCGCGGATGTCTGCCTTCAGATTCCTCAGTCCTTGGATGGGGTTTATGGCATCACTATTTGGGTGTCTGGCCATTCCATCACCAGAGTAGGTCAGTTCCTGCCGTCTCGCGACCATTGCCAGCAGTCTTTTGAGGGGGTATCTTTGTGGATCTCCGTGGGCCTCCCTAGCTCTCTGCTTCCTCCCCTTCTCACCTTCCCATGTGGTCTTCATTTACCATGGTCTCCTATTCCTTGTTCTCCCTCTCTTTTCTTGATCCAGCTAGGATCTCCCACTCTTTCCCTCAACTGTCGCCCTTCATTGTTCCCACTCATGACCAGGCTATTCATGTAGATCTTGTCCATTTCTCCGTGTCTTTTTTGGGGTCCCGTTTTCCAGGTAGCCTCACTGGTGATGTGAGTAGCAGTCTAGTCATCCTTGTTCCACATCTAGCATCTTCCTATGAGTGAGTACATACCATATTTGTCTTTCTGAGTCTGGGTTACCTCACTCAGGATGATTTTTTCTAGATCCATCCATTTGCCTGCAAACCGTGTAATGTCGTTGTTTTTCTCTGCTGAGTAGTATTCCATTGTGTATATGTGCCACAATTTATTTATCCATTCTTCAGTTGAAGGGCATCTAGGTTGTTTCCAGGTTTTGGCTATTACAAACAATGCTGATATGAACATAGCTGAGCAAGTGCTCTTGTGGTATGATTGAGCATTTCTTGGGTATATGCCCAGGAGTGGTATAGCTGGATCTTGGGGGAGATTGATTCCCAATTTTCTAAGAAAGCGCCATATTGATTTCCAAAGTGGTTGTACAAGCTTGCATTCCCACCAGCAGTGGAGGAGAGTTCCCCTAGTTCCACATCCTCTCCAGCATAAAGTGTCTTCAGTGTTTTTGATCTTAGCCACTCTGACAGGCGTAAGGTGGTATCTCAGAGTTGTCTTGATTTGCATTTCCCTGATGATTAGGGAAGTTGAGCAATTCCTTAAATGTCTTTCAGCCATTTGGGATTCCTCTGTTGAGAATTCTCTGTTTAGTTCTAAAGCCCATTTCTCAATTGGACTGTTGGTCCTTTTGATGTCTAATTTCTTGAGTTCCTTATATATTCTGGATATCAGTCCTCTGTCAGATGTGGGGTTGGTGAAGATCTTTTCCCATTCTGTAGGCTGTCGCTTTGCCTTGTTGACCGTATCCTTTGCTCTACAAAAGCTTCTCAGTTTCAAGAGGTCCCATTGATTGATTGTTTGTCTCAGTGTCTGCGCTACTGGTGTTATATTTAGGAAGTGATCAACTGAATCACCAATGGGTTAAGGAAGAAATAAAGAAAGAAATTAAAGACTTCCTAGAGATCAATGAAAATGAAGACACCACATACCCAAACTTATGGGACACTATGAAAGCAGTGCTAAGAGGGAAATTCATAGCACTAAATGCCCACATAAAGAAGTTGGAGAAATCGCACACTAGTGAATTAACAGCACATCTGAAAGCTCTAGAACAAGAAGAAGCAAAGTCTCCCAGGAAGAATAGACGCCAGGAAATTATCAAAGTGAGAGGTGAAATTAATAAATTAGAAACTAAGAGAATAATACAAAAAATTAATGAAACAAAGAGTTGGTTCTTTGAGAAAATCAACAAGATAGACAAGCCCTTATCCAAACTAACCAAAAGACAGAGAGAGAGAATCCAAATCAACAAAATCAGAAATGAAAAGAGGGACATAACAACAGACATTGAGGAAATCCAGAGAATTATAAGGTCATATTTCAAAAACCTCTACTCCACAAAACTGGAAAACCTAAAAGAAATGGACATTTTTCTGGATAGATACCACATACCTAAGTTTAATCAAGACCAGATAAACTATTTAAATAGTCCAATAACCCCTAAGGAAATAGAAACAGTCATTAAAGGTCTCCCAACCAAAAAAGCCCAGGACCAGATGGTTTCAGCGCAGAATTCTACCAGATCTTCAAAGAAGAGTTAATACCAATACTCTCTAAATTGTTCCACATAATAGAAACAGAAGGAACATTACCAAACTCCTTCTATGAGGCTACAATTACCCTGATTCCTAAACCAAACAAGGATGCAACAAAGAAAGAGAACTACAGACCGATCTCCCTCATGAACATTGATGCAAAAATACTCAATAAAATACTGGCAAACAGACTCCAAGAACACATCAGAACGATTATCCACCATGATCAAGTAGGCTTCATCCCAGGGATGCAAGGGTGGTTCAACATACGAAAGTCCATTAATGTAATACACCATATAAACAAACTCAAAGAAAAAAACCACATGATCATCTCACTAGATGCAGAAAAGGCATTTGACAAAATCCAACACCCCTTCATGATAAAAGTCTTGGAGCGATCAGGAATACAGGGAACATACCTAAACATAATAAAGGCAATATATAGCAAACCAACAGCCAACATCAAATTAAATGGAGAGAAACTCAAAGCAATTCCACTAAAATCAGGAACGAGACAAGGCTGTCCACTCTCCCCATACTTATTCAATATAGTACTTGAAGTTCTAGCCAGAGCAATAAGACAACATAAGGAGATTAAAGGGATTCAAATTGGAAAGGAAGAAGTCAAGCTTTCCCTATTTGCAGACGACATGATAGTATACTTGAGTGACCCCAAAGATTCCACCCAGGAATTGATAAAGCTTATAAACACCTTCAGCAACATAGCAGGATACAAAATCAACTCAAAAAAATCAGTAGCCCTCCTATATACAATGGACAAAGAAGCTGAGAAGGCAATTAGAGATACATCACCCTTCACAATAGCCAAAAATGACATAAAATACCTTGGGGTAACACTAACCAAGCAAGTGAAGGACCTATATGACAAGAACTTTAAGTCCCTGAAAAAAGAAATTGAAGAAGATCTCAGAAAATGGAAAGATCTTCCATGCTCATGGATAGGCAGGGTTAACATAGTAAAAATGGCAATCTTACCAAAAGCAATTTACAGATTCAATGCAATCCCCATCAAAATACCAACACAATTCTTCACAGATCTGGAAAGAACAATACTCAACTTCATATGGAAAAACAAAAAACCCAGGATAGCTAAAAGAAACCTGTACAATAAAACAACTTCTGGAGGCATCACAATCCCCGACTTCAAGCTCTACTATAGAGCTACAGTAATAAAAACAGCCTGGTATTGGCATAAAAACCGACATGTGGACCAATGGAATCGAATTGAAGACCCTGACATTAACCCACACACCTATGGACATATAATTTTTGACAAAGAAGCCAAAAGTGTACAATGGAAAAAAGAAAGCATCTTCAACAAATGGTGCTGGCATAACTGGATATCAGCGTGTAGAAGGCTGCAAATAGATCCATATCTGTCACCGTGCACAAAACTTAAGTCCAAGTGGATCAAAGACCTCAACATAAATCCAGCTACTCTGAACCTGCTAGAAGAAAAAGTAGGAAATAGTCTTGAACGCCTTGGCACTGAGCAATCTTTAAATCATTGCTTTCGGAAGCACACTTCCACATACTTGCTTTGAATGTTCTTCCAAGAAATACAGATACAGGATAATTTCTAAAATGAGTGAAGAAGAGCTAATAAAGCTAAAATATAAATCTGAAACATGGCAGCATTCTACATATTTCTTACTCAGAAATATATATTGTTGTTAGTTCTGAAAAATGCAGAAATCACAGAAAGCTTAGATACTTAAGCATCTGACTATTGCTAAGAATGCCGAAGCTATATATTTGACCTGAAGAAAACATTAAGTGTTGATCTTAATTTTATCACACCATATCTTATCTGCCTTGAATATCATTAGAAGCAGTAGAGGGCTCTATTGAGCTACTCTTTCCAAAGCTACTACTTGTGGGTGGTAGCCCCTTGCAAGTATCATGGAAGCCAAGGCCAGACAACCCAAGGAAAGTCAGGCATCTTATCACATTCACCTTGCTGTAGTGTTAATGCTAGGTTTTCTCAGGTATTCTGGAAACATAAAACTTTACAGATTAACTTTTATTTATATACGTATTATTTGTTTGTTTATTTTCCTTTCTCGTGTGTGTGTATGTGTGTGTGTGTGTGTGTGTGTGTGTGTGTGTGTGTGTGTGAAAATGCATGTGCATTGAGTATTTACCTACATGTATGTCTATGTAACATGTATGTGCCCATTGCCCTCAGAGGCCAGAAAGGGTTGTTGGAGCTCTTGGAACTGGAATTATAGACTGCTGTAAACCTCTGTTTATGTGCTGGGAACTGAACCCTGGTCCTCAAAAATGAACTTGTGTCCTTAGATATGAACTGGGTCCTCTGTAAGGGCAGCAAGTCCTCTTAACAGCAAAGCTATGTCTCCATACCTCTAGCTATGGTGATAGGGTCTCTCTGAACCTGGAGTTCACCTTTTGGCTAGGCTGGCTGGGAAGTGAATTCCAGCAATCCTCCTCTTTCCTTTCTTTATCCCTGGGTTATAGGCATATGCCACTGTGCCAGGGTTTCTTACTGTTTTGAGTTTTTACCTGAGTGTTGTGAATTTGATCTCAGGTCCAATGCTTTTATGCCAAGCACTGACAGTGTCATTGACTCCACTCCCTAATTCTCTTTTCCACTAAGAAACACAACTTGTAAACATTTGCCTTCCAGTTTTCCAAACCCAAGATGCATGTGCCACATGGCAAACTGAGAGTGCCTATAATGAATGGGAAGAACTTTAGCCTGTGATTGAGATGCCCATCCATTATAAGTTGTTTTGCTAATCTATGCCAGTGTGTGTGATTGTGCCCTGGTTCATCTCTTTGGGGATAAGAGAGTATGCAACTCATTTATTTTAAGACTGGATTTTAAAGAGACATTCAACTTCCAAAGTGTTGGAATTTTTACAGTGTGTGACTTTTACTGTTGCACTGCATTTTTATATTATAGTATCAATACGAAATCTTGGGGACAGATAAGAAAGGAAAGTTTCTGGGTTTTGTGTTAAAGTTGGCAAGGACTGGACTTGTGATTGCTAACTTTGGTCGTCAATTTGACACATCTGGAAGAAGGAACTTAAATTAAGGACTTACGTCCTTTAGATTGTCCTACGGTCAGGTCTTTGAGGCATTGTGTTAATAACTAATTGATATAGGAAGGCCTAGTCCACTGTGGGCAGTGCCATACCTATACTGGTGGGCTTCACTATATCTGAGGCCATCTGCTTTCACAGACACAACACTATCTTATCCTTCAGATTCTTGCTCCAACATGATGCCATGGCTGAAATGTGGGCATACACAATAGATGCCAGAAGACATAAATCAGATGGCTTATGGATCTGAAATTGGCATGCTTACTTGGACAAGACAGACAAAAATTTGCAGATGCTCTTGTGTCAGGAAGTATCCTTGATGTTTGGGCCTCAGACAGCTGGATGCATATGAGCTACCTTCATATGACAATTGTACCCAGGACAAATGCTGAGAAATGCTGTGGAATATTTCTTTATACTATGTGAATATTTGTCACTGTGATTGGTTTCATAAAGAAGATGACTGGCCAACAGCTGAACAGAATAGGGTTTGACAGGATAGCCAGACTAGGAGAATGTTAGGAAGAAGAAGGTTAGACAGGAGAGCCAAACTAGGGCAATGCTAGCTGGAGTCTGGAGTTGCCAGGAGATGCAGAGGGAGCAAGACATGCTGGAGGACAGGTAAAGCCATGAGCCATGTGGTACCACATAGATTAATAGAAATGGGTTAATTTAAGTTGTAAGAACTACTTAGCAATAAGTCTGAGCTATCAACTGAGCATTTATAATTAATACTAAGCCTCAGTGTGTTTATTTGGCAGAGGCTTCAGGACAGAAAAGTTCTGCCTACAGAGAAACTGACTCCAAGCTCTTATAAATACTGTACCACATCATATTCAGGGGCACGGAAGATATGCTACTTGAATAGATGGAGTCTGAGGACTAGCAGTGGCATGACCCTGCAGCTCCTGTGTTCCTTGCATCACTTCGCCCGCACAGGAGCTGTTTGTACTGATATTCACACTGGTAGTCATGTTCTTTCTCTGCCATCAAGGTGGGCTCTGGGAAGGAATGGTTGCTCAGAGGATGTGCCCATCCTTGCTGCTGCATCTGTGTGAAGCTTGATCACTTCCCTTGGTGCTCAGCTCTGATGACTCCATGGCAGGAGGCACCAGTTAAGATCCTTACCACCTACTCCAAGTACTTCCTGATATCCCTGCCTGTGGCCTTCTCAGCTGGGAGCAGTTTGTTTTTTCTCTTTTGTCCCTTGGGGCAACGATTTTCTGCCTCATAAAGAGTTCTTTTGTTGGTGATTTGACTCTAAGTACCATGGGGAATGGTGCCTATTCACTTGAACCTTGTGCCAATTCCCAGATCAGACATCTTTCAAGGTGCTGTGCCTGCAGCCATTTGACCAGTGAACAACCCCCTCCCATTCAATAAGTTTAGGCTTAACTTTAGAGAGTACATGGCTAGCCTGAGAGATTCATGTCCTTCCTCAAAACCCAGAAGTCTACAGACAGGGGTATGTGACCTAGGACCTATGGATCTCAGTAGAGCAAAAAGTCAGACTTTGGAGGTAATATAAATGAGCCTTCAGGTTGCCTAACTATGGGTTCTCTTTTTTTCACAGATGCTCATAAACCTAGATGTTAGGATATTGTACTTAATGTGAATACTTTGTAATATTGCTGATTAAATATAAGGTGGAAGGAAGGAAGGAAGGAAGGAAGGAAGGAAGGAAGGAAGGAAGGAAGGAAGGAAGGAAGGAAGCTTGCTGAGCAAGCCAGAGGAACCAAGAAAGTAACAATTTTTCCATGGTTTCTCTTTCAAGTCTTGCACTGAGTTGCTGCTCTGATTCCCCTCGATGTTGGCTAATATCTATATGCTAAAATAAACCCTCTTTTTCTGAAGTTGCTTTGGGTCATAGTGCTTATCACAGCAACAGAAAACAAATTAGAATACTGTCCAAAGTCTGTTATTTCGATGTGTAAAGAGAACATTTCAGAAATGGAAAGTAAACTGTGAGACCCACTTTCATCTTAAGGGAAAAGGTACGCCTAACTTTCAGATAAAGTAGATCACCATGAATAAAATGACTGGAACATTTGTTTCTTAAGTTCATGTTCACATTATTGCCAGTCTTCCTATGTTGAGTTAATTATTCAACATTTACAGGGGCTTGGGATGTGGCTTGGTCAGTAAGAGCTTGCCATGCAGGCATGAAGTTCTGAATGAAATTCACAGCATCCATATAAAACCAGGCATTTGGGTGTGTACTTCCAACACTGGGGAGACAGGAAGGATCCTTGCGGCCTGCTAGCTAGTTTGTCTGGCCAAATTGGCAAACTGTAATTTCAAAAAGAAAAATGATCTAAAAATGGCCAAAACGGGATTGAGGAAAATGCTACACCAAAGGTCAACATTTGGCCTCCACACACAAGCAAGCACAAGTACATGAAAACCCCACCCCTGTAAACATGCACACACAGGAATATGTACAAGCAAACAAAAATAATAACAAATAAACTCTGCTCTTCTTTCCCACATTGCTACTTTGTAAGCTTAAATTTTCAAGCAAGAATTATTTACAGTTCTGATTCCACAAAACAGAATCCACATTAAAAGCTCATATGCAAATATAGCATCCCTTCCCTGAAATAACACACACAGCTTCACCTGCTGTGACAGCAATGTCATCAGACATGGGTTCTTACCAAGGGCAGTGTTACATTCTTTAACAGCAGGATGGATGCACATTCTTATTTGTTTACTTGCTCATTTAGTTTTATCTTTATTCAGTGTTGGGCACTGACCTCTAGCACTTTATATACACACCAGGCACGTAGACCACTGCAAGCTGCATCCCCAGTCAAAGACTTTATTTTTTTATTTTTGCTTTTTATATCATAGCCATTTTATTAAAGAATAAAGTCAATATAAAGTTTCAGACAATGCTTTAGTTTTAAAAATAACTTTAAACAATATCTATTGCAGATTATTGATATCAAAGATTTTTTTTTATTTTACAACACCATTCAGTTCAACATAATAGCCACAGATTCCCCTGTTCTCCCCCTCTCGCCCCCCTCCCCCTCCCCCCAGCCCACCCCCCCATTCCCACCTCCTCCAGATCAAGGTCTCCCCCGAGGACCGGGATCGACCTGGTAGACTCAGTCCAGGCAGGTCCATTCCCCCCCTCCCAGACCGAGCCAAGTGTCCCTGCATAAGTCCCAGGATTCAAACAGCCAACTCATGCAATGAGCCCAGGACCCGGCACCAACACACAGCTGCCTCCCAAACAGATCAGGCCAAATGACTGTCTCACCTATTCAGAGGGCCTGATCCAGTTGGGGGCCCCTCAGCCTTTGGTTCATAGTTCATGTGCTTCCATTCCTTTGGTTATTTGTCCCTGTGCTTTATCCAACCTTGGCTTCAACAATTCTTGCTCATATAAACCCTCTTCTTTCTCACTAATTAGACTCCCAGTGCTCCACCAGGGGCCCAGCCGTGGATGTCTGCATCCAGATTCCTCAGTCCTTGGATGGGGTTTATGGCACAACTATCAGGGTGTCTGGCCATCCCATCACCAGAGTAGGTCAGTTCCTGCCGTCTCTCGACCATTGCCAGCAGTCTTTTGCGGGGGTATCTTTGTGGATCTCCGTGGGCCTCCCTAGCTAATTAAACAGAGAATTCTCAACAGAGGAAACTCAAATGGCTGAAAGACATTTAAGGAATTGCTCAACATCCCTAATCATCAGGGAAATGCAAATCAAAACAACTCTGAGATACCACCTTATGCCTGTCAGAGTGGCTAAGATCAAAAACACTGAAGACACTTTATACTGGAGAGGATGTGGAACTAGGGGAACTCTCCTCCACTGCTTGTGGGAATGCAAGCTTGTACAACCACTTTGGAAATCAATATGGTGCTTTCTTAGAAAATTGGGAATCAATCTCCCCCAAGATCCAGCTATACCACTCCAAGGCATATACCCAAGAAATGCTCAATCATACCACAATAGCACTTGCTCAGCAATATTCATATCAGCATGGTATGTAATAGCCAAAACCTGGAAACAACCTAGATGCCCATTAACTGAAGAATGGATAAATAAATTGTGGCACATATACACAATGGAATACTACTCAGCAGAGAAAAACAATGACATCATACGGTTTGCAGGCAAATGGATGGATTTAGAAAAAATCATCCTGAGTGAGGTAACCCAGACTCAGAAAGACAAATATGGTATGTACTCACTCATAAGAAGATGCTAGATGTGGAACAAGGATGACTGGACTGCTACTCACATCACCAGTGAGGCTACATGGAAAATGGGACCCCAAAAAAAGACACGGAGAAATGGAAGAGATCTACATGAACAGCCTGGTCATGAGTGGGAACAATGAAGGGTGATGGTCAAGGGAAAGAGAGTGGGAGATCCTAGCTGGATCAAGAAAAGAGAGGAAGAACAAGGAATAGGAGACCATGGTAAATAAAGACTTTATGTTTAAGGCTCACTTTCAAGGTGAAATGCATTCTTTTAATAAATCGTGGTGTGTGTGTGTGTGTGTGTGTGCGTGTGCGTGTGCGTGTGCGTGTGTGTGTGTGTGTGTGTGTGCATAAGTGTATGTATAGGTGTGTGTATGTCTACATGAGTGAATAAACAAATGTGTGTGCCAAATTGTGCATACAGGTTGGGGGGGTATGAGAAGAAGAGCCTATCAGGTACCTAGAGTTGGAGCTATAGACATTTGCGTAACTGTCAGCTTGTTGTGCAGGTGCTGGGTTCAGAACTGTGGTCCTAATGATTGGGCAAGAATAGCTCTTTCTTAGCCGAGTGGTGGTGGTACACACCTTTAATCCCAGCACTTGGGAGGTAGAATCAAGTGAATCTCTGTGAGTTGGAGGCCAGCCTGGTCCACAGAGTGAGGTCCAGGACAGGCTCCAAAGCTACACAGAGAAACCCTGTCTCAAAAACAAAACAAAACAAAACAAAACAAAAACAAAAACAAACAAACAAAAAGAATGGCTCTTTCTTATTGAGCCACCTTTTCAGCTCAACATCAACAAATTCTCAGCATTTACTTAAAGAGTTTTAATAACAGCTTTTAAAATTCACATCTTTAAGTAAATTTGAGGCAGAATTATTTAAATTCAATGTTGTAATCATATTCACGTATTTTATGAAGCCATGATGCATCCAGATGTCTTTTATGTAAAATCATGTAACATAAAGATTCATGATTACAGAGTACATTAGGATTCTAGCCTATGATCGAGCATCCATGGGAGATAGATGTTCTGAAGTAAGGCTAGGTATGTTTTAGAGTAATTAATAAAAGAACTACAAATTTTCAAAGGCTTATAACCATGTGCTACTCTGTTTTATATTTTATCTATTTGTAGAAGTAATTTTTAGTTTTGTAAAATTTATGTGCTGACTAATAGATTAATAGACTAATTTGCTATATGCAGAAGTCTTCATTTGTGCAATGTGGACTGTCCCAGTGAACATTCATTGTAAGTTAACAAGGGATGTTTGGGAACAAATCAGGAAATATATGTATAACACTTGGTGGAAGTAGCTTTACCTCCCCAGGGATAGGACTCCACATGCAGTGCTCGAGGAACAATAATAAAAAGATCCTTTTATAATTCTGGAGTCTTGCATAAGTTTGTTACTTTACTTCACTCGATTGTCTAGCCTTTAGTCAGACCATCATCACTACTACCCCAAATATTACACACACTGTATTGCCTATATAAATATTTCAGAAATATAGTTGTATACAATTATAATCCATGCATTTTGTGTTAGTATTAAAGTAAAAAGAGAAAACTTTTAATCACACTGTCTATGTAAAGTATTAGAGTTATAATTATCTCTATAATATTCACCTCCATTCTGCCTTGTCCTTCTCCATTTCTCTAACATCTCTCAACTTTGTGTCCTTTTTATAAAATAACTTATTAAATCTAGGTTGCACTGCCCACATACTCCTGTTTGTGAGGCCATAGAGAAGTACTTGCTCAACCTATCAAGGGTCACAACCTTAATGAAAACTGACTCCTCTCCCACAGACACCATCAGCTGCCCACAGCTTCTCAATTAGGAGTGGGAGATCAGGATTCCATCGCCCCTTCACACTGGAATGTTGACTGGACCAAACTTGTCCATGTCTTATGCAGGTAACAACAGATGCTGAGTTCATACATTCAGATTCCTGCCATATCTAGAAGACAATGTTTCACTGCTATTTTTCCCAGTTTCTGGCCCTTATGATCTACCCCCTCTTTCATGGTGGTCCCTGAGCCCTTTGGGTGGAATATGATTCAGGTATTCCACTTGTGGCTGAGCATTAGCATCTCAATCTTTGCCATCAGAGTCTGCCTTTCACTTGGCTCGCCAGAGGAATTTGGACCCCAGGGAAATCACTGTAGTACATTTTCTTATAGGTAAAAGCATACACATTTTGTGAAAAAATGTAAAGAAATCACCATGCATGCCAATAAATGGTATGCATACTTCAATACTGGTAAATGTTAGTCTTGAAATCTTAGGCACTGGAAATGTCACTTCTTACATTTTTATGCTTTACATGTTATGTACAGATTCTACTTTCAAATGAGCAAATGATGTCATGCTAGCTGCTGATCTGATCTTACTTTGCTATGATTTGACATTTTTGTAAATGATAGAGCTGAAGGAGATGAACACTGCATCTGGGATGAGAAGTACTCTTTTGTGTTTTTCCCTCAGACCACAGCCAGTGATAATCTATCCTGTTTCTTAGATATTGTCTTCTTCTGTCTATTTATTTTCAAGTTACTACTTTCATCTTACTAAATTAATAACTTTCTATTTTATTCACAGTTTTCTTTATTCTGCACATTCCTGTTTGTTTCCATCTGTGCTAAACACATTTTACAGCACCAATCTTTGCCAAAATACTGAAGAAAATTGCATTTCTGAAGCTAAAAATTACAGATTCCTAGTCTGTTTATAAAGCTAACCAAGCACTGCTCTTTTGTGGACCAAACATGGCCAATTTATTTCAGGCTTTTGGGTTTTTAATTTACTTTTGTATAATTAAAATTTTCACTCCAAAAAAAATGTATTTCAACACCAGGACTAGAGATCACTATATGGTATTTTAGGATCACAATTCATATTCAGAGTGTTTATGGTCTGTATGGACTTTCTATGGTCTACATAGAACAGATTTTCATTGCTTCATATCCTACAGAGTGGAAACTACTAATCAGTAGGATCCTGTTTATATAACTTTACTAGCAGAAACATGGATGAATATTGCTTCTTCCTTTGAAAATAATGCCTATAGGGGTTGGAGAGATTGCTCATAGTTTAAGAGCACTTGCTACTTTTGAAGAGGACCCAGATTCTAATACTCACAATGTGCCTAACAGCCATCTGTCACACTAGTTCCAGGGCATCTGACACCTTCTACTGGCTTCTGTGTGTATCAGGCAAGTATGCGGTGTACATATATAAATGAAAGGAAAGAGCTCATACACATAAGACATAAAGTAGTAATAATGACATAATTTATACAAATTTCTAAACAGTCTTATTAATAGAAAACACAGAGCCAGATATAAGGGTGAAAACCTGAGACTGATCAGAGGAATAGGAACAGCCACATGCTAACATCACCTCACCAACTTTGCAGCTTGCAAAAGGTGAGATACCTTCTGTCTATCCATGTTTATATGCCTTGCTGTTCTGCCATCTGATTTGCTCTCTCTGTCCAGCTATATCACTTCGTCTTTCTGCCTAGCTCTGTCACTTCCTGTTTGTCTGTACAGACTTCCAGACCTCCATAATTAACTAGTGTTGGAATTTAAGACATGTACCACCATGCCTGGCTCTGTTCCCAGTGTGGACTTGAACTTACATAGATACAGACAGATCCCTGCCTCACAAGTGATAGGATTAAAGGCATGTGATAACATTGCATGACTTTTATTTTATTTTATTTAACAATACATTTCATATTGTACATATCAGCCATGGATTCCCTTGTTCTCCCCCCTCCTGCCCCCCTCCCCTTCCCCCAGCCCACCCCACATTCACACCTCCTCCAGGGCAAAGTCAACCTGGTAGACTCAGTCCAGGCAGGTCCAGTCCCATCCTCCCAGGCCAAGCCAAGCGACCCTGCATAAGCCCCAGGTTTCAAATAGCCAACTCATGCAATGAGCACAGGACCCGGTTTCACTGTTTGGATTTCTCGCAAACAGATCAAGCCAATCGACTGTCTCACCCATTCAGAGGGCCTGATCCAGTTGTGGACCCCTCAGCCATTGGTTCATAGTTCATGTGTTTTCCATTTGTTTGGCTATTTGTCCCTGTGCTTTATCCAACCTTGGTCTCAACAATTGTCACTCACATAAACCCTCCCCTTTCTCACTAATTGGACTCCCAGACCTCCACCCGGAGCCTAGCCATGGATCTCTACATCCAGATTCCTCAGTCATTGGATGGGGTTTCTAGCATGACAGTTAGGGTGTTTGGCCATCCCATCACCAGAGTAGGTCAGTCCGGGCTGTCTCTCGACCATTACCAGCAGTCTATTGTGGGGGTATCTTTGTGGATTTCTGTGGGCCTCTCTAGCACTTTGCTTCTTCCTATTCTCATGTGGTCATTAACCATGGTCTCCTATTCCTTGTTCTCCCTCTTTGTTCTTCATCCAGCTGGGATCTCCCACTACCCCAAGCTCTCTTTTCCTTGACCCTTGCTCTTCATTACCCCAACTCATGTCCAGGCTGTTCATGTAGATCTCAGCCATTTCTCCATCATTGGGCGATCCCTGTGTCTTTCTTGGGGTCCTGTTTTCCAGGTAGCCTCCCTGGTGATGTGCATAGCAGTCCAGACATTCTTGTTCCACATCTAGTATCCTCCTGTGAGTGAGTACATACCATGTTTGTCTTTCTGAGTCTGGGTTACCTCACTCAGGATGATTTTTTCTAGATCCATCCATTTGCCTGCAAACCTCATGATGTCATTGTTTTGCTCTGCTGTGTAGTATTCCATTGTGTATATGTACCACATTTTATTGATCCATTCTTCAGTTGAAGGGCATCTAGGTTGTTTCCAGGTTCTGGCTATTACAAACAATGCTGATATGAACATTGCTGAGCAAGTGCTCTTGTGGTATGATTGAGCATTCCTTGGGTATATGCCCAAGAGTGGTATAGCTGGATCTTGGGGGAGATTGATTCCCAATTTTCTAAGAAAGCACCATATTGATTTCCAAAGTGGTTGTACAAGCTTGCATTCCCACAAGCAGTGGAGGAGAGTTTCCCTAGCTCTACATCCTCTCCAGCATAAGGTGTCTTCAGTGTTTTTGATCTTAGCCATTCTAACAGGCATAAGGTGGTATTTCAGAGTCATTTTGATTTGCATTTCCCTGATAATTAGGGATATTGAGCAATTCCTTAAATGTCTTTCAGCCATTTGAGTTTCCTCTGTTGAGAATTTTCTGTTTAGTTCTATAGCCCATTTCTCAATTAGACTGTTGGTCATTTTGATGTCTAATTTCTTGAGTTCCTTATATATTCTTGATATCATTCCTCTGTCAGATGTGGGGTTGGTGAAGACCTTATCCCATTCTGTAGGCTGTCACTTTGCCTTGTCATCTTTTGCTCTACAAAAGCTTCTCAGTTTCAAGAGGTCCCATTGATTGATTGTTTCTCTCAGTGTCTGTGCTACTGGTATTATATTTAGGAAGTGATCTGCTATGCCAATGCATTCAAGACTACTTTCTACTTTCTCCTCTAGCAGGTTCAGAGTAGCTGGATTTATGTTGAGGTCCTTCATCCACTTGGACTTAAGTTTTGTGCACGGTGATAGATGTGGATCTATTTGCAGCCTTCTACATGTTGATATCCAGTTATGCCAGCACCATTTGTTGAAGATGCTTTCTTTTTTCCATTGTACACTTTTGGCTTCTTTGTCAAAAATAATATGTTCATAGGTGTGCAGATTAATATCAGGGTCTTCAATTTGATTCCATTGGTCCACATGTGGTTTTTATATTAGTACCAAGCTGTTTTTATAACTGTAGCTCTATAGTAGAGCTTGAGGTCAGGGATCGTGATGCCTCCAGAGGTTGTTTTATTGTACAGGATTCTTTTGGCTATCCTGGGTTTTTTGTTTTTCCATATAAAGTTGAGTATTATTCTTTTCAGGTCTGTGAAGAAGTGTGTTGGTATTTTGATGGGGATTGCATTGAATCTGTAGATTGCTTTTGGTAAGATTGCCATTTTTACTATGTTAGTCCTGCCCATTAATGAGCATGGGAGATCTTTCCATTTTCTGACATTTCCTTCTATTTCTTTTTTCAGGGACTTAAAGTTCCTGTCATATAGTTCCTGCACTTGCTTGATTAGTGTTATCCCACGGTATTTTATGTCATTTGTGGCTATTGTAAAGGGTGATGTATCTCTGATTTCCTTCTCAGCCTCTTTGTCAATTGTATATAGGAGGGCTACTGATTTTTTTGAGTTGATCTTGTATCCTGCTATGTTGCTGAAGGTGTTCATAAGCTGTATCAGTTCCTTGGTTGAATCTTTGGGGTCACTCAAGTATACTATCATGTCATCTGCAAATATGGAAAGCTTGACTTCTTCCTTTCCAATTTGTATCCCCTTAATCTCCTTATGTTGTCTTATTGCTCTGGCTAGAACTTCAAATACCATTGCATGACTTTTGTGTTTACTTATAATGGCTGGCTTTTTCCTATGATCTCCAGGCAGGCTTTACTTATTAGAGCACAAATAAAATATTACCTAATAATACTAATAATAATAGTAATAATAAATTGATACCTGCAATTAAAAATTCAAGAATTACAATTAAGTGGTTGTTCTGATGCTGTTCTGCATGGGAACAATTGTTTTCATTTGTGAAATGTAAGATCCTAGAAAGACTCTGTGTCTCACTTACTGAAGCACAGCAAGTTTAGATGAGTTATTTCAGAAAAGAACACAGTTTCTAAATGAAATCTGGACAGCTGCCCATCTCTAGTCCCCTGATGGAAAGGATGCAAAGGATTGTCAGAACAGTTTAGCTCTTCAAACTATGAAGTACAAACATATTCTGACACTCACTTGGTATATGTGTGAGGCCAATAAAATGAAGCTCTTCCTCCTTAGCATTCCTTCAAGTAAATTCTGTTTCTTAGAAGCAAGAGATAATGTTATTGACAAGATATAAGCCAGTTCATTAGAGTGAATTAAAAGTAAGATGATTTTTAAGGCTAATTGTAGTGACTCAGTAAATAGTTTACATATACCATTGGTGAATTCATTACTTGAAAATTACTTTCCATTTAGGAAATAGGAGGTAACTCTAAATATTATTCTAACATTAAATATTGATGCTTGTTTAATGAACAGTGATAACTAACATTTGTTTTTTATCAATATTGCTAACCAATAATTATATATGTACATATATATAGCGTCAAATGCTTTTTTAATTTGTTAGTGCACAATTTGAAGTATGAGGTGTTTTATCTTAATAATTATTTATCTTAATAATAGATAATAATTTATCTTAATAATTATTTAATAAATAATAAATAATTATTTATCTTCATAATAAATAATAATTTATCTTAATAATAAATATCTTTTTTTTTCTTTCGAGACAGGGTTTCTCTGTGTAGCTTTGCGCCTTTCCTAGAGCTCACTTGGTAGCCCAGGCTGGCCTTGAACTCACAGAGATCCGCCTGGCTCTGCCTCCCGAGTGCTGGGATTAAAGGCATACACCACCACCACCCGGCCTTAATAGTAAATATCTTAACATGCCATTTTGTGGTCAATAATGTGTAAAATGTCAAGGGTTATTATTTTCCTCCATTATTAGGGCCCACATTGCTAAATGTTCTCAAAGAAGATTGTGTTTATATTAGTAACTATGACATCATTTTCCCTGTCATGTCCAGATACTGACTCTAGATTCCCTTCTAATTACACCTATTTTCTAACCTCGGCTGTTTAAGGATAAAAAAAAAAAAATAGTTACTTTCTTGGTAATCATCTTTCTTTCAGACAATCAAAATACCTTAGAGAATCATCTTAAAGGAAAGAAAATTTTATCTTAGTTCACTATTGCAGAGGTATCACCCAATGGTTAGTTGGTCCTAGTGCTTTTTGAGAGGTAATGGTTAATAACATCACAATAGAAAAGAATGATAGAAGAAAGCTATTACCTCTCAGCATCCAGAAAGCACAAAGACACTAAGGAAAGGGACAGAAACAAATTATACCCTTCTAGGACATATCCTGAGTGACTTATATGGCCATCTATGAGCCAGTTCCAGACATTCCTACTACCTTCTGATGTTGTCATCAAATCATGACTCTATCATCATGTTTATATACTGATGAAAGTTGGAGTTCTCGTGATCTGAAGACCTTCCCAAAATTTCACATCTGTTCATTGCTGTCCATTGAATCTGACACCTTCAGTGCAAAAGCCTTTGAGAAACATTTTAGATTCGAGTAAAATTTGTAATTTCTATATGGAAGTTATTTAGAAAATATGTGTTCAGTGTCTCCCATCCTGAAATACTACAAAATATACAACAGAAATATACATGAAGCATGGTTGTATAAAGATCTTAATATTAGTCATAAGACAGCATTGCCTAACCTAGTCAGCTCACAAGATTCCCATTTTTAAAGAAATCTCTCAAATCATTAAATTTCAACATCAGATTTTTCACAACTCATAGCAGTATAAGTTGTAAAAAGAGTTGCGTATTTTAAATAAAAGGAACACAAGTGAAACCTTAGCAGATCAAGACAGATAAAGGATCCTTTTAATTAAAGATTTCAGGCTCTCTAGTGACATACTTTGCAATTATATAGCCATTAAAGATTGACTTGTAAGGAATAGCTACTATTTGGTTGATTTACAGCTTGTTTTAACAGTAAAGAAGTTCTTTGAACATTATGTAATTGTCACTGAAATTGCATTTTAAATTATATATGACAGTCTGAGATGATTTAGCCCTCATGTTTATCACATAGGAAAAGATCCATTAGGATTTTCAGTAGAAAGTGAGTGGAGAGAAGAGACTTCACAAATGAATTTTGTGATGCAGATGACACTTTCAGGTGCTCTCCTCTCCTTTAGAAAAATCATGACACATTGGGAAGCTTGAGCATGCCAATTGGCAGGTCAGTGCAAAAAAAAGTCAGCCCTGAAAACACGTATGAATAACATTAAATGGACGCAACAGGTTATATTTAGGAATATATGTGTGTATATGCATAGCACATTGTGGCCTGGAGGTGTGAGCCAACTTAACCCTTTTCTCAATATGCATGCGATAAGAGTGAAAAAAGAAGCCATGAGTTTGAAGTAGAGAGGGGAGGGTTTTATGTAAGGGTTTGGGGAGAGAAAGGGAAGAAGGAAATATTGTGATATATTGTAATCTTAAAAATAAAATTTTAAAAAACTCTTGGTGTGTCAATAAGCAACACACACACACACACACCTCCACTTAATAATCAGTGATGATATCAAATTGACTCTGAAATACTTTTCTATAGAGGAAGGTCTTCAGACAGGTGCTCATGAGTCAGGAAATATGCAACTTTCTTAGTGTGTGACTGGAAGGACTGAAAACTTGGGTTCTAGAATTTAACCCCATTTTTATCCACTATATTAGGCAGAAATGATGGAGAGTCTAATGGACAGAAAATGACATCCCTGGACTCACAGGAACCAGAATAAAATGTACTTTTGAAAAGAGTGATGAAGTCATGATATTGGAATTCTCCTACATAGTGATATTCTCTCCCTTCCAGCTTCTCTTTGTGTTTCCCTCTGGGCTCTGCTTCTGTTACTGTCCATAAAGTTTATTAATATATCATGATATCTCTTTCCTTGTTCTTACACTCTGTTCCTGATCTAGCTGGGACTTTCTGCTCCACTGAGCTCTCTTTCCCTAGACCCTTGCCCTCCATTACCTCCCCAACCCCAGTTTGCTCATGTAGATCTCATCCATTTCTCCATCACTGGGCGATCCTTGTGTCTTTCTTAGGGTCCTCTTTATAGGTAGCCTCCCTGGAGTTGTGAGTTGCAGTCTGGTTATCTTTGCTTTACATCAAGTATCCACTTATGAGTGAGTACATACCATGTTTGTCTTTCTGAGTCTGGGTTACATCACTCAGGATGATTTTTTCTAGTTCCAAGAGGACAGGGGAATCTATGGCTGATGTGTAAAATCTGGAAAATATCTTATATAAAATTCAAAAAAATGTTTATTAATATAGAATGCTCAAGTCAAATGTATTGTTTTGAAAATGAATACAAAATATTTCTGCAGTTTATTAGATTTGATTAGATTTTACTAATCAAATTTATTTCAAAGTATAAAGTGTATGTTCTTATGCCACATTTTCATACATATTTACATGTCTGTATCTATCCTGGTTTTTAAATAGCAGCAAATTATCAAGTTACTTCTGTTTAAGCTATCTTTTCCCACACAAGGAATCTATAAAAATGAGAGCTCATTAAATGCACTGTTGATATTACTACTAATTTTATGGTGTTTTCTTTGATTTTAAAATTATTTTAGAAGGATGGCACCTTATTCAGTTGGATTCCCTACTCAAGGTCAATTTGCACATTTCCTAGTGTGGAAAAGACATTTTTTAGCTTTAATTTAACACATTAGCTTGATTCCTAATTCCTAAACATTAAAAATTTCCATGAAATGTTGACTATACATATTTTGTTTTCTTGTCTGTGTCCTTTTACAGTCTTCTTCAGTAAATCTTTTTCCATAAATCATATTTTTTTCCAACGCAAAGTCTCACTATAAGGTAGAGATGGAAACTATCGTCTAAATTAGTAACCCACACATAATCACCACCTTTGGGTTTTCCTTTGTGGTATATTATAATGCTTCTTCCCTAATGTTCTCTCACATGTTTAAAAAGAAAATTCCAACATCCCACACAGTTCATCTGTAAATGTTCCTGGTGCTGTGCTGTTTGCAAAGAATGTGAGAATCAGATTTAGTCATAAATGTTTTGAAAGCAAAGGATCCATCTAGAAACTTTAGAAGTGAAGTTGTTTTTAGAAAAGATTTTTTCTATGTATTCTGTGTATATATGTATAAGTGTCCCCTCTTTCTTCTTTCTGTGTGTGTGTTTGTATGCAGAGACCAGAAGAGGGTGTCATATTCCTCAGAGCTGGAGTTATAGATGTTTGTGTGACCCTTGGCTTCTTATGTGGGTTAGGATCTGAACTCCAGTTCTCAGCATGGAGCAGTAAATGCTCTTTACTGTTGTATCATCTCTTCCGCACCAGAACGAGTTTCCTCAATATAGTGTCATGATAGTCTGTGTTGCTGAAGTTGCACCATATGTACAAACTGTCGAAATCTGGCTTGTCTTTTTAACAAAGGAAAGTACCTACTGAATTGTGAATACTTTGTTATTTGAAGATTCATTTTTATTTAATTTATTTAATTACTTGATATTTAAATTAGGAGGAGATATTATTTAGCCCTGAAGGTACGTGGAAAACCAATTAAGTAGATGGTACAAACTAGCACATAATCAAGGAGTTCTGTGAAGTTTTAGAACAATGATGTCTGCATGAGAATTAAGGTGGAGGTTCAGAGATGCCACCGCAGACAAACATGCTTGCTGTGTAAGTCTGACAACCTAAGGTAAAACCCCAGAGCCCATATCAAAAGCAAGACATGAAAGCACACATCTGTACCCTCACTCTTCCATGGTCAGATGAGGTATTCAGACAGCAGAATTTTTGATAAGCTCCAGGACTACACAGCACAGCAGATAAAACAAAAGAGACCTGTCTCAGTGAGGTAGAAGTAAGGAACATAGTCCTGAAAATCGTCCTTGGACTTCTACATGTCCACTATGGCAGACATATGCATGTACTTACATATATATACACACACATACCACAGTAAATCAATAAATACAAATTTTAAATAAATAAGAAGGTGTCAATAGGAGAGGGGAAAACTCTAGCCAAGTGAAAAGGAACAGGCAAACACTCAGTACTTAGGAAATATAGAAGAAAGATACGAATGAGATTCTCCTTCCTGCATTGTGCTCTAAGATTTGTTTTAATCACACAAATATGTTCTTTTTGACTTTTCATCATTCTTCTATAGACAACTTTTATTCCATAAATTACTAAGGCAGTAATTTTTACCTGCCATGTTTTTCAAGTTCTTTCTGAATTACAGCTGCAGGGCTTTGTCCAGGGCAAGTTGAGGGTCTCCTGATTTCTCAATCTGCCATGGACCAATACTTTAAATAAATTCATTAATGATAAATTAGGAAAAAAGTCAAATATTCACACAAGTGTTACTCCCTAATACTTTATACTCATTCAACATGCACAAAATTGCTATTGTTGTTCACTGACCTCATTTCATTCCTGCCCTGTAGCTGGAGTTATTTCCAGTCCCACCTGGGCCTGCAGCCACTCAGAGCCAAGTAAATACACAGATGCTTATATTACTTATAAACTGTTTGGCCGTGGCAGGCTCCTTGCTATCTAGTTCTTATATCTTATATTAACTGATTTCTATCAATCTATAAGTTGCCAAATGGCTTGTGGCTTACTGGTACTTTCACATCATGCTTCCTCTGTCTCTGGCTGGTGACTTCTGACTCAGCCTTCCTGTTCCCAGCATTCCCTTCTCTGCTTATCCCGCCTCTACTATACTTCCTGCCTGGCTACTGGCCAATCAGCATTTTATTTATCAGTCATTCAGATCAACACATTCACAGCATCCCCAGTACTGCCCAGCGTCTCAGGGTAGCAAGATGCACTGTATGCACCTGCACTAGTCCTTGTATCACATCAGGCAGTGTTGGCTTAGAGAATGTGGAGAGTGCAGCACAAAAAGATGCTAATAAAACAGGTTTGGAGCTTTTGTTCCCCACAGAGAAAGGCTGTCTTTTCACTCTTCCTCACATAGGAATTCTGCTGAAGATTTGTGTTTCAGGGGATCCCTGCTCACAAACTAGACTTAAACTCATTTACAGGCCGGATGGAGACTCATATGCTGACACTTTAAGCCAGTGACTCTTGAAGAATCCTCATACTTCAAATGATTTAATTAAATTTGCATTCTCTATCCTCCCCATGTGGATTACAGGCAAGTATGCCTTTGATTTCATTGTTGGGACTATGCATTCTAATCATCTGGAGGTGAATCCTATACCCTGAGAAGTGGCTTGTTCTCTGTTCTCACCTTGAAAACCCTTCTGGGTTCTTTATAAAGCCAAATTATTTTTCTAATAAACACATATCAATTTTTCATAAAGAGCTGAAATAATTCAGACGTTGATTTGTAGGTAACATGAACATTTATGGTGATTGATATTTAATCCACTCTGATTCACATCCACACTCTGAATATATTTTTCAGTATCATGTACATAATGTTTCTGTAACTAGGGAGGTTTCACTGCTTCTTGCATTTTTAGTGCAATTATGCCCCCAAATTTGACATTTTAAATATCATATTCTTGAAGACACTTTTTTTTTTAAATCTCTTTTAAGTAAGATTAAAAGCTCTCTTATGTTGCAGGGTCCTGTGTTGTTGTTCCCTTTGGGTGAGGGGGCCAAGTAGGCACACAGTCAATGACACAGACTCTGGGAGAATATTGAAACAACAAGCTCAGTTTATTCAGGAAGAGGCAAGCCTTATATACCCTCACCCCACCCTGGTGGAAAGTCTGATGAATATGCATCTGCTGGTGTGAAATGGCTGCCTCTCATTCGTCCAGGTCATCTCCAGATCATGTCTCAGCTGCTGTTGCTAAGGCCCTTAGGCAAAGGCAGGTTAGCTCTCAGAAAGTATCTTTTTTACTGGTTTGGGCTGGTTGACCCTCAATCCTGTTAGGGATGAGTCATCCCACCCTCTTATTTTAAGGCAATATGAATGTAATTTTTTGATATCTAATTGTTTTCTTCTAATGTTGGAACTATATCTGTTTTATAAAACCAGAAATTACTACAGACAGCCACTCCTCCACTGAGCACTTAGAGAAAAATTTAATTATCTCATAAATTAATTAATACATTCAGTCAACAAGTCCCTATGTGAAAAGCATATATGTCTGTTTTTTTCAATGTCTTTCATGGGTTGGTCACTGTGCACATCTTATTTAGTTTAGAGAGTGCCCTCCCCAAAGCATACAATTCCACTACTTCATGAGTTCCCAAAGATAAATCCAAAGAGTTGTTAATAAAAATGTATAATTGGAAGAGATGGACAGAAAAAGAAAGATGCATTAGAGAAACAGGAGGTGATAACATTGGAAGTAAAAGTCAAGCCAGCTATGGGTGGAATAAGAAGAAATACCTGGCTGTCCCAATGGGAATGTTGTTTCTCATTGTTAGAAACTATCGCCAGAAGTAATATCATTGCTATAAATGATTGTGATGAAATATTTTCCAGTCAAAAGGAGGAAAACTTAATCTTCACATCTAGGAGATGGATAACATGGCTCAATGGACAAAACACTAAAAGGTGAGGAGTGGAGTTCAGATAACCAAGAGTCAATTCTGAAAAAGAATACAATAATGAGCCGGGCGGTGGTGGCGCACACCTTTAATCCCAGCACTCGGGAGGCAGAGCCAGGCGGATCTCTGTGAGTTCGAGGCCAGCCTGGGCTACCAAGTGAGCTCCAGGAAAGGTGCAAAGCTACACAGAGAAACCCTGTCTCGAAAAACCAAAAAAAAAAAAAAAAAAAAAAAAAAAAAGAATACAATAATGAATGACCCCTTGTGTTCACGAGGCAGAGAGAGTGGATCCTCCAAAAAGCTGGCTAGATGAGCTAAAATTTCAACTGAGAGACTTTGTTTCTATGTGTATGATGGTGAACTATTGAGAAAGATCTCTCTGGTCTCCAGATGCACATTCACACATGCGTGCACACACAGACACATATGTACACTTGTGTAAATACACATATGAGAACATGCATACACACAATTCACATACACGTGCCAAAATTACACTTCATATAAAAAGAAGTCTCAGATATTACAACAAAAGTTCAAGGATGAAGTATTGGACTCTGGTTCTAACCAGATGGAGCTTAACAATGACAATTCTCAAAGGCAGAGAATATGCTTTCTTAACTGTTAACGTGTCTAGTATATTAAAGACTAATGTGCTAATAAAATATTTTCAATTTTTTTATACCTTGATAATGGGCCATAGGACAGTATTTTTTTAATTAATTGGCAGTGTCAAAGATTATAAAGAAAATTGTCTTTTATAGTTGATTCTGAAAATAGGTTATCATGGTTTTAATCTGTGTGTTTTCATTGTGCATAGGCATTTATATGGTCGTGTAAAGCTGTACAAAGCCTGAAGTATTTCTTTGAATAAGTGAATTAAGAAAAAAGGTAAAGAACACTAGCAAAGAAGTTTATTCTCTATAGTAGCACGCTTTGTGTAGTGTTCAGGGACCCCATGTCTCTGTATGGTGGAGAACTTTGCAGGTAGAAAATTGATCTTTAGTGCTGAATTATGATAAATGTGGGAATGTAATGGCGATATGCTCAAATTGTGCAGAAAATAGGAGAATTGTCACTTTTATTTTTTGAATACTTTGAATAAGTCATCTCTGAATGCACATTTTGAAATAAGCTACCAATTAGGGAATTTTACACAGGTTGACATTTACTTTTAAAAAATACTAATAGAATGTTGAATTAGAATGATATAAAATTAAATCAAAAGCACTCTGTTATGCATAAATTAGAAGACTCGGTGTAGTTAAAACTTCAGTTCTTCAAAAATTGACCCATGGGAACTTGATTTATGTTAAAAAGCCTCTTAGTCAAGATTCCTAGAGATTTTTCCAAGTGTTTTCCTACATCAGATGATTCCCCTAGTAACAATTTTGACTTGATGAATGTTAAGGGGAAAAAAAAAAGACCCTGTTTATTTTTCTAAAAAAAGTAAACAGTTTCTTAGCATTTTAAGAGTACCAAGAAATACTGAGACCGAAATGCCAAAATGTGATGTTTAATACAATTTTCAGTAAAAAAAAATCATAGCTATCTTGTTTATAATGAAAATCAAATATCTATTTCATGTTTGAACATTTATAATTTATCATCAACCACTGGGATATCTTAAAGGTAACTTGTCCCATTCTGAAGTTACTAACACCAGTGCAGTGTGGAGCCAGCACAAATCAGATGGGTATTTTCCCTCTCCACACATACATATTTTTAAAATTTCTAAGTCTCAAATAATCCACATGTCTGGCTCTGTTCCACAAATGTTGGTGAAACGCCATTTATATATTTTTAAGATTTTTTCATCTTCTATTGATATTCATTCAAATGTGTATTTATATCTTGTAACCATAATAGTAGTGATGTGATGGCATACTCTTTTAATTTCAGAACTGAAGAGATGAAGAAAGGAGAATCCTTGGGGCTCCCTGCATATCCAGCCTAGTCTATTGGTATACTCCAGATCAACCAATGGAAAACTTTCTTTAAAAACCATGGTACACAGGTTTTGAGGACAACACCTAAAGTTGACCTTTGTCTCCCATGCACATACACATACCCACCCAAATAAATACCCACAGAGACAACTGCATACACATATAGAAAAAAACTAATACTCAGTACACCATAGCAAATTTAAAAAGCTCATGATTAATATCTGTATTTTCCTAGTAAATATTTAATAGAAATGAACTCTCAGAGTGCTAGTATTTTAGAGTATTCAAAAATGTATAAGTATAAATTGGAAAGTAGAGAGATTTTGCACAGTAAAACAGGGGAAAACTCAACTCATGGATAATGTATGCCATTTGTGATGCCAATTCTGCCTGTTATGGAGGAGTATGAGATGCTCTCTAGTCTCCTGTCAGAATTAAATGCACATGAGACAGTCTTGAGTGTGTTAATGACCTTCACTTTATTTCTGTAATACCACTTATTCAAAATTATTCTTAGTTTAGTCATAACAATGTATGATTTTTATAAAAAAATAATGAAGTCCACCTTAGATACATGAAATCCATCTTTTAATTAATATTCATTTTCTAGAACAAAGAAGTATTTGAAAATTATGAAAACTGTTTTTTTTTTTTAAGTTGGGTATTTCATTTGCCTTACTAGTTATAGTCCATTATCAAGGGAAGCTAAGACAGAAACTCAAGGCAGGAACCTGGAGGCAGGAACTGAAGTACAGACCATGGAGTAATAGTGTTTACTGGCTTGTGCCTTGAGGCTTGCTCAGCTTGCTAGAAACTAGATTTTTACATGTAAAGAATGTCACTTCATTTAATGTGTTCTAAAATTGAAACTTAGAGATTTTTCCATAAAACTTTCTAAACATTAAATGCTTAAGCAATTATTAGTGTTGCAGATAAAATTAAATTCTAAGAATAGATTGGATTATTTAATCTTTAATTCAGTGATTGTTGTGTTATAGTTTTATAATCGATTATGTTTTTATTTAAACAATGAAAGACAATGAGTAAAAGAATGAAAGAGTACATTAACCTACTTGCAAAAAGAACTGTGTGACTTCAGATGATCTGTCAATCATGATTGAAACAAGACTGTGGAGGTCTGATGGAAGGGTCTACGAATGCAACACAAGTCAGAAAGAGATCATTAGCTATAAACCCATGAGCCTAAAACCATTAGCAATCAATAACCATGGCTAAAGTGACTATTTGGGAAAATAAATTTGTAAGATTAAAAAAAAAATAAGAGCCAGACAATGATGGTGCACACCTTTAATCACAGCATTTGTGAGGCAGAAGCAGGTGGATCTCTGTGAGTTCAAGACCAGCCTGGTCTACCAAGTGAATTCCAGTACAGCCAGGGATATCCAGAAAAACCTTGTCTTGAAATCAACAACAGCAACAAATTGAGTTGATGCTTAGAGAGATGGGTCAACAGTTAAGAATACTTACTGTTCTTGCAATGTTCCTAAAATCAGTTTCTAGTTCCCAGTTCAGGCAGCCTGTAACTCCAGTTCCAAGAAATTCAAGGAATCTCAGGGATCTAATGTCCTTTACTAGTCTCAATGGGGGGTGGGAGGGAAGCTACATTCACATGTACATACCCATTAATGGCATATAAACCTCAGTTTTTATTCCAAGTTGATTTTATTACAAATTGGCTTAAATTTCTTGATCCTGATTCTTAAATATAGTTATATTTTAAGTGGAAGTTATCTTAGAGTTATATTCTTCTTCATTTTGCAACAGAGAAGAAGAGTTTTATCAAGGCAAAGGTATTCATGTTGTTGGCGTGTTTTGGTATCACTTTCTTGACTTCTAATCTTAAATTGAATATACTTTTATATCAAACCAAAATACTCTGTAGCAAGAATCTTAAAAGTTCTTATTAATAAAATCAGACCTGGTGCCAGGTATTGGGGTGAAGCTGGAAGATCAGAGAAACAGAACAAGCCACAGCTACTTCACCATGCTAATTCCTCAGCTGATCCTGTTTCCTCAGACTGGATGCCTCTGAGTCCTCATCTGAATGGCTCTAAGCTGATCTGTTGCTCAAAAGCCTAAAAGCTTAACCAGCCAAATTCTTCTAGTTTCTGGTCTTCACGCCTTATATATATTTCTGCTTTCTGTCATCACTCCCTGGGATTAAAGGCTCACTTTCTGGGATTAAAGGCACATGTCACCATGCTTGGCTGTATCCTTGTGGCATTGAACTCACAAAGATTCAGACAAATTTCTGCCTCTGGAATGCTAGGACTAAAGGCATATGTTAACACTGCCTAACCTTTATGTTTAATATTGTGGCTGTTCTCTTCTCTGACCCCAGATAAATTTATTAGCATGCACAATATTTTGGAGAACACAATACCACCACAATCCTCTATCATGACAGAGGATAGTTACTTGTTTTAAAACTACATTCAAATGATGGAGATTATATTTGTTTCCAATCTATGAAAGATACCAGAAATTGGTTCATTGTATCCATGGTTTGGAAAAAAAAAAGTAAGTGTATGGTTGGAGATGATCCTTGCCGGGGACCAGCCTCAGCAATTTCGGGGGTCTGAAGGATGGGATACCTGGAAGGCGCAGTAACGACTCAGAGACAATGTTCGTGCAAGCTGACAGGTGACTTCGGGCTTCTGCAATCAATTGCTAAGTAGCTTTTCTACTACAGTTTCTTTAGCTTCCCTAGCTTCTCTTAGCTTCTCTAACTTCTCTTAGCTTCTGCTTTTGCCCTGGTAACCTCAGTCTTTTATTATCATAAGTAAAGGGAAAACAGAAGGAAAAGGGAAATTCACCCAATACAAAATGTCCTCATGATTTCAAAGGTTATTCTTAGAAAATCACCAATATATTCTTCATCATCTTTTACTAAACACAGGAACTATCCCAAACTTAACACCAAAGCAAGCATAATCTATTTTTGTTACTAATGATTATACAATCTTCTGAGCACCTGACCCAGAAGCTAGCAACATGCAATTTCACATAAAAGGTAAAAATAAGAACAACGGTCAATGTACCAGACAGTCATTTCCTTCTAGCACAGCCTGCTCCGACCTCAAGACCCCTGCAGCCACCTAAGTTCCTCCTCAGTCCTCTGCAAATACCAAGCCCCATGACTGGTGGGCTCCAATGACCTCACACAAGAAATCTGTCCCTGCAAGTCAGCAACTTCTGGCCTTCTATATCCTAACAATTCCAAGGAAGACTTAATCTAATTTTTAAAGCTTCTATGAAAGGAAGCTTACCTTTCTTGGCAGCTGTTTTCAATCTAGGAACCCAATAAAACTTGTAGCAATCACTCCATCAATTGTCACATTATCTCCACACTCCTTCAGGAAGAATAAAAAAATATCTGAATTAAAGTTGCCATCTCCCTTTCTTGGTGAAGGCCACTATTTTCCTCCTATTCTAGGTTCCCCCACTTCTAGTTTGTCATCCCATCTATATATTATTCCATCCACAGTCTTCAGTCAATACCCTTTAGGGTCTCAAGTTTTATACAGTGTCCTTGGATTATCCTCAGAAACTAAATTAATTATTCATCATGGCCAATTTGAGTCCAGTGTGTTGATACACATCATACCATGTGCTATAGTTGTCCACATATTCGGTACAGTTTATCCAAGCCTAAAAAGCTTCCCCAGGCTGCAGGTTCTTTTCCATGAACTGCTTAACTGCCTTAACCCCAGCCTGGGTGATCATCTCTGTATAATTTCCTGTGAAATTTACTTCACTCCTTTCCTCTATCACAGAAACCACCATTGATCTAGGAACACAGAATATGAAGATCAGATAGAAGAAAAAGACTAGTATTACAAGAAATATTTATATGGAGGAGGACATGACATGTGCATGTCATAAAGCATGACCTTGAGACATGTAGGCATTTCTGCCTTGGCCCTCTAGAGGCATGCTAAGCAGAAGATGCAGAGGGGAACACACAGAGGGTTGATGGTCCACAATCTTGGGTCCCCCTTTCTCCAATCTCTGCTGGCAGCACATCAGCCATCTTATATGCCATCCCCGGCAGATTCTGACAAAAGCTGCCCTTGAAATGAAAGATTACATGAGTTTATATCATGCTAGTTCACTTCCACTGTCAACGAATGTCTTTTTGAGGTGACCTTGGCCAGACTTTCAGCAGAGCTCTATCTTTTGAACAAGAGCTTGTCCCTACTCAGGCAATCATAATTGTACAAATTGCCACAGCACTGTTGACAACAGCTGGCTTAAAGGCCATTTTCAGTAAGTATTATAGCCAGAGAGTTTGTGGTGGCTTAAATATGAGCCCCATACATTTGAACGCTTGGTCATAAGGGAGTGGAGCTAGTTGACAGAGATTAGACAATATGGCCTTGTTGGAGGAAGCGTGTCACTAGGAATAGGCTTTAGAATTTCAAGTGCTCAAAACAGTCCTGGTGTTCTCTTCCTGCTGCTTGCTGAGATGTAGAACTCTGACCTACCTCTCCCGTACTAGGTCTGCCTGCACCATGCTCTCCACCTTGATGATAATGGACTAAAACAATCATCTGAATGTTAGCAAGTCCTAACTAAATGCTTTCTTTTACAAGAGTTACTGCGCTCATAGCATCTCTTCACAAAAATAGAACTTTAAATAAGGCAAGGTTGTATATATCAAAGTTTCATATAAATCATACATATTTTGTATATGTCAGTTAGATCTCTCACCCATTGCCAGAAATGTAATGCTCTGTCAAATAAAAAAGAAGCAGTCTACACAAACACACACACACACACACACACACACACACACACACACACACACACACACACATGCGTTCATATGTTCATTACCAAAAGTAAATGAAAATACTCTTTAATAGAGAGGAAATTTTCATAAAAATCTCTTTTATGAAAAAATTAAATCTGTATTTATCAATTGGAGGAATACTTAAAATTCAGCACAGGGTTATTTTGTCACATAATGTTCAATTTTCAGCTCTCTGGCTTAGTTTATGTGGATAATGCATTCTATTTCCACTATTTACATCTATTCTGTTCTTCATTATTTGGATAGAACTAAAGTTAATGATGAACACAATGGTTTTCGTTAAGAACATTCATCTTTCAGTCAGTAGTAGGTACTGATTTATACTTCCAAAGGCTACTGTATTGAAGACAAAGGATGGTACTTTCACAGTTGAGTGGTTTCCATTAACTTCCCTCTGTCCATTTAGTCAGTACCTATTTTTGAATTTTCTCTAAAGCTAACCTGTCACCTTTTAAATTCTGACTTTGGTGTTTTTCTTGTTTCAGCTACCAACACTTTTGTGCACTCTTCGCTGGAGGAGAGGCTATGCACCGTTCCCCTTGACAAAGGAATTCAGTCATCTAAATCAGGGAAGTCCTGTGTACTTGGCTGTTCTCCTAGAATGGGTGCCATTCAGGATGTCAGCTACCAAGCTGGTACTTAATGTGATCTGATTTCCAGGCTCCATTTCTCTGTGTTCAGAAAGGTGCAGCAAAACTAAACCCTGACCCTACCTTTCTACCACAGGATTTGTTCATTATGAATTTTGTACTCCAAAATTAACAGATTAGTTAAACTTTATAATCAACTAATGGATTTATACAATATTGACTAATTTTTGATGCCGTTTTCTTCTTTGGCTAGAACTAAATATTGATCTCTGTTTATTACTATAGGTGATTTCTGTTCTAACTTCAATTACTCTTAGTAGAGTATGAAGTCATGGACAGCAGAAATTTGATTGATTATATTTTTATGTTTAAGAGGTTCAGGTCCATGGAAGGGACTGAACACTTTTAAACTGACTGATTGAAATATCCACTTGGTTTTACACATGCATTAGAATAATAGGACTATATTAGTGGTTTTAATTTAAAGATGTACACACAAATTTGTGTTTTATATGTTAAATTTAATTCTAAGTATTATTATCAAATAATTACATTTTAAACTCTATGTGAATCATTTTGTTAGAAGTTAATGGTCTTATCCAGTCATTGGTTCTTTATGGTGCAATGTCAATCTGCCTGGTAAATATGCCTACTGTACAGTAGGTAAGATGGGGTAAACCAATTACTCTCTTGACTACATTTGAGTCCTGTTTCACAGGAAGGAATCCATGCCTGGTCCTGTAAACAAACTCATGGCCAAGGAAGGCATAGGCCTTAGAGAAAAATCCATATTGTTCTTTTACTAAGTGGTCGTGTTGTCAAACAGCCTTCTAGATATTTGTGGATATATCCATAGGCTTGTTCTGATCCCAACCTTGGTGAGACACTTCTTAGTGCAGTGAGCATGGATCATGGCAGAGATGTGTTGCTGTCCAAAGTGCTGACAGTAAGTGACTGAATACTCAGCCACATTAGGGACAGTATCACAGAAGAGGAGGCAGAAAGCAAGAGCTGCAGGATGGGGAAGAGTGACCTGAAAGGCTATTCTGCTGTGGGATGGTCTTCCTGTGTTCGGTGAATGTGTCACTACCACTGATGAGTAAAGAAGCTGTTTTATCCTACAGGAAGGCAGGGTAGAGCCAGGTGGGAAATACAAGCAGAGATACAGGGAGAAGAAGGGCAGAGTCAGGGGGAGTCACCAGCCAGCCACTGGAGGAGCAACATGTATTAGAACACAGGTAAAGCCATGAGAGCCATTAATTTTACATTAATCTATGTAAAAACATAGATTCATAGAAATGGGTTAATTTGAGTAGCAAAATCTAGTTAGTTATAAGCCTGAGCAATAGGCCAAATAGTTTGTAATTAATATTAAGCTTCTGAGTGATTATTTTAAAAGTGGCTACAGGACCAGGTGGGAAAGAAAAGCCTCTATCTATATCTGTACCATCCTCTGGATATCACATGAATGTTGAACACTTAAATTCACAGTAGCTCTGCATACCTATATAAGATCTGAGCCCCAGAGTAAGTCATCTAAAAACTCTAGCGTGGATTGCAGAGGGGTTATAAGACCCCACCTCTAGTTAAATTATTGGCAGTTTATTACTGCTAGGGAGAGGGAAAATCATTTTTTTGCACACCCATAAGCATGTGGACAACAAAAATAAGAGTCAATGGGTTAAAATTAATTACTTAATTAATTTAAAAGGGGGACATTAAGTTGGAAAGAAATGTGATGGGGTTCTAAGGAAAGTTTGGAATGGGGGAGATATCATTAAATATAGACACTTTATACATGTACGGAATTTTTAAAGAATAAACATATTTTTTTTAAAAAAGTTGATGCCTAGCTTTTTGAGATCTTTATATATTTTGGAAATCAACACTCTGTCAGATGTGGAGTTGGTGAAGATCTTTTCCCATTCTGTAGGCTGTCGTTTGGTCTTATCGACTGTGTCCTTTGCTTTACAAAAGCTTCTCAGTTTCAGGAGGTCCCATTTATTAATGGTCTCTCTCAGTGTCTGTGCTACTGGTGTTATATTTAGGAAGTAGTCTCCTGTGCCAATTCGTTCCAGACTACTTCGGGATCTGTCCCTAGTCTATGGGCAGGCTTCTGGAATCCGGTGCCTGAGGTGTGACACCTTACACAGCCTTGGTGCTGTGGGAAGGGACTTGGACCTGCCTAGGCTCAGTGTGCTGGGCTCTTCTGACTCCCCAATGGGAGACCTCAATTTGGGGGATGTGGGGTAGCTTGGAAGAGAGGGCTGGGGGTGGGAGGAGGGAGGAGGAGGGGTCTGTGGATAGTATGTGGAGTGAGTAGAAAATTTCTTAATAAAGAAAAATGAAAAAAAAAGTTGAATTTATGAAAAAAGACAATTAAACTCTGTTTTCCATATACATTGCATCCTCACTGCACCCCTGTCTTAGCATGTCAATCGCTACTCCCGTGTTTGTCTTCTCTCTAAGATCAAGTCTTTTGGAGACAAAGCACACACCCTAAACACACACAATTTCCAAGAAATTCTTGAGAACCTAAAAAGTATTAAATTTTAAAAATGAATATAAAGAACAAAAATAATTGTATTACTTTCAAAATTTACTTTGTCACTGCCTATGAGACTATTTTCAACCATATTTAATTCCAGAACAACCATATAATCCACTGTTTACCTCGATCGTCTTGTTCAAAATATTATTCTCATTTAGAAAATTATTTTCAACTTTAAAAGCCATATTTTAATTTGCAATTTGTGCATGTGTGTGTCTTTGTGCATGCATGCAATGCAGGGGTGCACATGTGAAGCTCAGAGGACCACTTGCCACGCTAACTCTTCTTCCACTGTCTAGGTGCCAGAGATTGGACTCAGATCTCCAGGCTCGGCAGCAAGCGAGCTGAACCATCTTGCCGGTCCATGGTATGTGTGCTTCATTCTTCCATACATTTAGTCCCTTATTCCCCACTGAAATCGGAACTCCTCAGCAATGTACCAAAGCACACTATGTTCCTAGTGATTAGTTTATACAATAGCAGTTATTCCTGAAAGCTCAGTTCTTTTCATCATGTCTCTGGATATTTTTTCTGTCCTTTGTCTCTGGCATTTCTTTCTTATTTATTTATATATCTCTGTCAGGAAAGGAGATGTAGATAGGAAAAGTTCAATGGCAACAACAATGTTGTCTATATTCAGATTCCCACTTCAGATTCTTCTGACAAATAGACCCAAATATTCTCCTTACATTGAAACATTTTATCCTGCTTTAGAAGGAAAACACCCTTGCCTTGAGATCTTAAGTTGCACTGTAGGTATTCTGTGCTTCCCAATATCTTTGAACCTAATATTAATCAATTTCTCGTTGCTAATCACCACCACTGTGATTTTGGTACTTAATTCCCTGTTTTCAGCTGGATTATTTTTAATATTGAAATAGATTATGAAATCTTGATTATAAGACCATTATTGATTAAATTTGAAAGAAAACCCAAGTAAAAGCAAGCCATCAAGTAATAATTTTCTTAATCTTAAAAGTACAAATGACACATTGTTCCTTATCTAATTGGTACAATTTTGCTAGGCATTTAACAAATTCATAAAATTCTCTCTTTAAGTTTTACAATTTAAATTTCTCATGTACTTCAAATGCTCAATAACATATATTGATAAATCGATATACAATGGAAAGAGAAGGAGGATGTTTAAAGCTAACTTGAAAATGAAATGAAGGGAAGACAGATTAGTTAAAAAGAGATTGCTAAGGAAGTTATCTCTGCAATGAGGCAATATAAAGAAGAAAGCATGCTTAATTATTGATTGCTTCTGATATAATAATTTTAAATGTCAACCACTCTAAAAAAAACACCAAATGATGGACAATGGTTAAAGCCAACTTGCCCGTACTCCATCCCAGCCTCAGTTTCCTAGTTTACCCTCATATTTAGAAAGTGGCACATAAAGTTAATTTAGAGTTTCTCTCACAATGTTTTCTTTCTCTTTTGTTTCTTTTTGTTTATATTTTTTTAATTTTTTACATCCCAATCAAAGTTTTCCCTCCCTCTCCTCTTCCTAGTTCTCTCAAACCTCTCCCCGCTACCCATCCCCTGCACACTACCCACTCCTCCACTGTTTCTGAGGCCCACCTGTATCTCACAATATTTTCTACTTATTCTATTTGTTTTATGATTTTTTAGGCCAGAATTGCAAGAAAGTCTATTTGGGCAAGTCAGTTCACATCGCCAGTGTAACACAAATCTTAAAAGGTCTTATTAATAAAAAACCTGGAGCCAAATATTGGGTTAAAATCTGAGAGATCAGAAAAGCAGAAAGAAGCCAGCCAGTTCTCACCACTTGTAGATCTTCAGTCAAAGAGACCTGCTTCCTGTATTCTCATGCCTGTATGCCTTTCTGTTCTGCCATCTCATTTCCTCTCCACCCAGCTACATCACTTCCTCTTCCTGCCCAGCTCTGTCATTTCCTGTTTGTCTATACAGATCTCCAGACCTTTATGGTTAACTAGCATTGGAATTTAAGGCGTGTGCCACCATGCCTGGCTCTGTTCCCTTTGAACTCATAGAGATCCAGACAGAGCCATGTCGCCTGGGGGATAGGATTAAAGGTATGTGCTACCATTGCCTGACTTTTATGTTTAATATACTGGCTGGCTTTTCCCCCTGCTCCTCAGATAAACTTTCTTGGGGGACACAGATAAAATATTAATACATACCAGCTCTCAATTATTTGTCTTCCAATGCTCTGTTTGTTTCTAAGACCTTATAAAATCTATACTCTCATACCAGTCATGTTTTATAAACTCTAATGGGACTAGGGATTGTAAACTTGAAATTTAAGGATGACAGTTCTTATGCTACTTACAGAAAGTACTTCTGTTTAAAGAAGAAAATCAAAGGATTTGAGTTGGTTGTCATAATTGAAGGAAAGGAGAAATTTTGAAAGGTGAATCACAAGACAAATTTAAGTCCGTGAAAACATGGTTGGGAAAATAATTTTCATGGTTTGTGAGATCATTTCTTATAAATACGAAAGAACATCTAATTGAACACACGTACTAAAGTTTGCCTACTCATTCCTTTAAAGATCTTTATTGTTTCCAATTTTATATAATCAGGAAAATTCTGATATAAATATTTTGTAGACATAGATATTTGATTCACTTGTCTAATAAACATTTAGGGTGATAATAACATTACATAGTAAAATGATGTTTATGCATTACAGAAACTAACAACTCCTTCCCACTTGGTCTTTGTTATTTTCTCCTTACTGAGTCAAAAATACCTAACACAAGCAACAAAAGGAAGGATTTACTCTGTCTTAAAGTTTGAATATACAGTCCATACTGTTGGCATGGTGGCATTAATGTTGGCACGGTGATTAATCCTTTTACACTCACAGCAGCAAGAAGAGAGATGAAGGCACATACATCATTCAGTTTTTTCCATTCATTTTTGGAACCCAGGTCCTGAATAGTGTCATCCACATTCAGGGTGGATCTTTCTACCTACGCTATCTCTGACACCCAAGCAGACATTTAACTCCTAGGTGATTGCAAATCCTATGGAAATAACAATCCATATTAACTATCACATGGATGTCTCATTTTTCATTTTATCATCAACAATGAGAAGGTTTTTTTTTGATGTTCTACATATTCACCAATCATCTTCCAGTTCAAACTTGAGTATGTCAGCATTCTAATTAGCATTAAATGGCACCTTATTATTGAGTATGCCAACATCCTAAAGGGTGTAGAATGCTACCTCAGCATTGCAGATGTCAGAGAAAATGTAAGTGTGTGTGTGTGTGTGTGTGTGTGTGTGTGTGTGTGTGTGCATATAAGCATATGAAAGACACAGTAAAGGAGAAAGAAGTGGTTAAAAATAGTATGTCCCTAAGAGAATAAAAATGAAGAAGAAAACCATCACAAATTGTCTTTTATATACTTGTATATAGTGTACAAGCAGAGACACATTCAGTTTTTCTTGATAGTTGGCTATATACAAGAGTTATAAGTACCTCCACTTATCACCATCCTCTCTGTCCACTAGGATCAGAGATTCCTCTGTACTCACTGCTGCACTGAAGTTTATCTGATGAAAGTGGACAGAGATTAAGTGAATCAAAGCCAGGTTTTAGGCTATCTGAAAAACTCAGAGCTGTACCATATTATTAGAAGTGTTCAATACTCTTTTTTTTCATTTTTGAAATAGATAATATCCTTATGCAACAATGCCTTCCCAGTATTTTATCCAGAAATAATTAATATGTGAGGATTTAGCATAATTAGCCCCTTACAGCACATTTTAATGCCATATAAATTACAAAATAAGATATTCTCAAACATGATTACAGCTATATAATATGGTGTGTGTGATCTTTAAATATGGAGGCATATCATTATTTATCAATATGAGATATTGGTCAGGGTGTGCCTTGTGTAGAATGCAAGATTACCTATTGCTAGTTTCTGATTCTGCATAAAATAAAGAGAGCTGGATCATAAAGTGCCAGAGTGATCCCTTAGCAGGTGTGTTGAGAATAATTCGTATTTAATCTCTGTTTTTGCTTATTATTAAGAATTCATAGAGCTCAGAGGTTTAAAACATAAAGTTTGTTGTCAAAATTGTTTTTCTGATACTGATTCCAAGGCTTAGATGCCCCGAGATCTGCTTGATAGCCTGAAATCTGCCATTCTTTTCTTTTTGTCACATGTTCATGGTTTTCACTAAACTGAAGACTCTGCAGGGACTATGAGCTTTAAGCTTCAAACATATAGAATGAAAGTAAATGGCTATTAGTTCCACATAAGGATTTGTATGCATAAAAAACCTTAACAAGGCATAGAAAATATATTTTTAAATTATTAAAAAAAGAAACTGGAAAAATAGAAATTTTAATCCTAGAACCATTTACAGAAAGATATTTGAAAGGTTAATTATCTATTCTTGGGAGAATAGATTTGGTATTGGAAAAGTAACAATGGAGCAGTAACTACAAGCACCTAAGAGACTGGAAGTGCATACTCACAGGGCACGGAGGCGGAGTGTGTGCAGGTAGGTGGTACATCTTATGTATCCTTTTGTATCATTTGTCAGTGGGCCATGAATACATGCATGTCCATTTACCACTGGATGTGTGTGTTTGCTCACTGAAGGATCAAGAATTCGCACAGGGACTGAAAGTTATGTCACCTCTTCCATCAGTCTATGACTCCATGGTTAGGCTGTGGGCCAAGTCTGATGCTGAGCTTCTGATCGACCATTGGATAACCACCTCTTGTAAAGAAGCAGGGCTACTGTGAAGTCACTGCTTCTGGAATGTGGCTGGGTTGGGGTGTTTGGAGTACTATCTCCTAAAGGTACTTTTTAAGATTTACTTTAAAAGCAATTCAGAAAATCCATTGGAAAGAAAATTGTATTTTAAAAATGTTTGAAAGAAATTAACTGCATTCTAAAATATTAGTCTATTCTAATTGTGAGCACACTAATTACAGGACTTAAAATGAAATTGTGCCTTAATAGTTAATAGAATTGTGTTCTTTTTATAAGCAATATAAAGAAGTTTAAATCGAAAGGAATCTAACAGGATTTACACTTGCTAATAAGGGTGATGTGCTAAAATCACTCTTAGCAGTTATAGTTTTATTTTCATTTTTTCAATGGCAGGACCCTATCAAAGGAAGCTTTCTGATAAATATATTTTGTTTCTGAACAGCTGATGGGATAGGGCTGTTAATTGTGCTATATTATTTTGCTATATTATTTGTGGCTATTGTAAAAGGTGATGTTTCTCTGATTACTTTCTCAGCCTATTTATCACTTGTATATAGGAGGACTATGGATGTTTTTGAGTTAATCTTGTATCCTGCCATATTACTGAAGGTGTTTATCAGCTGTAGGAGTTCCGTGGTAGAACTTTTGGGGTCACTTATGTATACTATCATATCATCTGGAAATAGTGAAAGTTTGACTTCTTCCTTTCCAATTTGTATCCCCTTGATCTCCTTTCATTGTCTTATTGCTCTAGCTAGAACTTCGAGTACTATATTGAATAGATATGGGGAGAGTGGACAGCGTTGTCCTGTTCCTGATTTTAGTGGAATCACTTTGAGTTTCTCTCCATTTAATTTGATGTTGGCTCTCAGCTTGCTGTAAATCAATACTACCTGTTGCAGACACACAGAAGGAATGACATATCAAACTTTCTGTGAGTGGCAAAAAAACTCAAAGGTGAAGATACCTAGCCAAGAGGGCTGTAAAAGGGTCAGATTGCAGAGATACTTGGAAATCAAGGAAGAATGGACAAGAGGCAGACAGGAGAACAGACAGATTGTTGCAGTGACCAAGAACAATACTAAAGCCTAAGACAGATGGGTGAATTATCTATAGTGGTTTATCCTCTAGTTCCACGGATATCTGACCTAAAATTTAGAACATTTTCAAGGCAATAATTTTCAAGGTGCTATTTTCATCTACCAAAAAATTGTGAGGGAAAAATCTAAAAGAAATGTATAATTTTCTGGATAGGTACCATATACCTAAATTAAATCAAGACCAGATAAAGTATTTAAATAGTCCAATAACCCCTAAGGAAATAGAAACAGTCATTAAAAGTCTCCCAACCAAAAAAAGCCCAGACCAGATGGTTTCAGTGCAGAATTCTACCAGATCTTCGAAGAAGAGATAATACCAATACTCTTTAAATTGTTCCACACAATAGAAACAGAAGGACCATTACCAAACTCCTTCTATGAAGCTACAATTACCCTGATTCCTAAACCAAACAAGGATACAACAAAGAAAGAGAACTATAGACCAATCTCCCTCATGAACATTGATGGAAAAATACTCAATAAAATACTGGCAAAGAGAATCCAAGAGCACATCAAAACAATTATCCACCATGATCAAGTAGGCTTCATCCCAGGGGTACAAGGGTGATTCAACATACAAAAGTCTGTCAATGTAATACACCATATAAACAAACTCAAAGAAAAAAACCACATGATCATCTCACTAGATGCAGAAAAGGCATTTGACAAAATTCAACACCCTTTTATGATAAAGGTCTTGGAGTGATCAGGAATACAGGGAACATACCTAAACATAATAAAGGCAATTTACAGCAAGCCAACAGCCAACATCAAATTAAATGGAGAGAAACTCAAAGCAATTCCACTAAAATCAGTAACAAGGCAAGGTTGTCTGCTCTCCCCATACTTATTCAATATAGTACTTGAAGCTCAAAAGAGAAGAAAACAAAGGTAAACACAGACAAATGGAACAGCATCAAAATTCTCTTTTGAGCCAGAGCAATAAGACAACATAAGGAGATTAAGGGGATACAAATTGGAAAGGAAGAAGTCAAGCTTTCCCTATTTACAGATGACATGATAGTATACTTGAGTGACCCCAAAGATTCCACCAAGGAACTGATACAAATTATAAACACCTTCAGCAACATAGGAGGATACAAGATCAACTCAAAAAAATTAGTAGCCCTCTATATACAATTGACAAAGAGGCTGAGAAGGAAATCAGAGATACATCACCCTTTACAATAGCCACAAATGATATAAAATAACTTGGGGTAACACTAACCAGGCAAGTGAAGGACCTATATGACAAGAACTTTAAGTCCCTGAAAAAAGAAATTGAAGACGATGTCAGAAAATGGAAAGATCTCCCATCCTCATGGATAGGCAGGATTAACATAGTAAAAATGGCAATCTTACCAAAAACAATCTACAGATTCAATGCAATCCTCATCAAAATACCAACACTATTCTTCACAGACCTGGAAAGAATAATACTCAACTTCATATGGAAAAACAAAAAACCCAGGATAGCCAAAAGAATCCTGTACAATAAAACAACCTCTGGAGGCATCACGATCCCTGACCTCAATCTCTACTATAGAGCTACAGTTATAAAAACATCTTGGTACTGGCATAAAAACTGACATGTGGACAAATGGAATCGAACTGAAGACCCTGACATTAACCCACACACCTATGAACATATGATTTTTGACAAAGAAGCCAAAAGTGTACAATGGAACAATGAAAGCATCTTCAGCAAATTGTTCAGGCATAACTGGATATCAATGTATAGAAGGCTGCAAATAGATCCATATCTGTCACCGTGCACAAAACTTAAGTCCAAGTGGATCAAAGACCTCAACATAAATCCAGCTACTCTGAACCTGCTAGAAGAGAAAGTAGGAAGTAGTCTTGAATTCATTGGCATAGTAGATCACTTCCTAAATATAACACCAGTAGCACAGACACTGAGAGAAACGATCAATCAATGGGACCTCCTAAAACTGAGAAGCTTTTGTAGAGCAAAGGATATGGTCAACAAGGCAAAGCAACAGCCTACAGAATGGGAAAAGGTCTTCACCAACCCCACATCTGACAGAGGACTGATACCCAGAATATATAAAGAACTCAAGAAATTAGACATCAAAATGTCCAACAATCCAATTAAGAAATGGGCTATAGAACTAAACAAAGAATTCTCTACAGAGGAAACTCAAATGGCTAAAAGACATTTAAGGAATTGCTCAACATACCTAATTATCAGGGAAATGTAAATCAAAATGACTCTGAGATACCACCTTACACCTGTCAGAATGGCTAAGATCAAAACACTGAAGACACCTTATGCTGAAGAGGATGTGTTGCTAGGGGAACTCTCCTCCACTGCTGGTGGGAATGCAAGCTTGTACAACCACTTTGGAAATCAATATGGTGCTTTCTTAGAAAATTGGCAATCAATCTCCCCCAAGATCCAGCTATACCACTCTTGGGCATATACCCAAGAAATGCTCAATCATACCACAAGGGCACTTGCCCTGCTATATTCATATCAGCATTGTTTGTAATAGCCAGAACCTGGAAACAACCTAGATGTCCTTCAACTGAAGAATGGATAAATAAAATATGGTATATATACACAATGTAATACTACTCAGCAGAGAAAAACAATGACATTATGAGCTTTGTAGGCAAATGGATGGATCAAAAAAAATCATCCTGAGTGAGGTAACCCAACCTCAGAAAGACAAACATGGTATGTACTCACTCATAGGAGGATACTAGATGTAAAACAAAGATGACTAGACTGCTACTCACAACCCCAGGGAGGCTACCTAAAAAACAGGACCCCAAGAAAGACACAGGGATTGCCCAATGACAGTGAAATGGATGAGATGTACATGAACAACCTGGACGTGAATGGGGGTAATGAAGGGCAAGAATCAAGGGAAAGAAAGCTTGGGGGAGCAGGAGATCCCAGCTGGATCAAGAACAGAGAGGGAGAACAAGGAATAGGAGACCATGATAAATGAAGACTACATGAGAATAGGAAGAAGCAAAGTGCTAGTGAGGCCCACAGAAATCCACAAAGACACCTCCATAATAGACTACTGGCAATGGTCAAGAGATACCCAAACTGACCTACTCTGGTGATAGGATGGCCAAACACCCTAATTGTCATGCTAGAAACCCCATCCAATGACTGAGGGAACTGGATGCAGAGATCCAGGGCCAGGTCCAAGGTGGAGCTCCAGAAGTCCAATTGGTGAGAAAGAGGAGGGTTTGTATGAGCAAGAAGTGTTGAGACCAAGGTTGTATAAAGCTCAGGGACAAATATCCAAATGAATGGAAATACATGAACTATGAACCAATAACTGAGGGGCCCCAAACTGGATCAGGCCCTATGGATAAGTGAGACAGTTGATTGGCTTGATCTGTTTGGGAGGCATCCAGGCAGTGGGAGTGGGTCCTGTACTCACTGCATGAGTTGGCTCTTTGAAACCTGGAGCTTATACAGGGACACTTGGCTCAGCCTGGGAGGCTGGGACTGGACTGAATTTACCAGGTGGAACTCAATCCTCAGGGGAGTCTTTGGCCTTCAGGAGATGGGAATGGGGGGTGGGTGGGGGAAAGGTGGGGGTGGGGGAGAACATGGGAATTCATGGCTGATATGTAAAAATAATTAAATTATAAAATAAAAAAATTTGAGAGGAAAAAATAAGATACTCTCCAAGAATCCAGTGTTTCAGTTGTAAAGATCAACATGAAAAATATCAGTACAAAGTGAGTGTAATATATCCATTGTGAGGTAGAAAAATTGAGGCAGGATGCTTGACTTCCAGTGTGGTGAGTTCAGGGATGGGGATGTGAAGATGCCACATAATAATAATATAATATAATATTATATATAATATAAGATAATCAGAAATAATATAAGATAATCTCAAGTTATTTAAAAAGTATGTCTAATCTTTAAGACTCTTAATTCTTATCGAAATAGAACTACACCAAACTTTGAACTATCATTTTTAAAAAGATTTAAAAGAACATAAAGCATTTGATAATAAATATACACTTGCACTTCTTTTTATCTCTTCAAAATGCAGATCGTAAGTATTCAACAGCTATAAAACTATTGGAAATATTTCTTCTCTGTAGGCTGTATCTCCACTCCAGCGTTTCTTTTGCTCTTCAATGCTTTTTATTTTGATACTGTTCCATTTGTCTGTGTTTACCTTTGTTTTCTTCTCTTTTGAGCTCTATCAGACAAATTATTTTCAAGTCCCTTGCTAGAGAGTTTCCATCTATGTTTCCTTGTAGCAGATTTAGTTCTATGTCACTGTTTAAGTATTTTACTCACTTTGAGTTGACTTTGCATAGGGTGTGAAATGATGGCCCAGTTTCAATCTTTTTCATGTGAATGTTCATAAAATTTTACTAAATAGAAATATGAAGAAGGCTTCAACATCTTTAAGAAGCAAGGAATTGAGAATAAAGCCACAGTGAAATATGATCTCATATCCTCTAAAGTGGCTGTAACTATAGAGACATGATAAAAAATGATGAGGGTGTGGAAGAAAGGAAAATCTTACATGCTGTTGATGGGAATGGAGACTAGTACAATGATTTCAGAAAACAGTATGGAACACACCCTAAACCTTAAAATAAAATCTCCTGTGTTGTAGCAGTTCTACTACTGGTTATATATCATAGGGGATTAAAACTAGTATGTCATGGAGATTTTTATAGTTGATGAACATTTAAGCATGCTATGGGATCAAAGTAAGTGTCCACCTTGGACTGGTAAAAGAAATGTGGCATATATACATTGCAAAACATTACACAGCTTTTGTGAAGGGGAAGTCCATCTGCAACATGAAATGGGTAGAACTGAAGGACATTAAGCTAAGTAACATAATACAGACACGGGAATACAGATAGTTGTAAACCCTCTCTGTGTGGAATGAAAACCATACTACAAGGCATGGGATACCTCTCTGTGCATTATTGTTTAAGGATTCCTATGGGTCTTCAAAACAAGCCAGATTACTGCCATTGTCCTAGGCCCCTAGGTCATTCAACTGTGTGATAAGATCCTGTTGATGAAGACACTGCATACCTTGTCCAAAGAGCATTAGAGAAATCAATCTTAAAGGGACCAGAAATGTAGAGGTGAGGTACTAATGCTCAGCGCCCCACACACAGGGTCCTCCAAGAAATGCTTCCAGGAGAGAGGGAAAAGTGAAAGATTTCTCTAAAAATGTCATGCACAAGAGCATATGATTTTCATTCTATATTCTTTTTATTGTTGTGTCCTTATTTCTGATTCTCTTATCCTAATTGTCTATACTTTCTTAGCTCTAATTCTCGTTTCCTATTCTAATTCTTCTTTTCTTCTTCATCTTTATTTTTCTTCTTTATTCTTCTACATCTTTAGTCTACTACCTATTACAAATTTCCAAGCATATATATACTTCCAAGCATATATATATATATATATATATATATATATATATATATATATGCATTCATTAGCAACTTGTTAGTAAAGCCTACAAAGCAAACTCTCAGGGACAAGCATTCTGATAAGGGTCACACTTGGCAAAGACTTGGTTAGCTTAATTGGTGACTGTCAACATCTGTAGGTTGTAAAATGTTCTGGTTAAAGGGATAGCTACAAGGGTACAAGGAAGAAACTAAACCAATGAGATATTTAAGGAAAAGGCAAATAATACATGTACTATTTTATATGATTAATAATATCCAGATATGGTTAATCAGCTAACAGTCTTTTTCTGTTAAGCACCTGAATCTCAGGATCTAAATGCAGTTAATCTACTGAGTCTAAAATCTTGCATTAAAAACTGGTGTCAAATAAATACAAAGTGTTAATTGTTTTTTTTGGGGGGGGAATCAGAGTGGGGAGGTGCTGGTAGAAGAAGCAATAGGTGCTATTGATCTCCTGAAGGACTATGATATACCAAGGCCGCACACCTGCACTATCACTTTTAGTTCACTATAATTCTTTGAAGGGATTATATTCAACAAGGCCAGGCACCTGCAAGTCCTCTATGAAAGTTCCACAGGACATTTTGTTTGGCCAATTTACCTTGTCAGTAACTAAAGATAGAGCACAGACCTCTAACAGTCACACGGGACAATAGATCTAGTTATGAAGCATATTTTAGCATATTTTCTATATATCAAAATTATACAGTTAAATGAGAAACCATCCTCTTGACCATCCACAATTATGTGTGCCCATAAAATTGAGATGTAATCATGAGATTATATGTACACATGACATGGAAATGCATGGTAAATGGGGAGACATCAAAGCTGCTCTTAAGGAAGGAATGCAGTTCTTAGGGAAGAAATGAGGTGACACACGAGAGAAATACAGAGAAGGAGCAACTGGTCATTTATAGTCAGTAACCTCATGGCCTTGTAGGGTGGGGCTTCCCATCAAAGAGTCATTCATTTGGTGGGTATACTCTCACGGCCCTTGACACAAAAACGTTCTTTCTTGATGCCTTCCTTTCATAGTGTCAGAAGGTATATGAAGGTTTCTGGGGAAGAAATAACATCAGTGGTCTTACCTAGCACTGGACCAAGCATGCTACAACACCAACCTACTAGGAAAGACGTGCCCAGTGGTACAATAGTGGCAGGACTGTTATGGGTAACTGAGAGCTTTCTGATTAGATTTGAAGCCTTCTCAACAAGGAAGAATTTAAAGTCTTGTATTGTGACCTTGTACTAAAACACATGGCTGTGAAGTCATAGACCCCAGGGTAGAATCTGCTAATCTTATTGTGCTAAGTAGTCACATTATCAAACTTCCTTCAAAAACTTATGTATACCCATAAATTTGGGCTTCTGTCGACTTTGGTCAGAGAAAGTTCTTTTTGAGATAGGTAGCCATCAATGGAGAGATACATAACAGAAACTGACTGTGCACCCCTACATGGAACATCTATCTATATTACATCCACCCACACCAACACTTACGGGATACAAAAGAAGAGGAAGCGAAACAAATATAAGAGGGTAAGAATGGCCATCCCATCACCAGAGTAGGTCAGTCCCGGCTGTCTCTCGACCATTGCCAGCAGTCTTTTGTGGGGATATCTTTGTGGATTTCTGTGGGCCTCTTTAGCATTTTGTTTCTTCCTTTTCTCATGTGGTCTTCATTTACCATGGTCTCCAATTCCTTGTTCTCCCTCTCTGTTCTTGATCCAGCTGGGATCTCCTGCTCTCTTTCCCTCGACCCTTGCCTTTCATTGCCCCCACTCATGTCCAGGTTGTTCATGTAGATCTCAGCCATTTCTCCGTCATTGTGCCAGAGACCCCATCCAAGAACTGAGGAATCTGGATGCAGACATCCAAGGCTAGGCCCCGGGTGGAGCGCCAGGAGTCTAATTATCGAGAAAGAGGAGGGTTTATATGAGTGAGAATTGTTGAAACCAAGGTTGCATAAAGCACAGGGACAAATAGCCAAATGATGGAAACACATGAACTATGAACCAAAGGCTGAGGGGCCCCCAACTGGATCAGGCCCTCTGAATAGGTGAGACAATTGATTGGTTTGATCTGTTTGGGAGGCATCTAGGCAGTGGTACCAGGCCCTGGGCTCATTACATGAGTTAGCTGTTTGAAACCTGGGACTTATGCAGGGACGCTTGGCTCAATCTGGGAGGAGAGGACTGGACCTGCCTGGACTGAGTCTACCAGGTCGATCTCAGTCCTTGGGGGAGGCTTTGCCCTGGAGGAGGTGGGAATGGGGGGTGGGCTGGGGGAAGGGGAGGGGGCAGGAAGGGGGAGAACAAGGGAATCTGTGGCTGTTATGTAAAACTGAATGGTATTGTAAAATAAAATTTAAAAAAAGAAAGAAAATTTAAAAAAAAAAGAGGGTAAGAATGGGGAATTACGGTCTTCTGGACATGGCTGTCAAACTCTTGAACTCACAACAGCTGTGGCAATAAGTACAAGATCAAACTAATCAAAATTCTGATATATTAGGGATAGATGGTCTGTAGGCTGTACTTCTTCCTGGAGAGCTATTGGCAATGGATAGATTCTGGGGAAGGAGAATTTTCTGTTTTGAGGATATGGCCACTAGTAGGAATCCCATGTTCCAATGATGGCCCAACACCCATGCACACATGGGCAGCAAGGAAAGACTCAGTGGTTACCCCAAAATAAATGATACAGAGTTGGGAGGGGACATTTTGGAGGCCATAGTAGGAGTTGTATCAGGGAAATAGGAATATATATATATATATATATAATATATATATATATATATATAATATATACACACATATATAATTCACACACATATAATTTCATTGTAAAAACTTAACAAAAATAAAAAATGGCAATGTATAATTAATAAAAACTAAGATTAGAAAAAGATTGGGAGAATGAAGATTGAAGAAAGCAGAGAAAATGGGCAATAGGCAGATATTGAATTTTTGTTAGTCTGAAAAATAAGTTTGGTAATATAGTGATATGCATGGTGACCATAGTTAATATATTCTACAGTAAATTATGGTAATATATTTTATATTTATAATATATAATAAAATACTATATAAGCAATTTTCAAATTTTTATATATGTTTTAATATATTCATGTGGAAAAAGTGATAAAATTATGAAGTTAAAGAATATGTTAATTCATTTTGGAGGAGGGGATGGGAGGTGGGTCAGGGGAGGAAGCTGGGGGAGCAGGGGGAGAGATGAGAGGAAATCTGTGGTTGATATGTAAATTGAATAAAATTTTTTCAATAAAAAAAGAATGTTAATTAAGCCTACAGTAATGGCACATGCCTTTAATCCCAGCACTTATGAGGTGGAGGCAGAAAGATCTCTGTAAGTTCAAAGCCAACCTGATCTACACAGTGAGTTCCAAGACAATCAGAGCTATAAAGTTAGACCCTATTTCAAAACAAACAAAATAATATGCTAATTAGATTACTCTTTATGTAATGTAAATGTAGACCAAAACATCACATTTTATCCCATTCTATACAATTATTTTTTATTTGATACAAAAATAAGTGTACTGGAACATCTAAGAAGAGATTTCAATAATAGTGTTTGGAAATATTTATGGTTAAAAATTTAAGTAAAAGATCAAGGACAGAGAAATGATTTTGAGAACTTTCATATATGATTCTTCTCAAATATTTGCTATAATAATTAAATTGAATGGGTTACTATTATCTAACTGAATTTTACCATTAAGAAAGTAGTATGAAATTCTTAAAAGAAAAATGAAAGATCCCTCTCAACTCAAATAATAATTTACCCTGAAATTGTTCCTATCTTTGAAAGCATCGATTCCCAAAAATTTCCAAGAAAGTGTAATTCCATATATCCACACATATACGCACACAATCATACACACACATATAATCACATACAAACATATATACATAGTAAGAGAGACTCACACACACTGCATGTCCATATATTCTTGTATATATATTCATCTACATATTTGTATATGTTTTCATAGATTTATGTAATTTTTTTCCATGAAATTCTGAACTTCATGTTCAAAAGAGTTATATTTAAAAACCTTTAAGGATCTGTGACTAATCAAAGCACATTCTTTTCTCACTTAGATCTGTTTTCTTTTCATAAAACACACGCTTGTTGCATTTCCAAGATTGGTTGGAGGCAAGTGTAACCCCCTTTCCACTCTGCCTCCTTTCTTTTGCCTCAAAAAACAACTAAGGAGAGCAACAGAATCTTGGCAACTTGCTGCAGGATTTAACTTGGAGAATGAATTACGTTTTGTTCTCAGATGAGCTGCTCTGTCAGTGTCCATTGCATCAAACAGATGGTATGGATAACCCAAGGAGGGGAGTTTGCATACAGAATCCCAATTCTGTATTTACCCCGATTACTACAAAGAAACTATGTCCCACGTGTCCTGCATTTGAATGTTCGTGGAGGGTGGGGGCACTGGAATAGAGTTCCAAGATGACTGTTGCTGCTTCTGCCCCTTCCTCTTTGGGAAGCACCCAAAGGCTGCAAAGATACCCCACAGCTGCAGGTTTTACAGCTGCAGGTTTTAAATGGTATTTTGCAGAGAGCCATAAACACTAACTTGTTAGAAAACACAACACAAGCTTCTCTTCATCTGGTCATCAAATCTGAACACAGTTAGTGTAGAGAGATATTAGAATGCATACAAAGGTGCCTTGTCACATCCACTCTCAGTCAGCTTTTCTGGCTCTGCTAGCTCCAAATGCTTTAGGCATTCTGCCTGCCTTTGCCATTCCCTTCCCAAATACCAAATGGCAAGGGGGCACCTACCAATTGATATCTGCACTTAAAATAGACAAACTCTGTGTCCTTATCACTGCCCACTCCTCTCCACTGAATCCTTTATTTAATGGAACATAGAATAGCATTTTCAGAGTTTCATTTTTAAAGTCCTAGGTAGAGACTCCAGCCTTTCCAAATGGAGAGTGAATTCACATAAAAGAAGCAGGTTGCTAGGAGGCTCTTAGGAAAAGGAAGAGGTAATGCGTAGGTCAGGTGGGAATGCTGGCATGGCAAGAAGAGGATTCAGAGAAAAGAACCACAGGACCCAACAGAGAGAGATGGATGGTCAATCTAGAGTAAGTTGTGGTGATACATTGTGTACCCCAATAAAGCTTGCCTGGGGTTTAGAGGACAAAGACACCCATTACATTAAACATAGAGGTCAGACAGTGGTAGTACACACTTTTAATCCATGTGGATCTCTATGAGTTCAAGGCCACACTGGGAACAGAATCAGGTGTGGTGGCACACGCTTTTAATCCCAGCACTAGAAAGGAAGTAAGATGGCAGGGCACAGAAAGGTATATAAGGCATGAGTAAAGAGGAAGTATCTCTCTTGAGGCTGAGGATTTCTTAGAGATAAGAATGTGGCTGGCTTATTCTGTTTCTCTGATCTTTCAGCTTTCACCTGAATATCTGGCTCTGGGTTTTTTTCTTTTCTTTTCTTTTTTATTTATTAATAAGACCATTTAGCAATTTGTGTTACCATAAGTAGTTCAAGGAGAGCCAGATGTTAACTGCATCCAGTGTTTTCTATTTAATGGCACCTGTTACAACGTCTGACAAAAAGCTCAAAGAGCCAGGGAAGTCCTTAATGACATGCATTCAGCATAAGCGCAGGGCTCAAAAATCGTCAAAAGCAGAGGAGTGTGTGAGTATGGAGATAGACAGACTAGGTGTCTGTCTTGACTAGGACAGGGGGTAATGAAGCTCAATTGCACTTGTCCTTGTACTAGACCTGGTGGAATTAAGGCAGAGTCTCCATAGAGGGCAATGATCATTCTGCCACAGATATGCATGCACAGCTCATGCTTGAGCCGGTAGGTACACAGGATTTCCCTTCACGATGCTCCCCTTCCTGAGTTGGCATCCTCTCTTTGCATTGAATGCTCTCCACAGCTGCTAGCTGGTGGATGACACCGAGAAGGCCCTAGTTGAGTCCAGCCCCAGCCTGGCTGTAATTGAATCTGGCTGGCCAGCAGCCTTTCTCTCTTGAATGAGTTTTAAAATGAGATTTAGCTCAGAAGTACATCCTAGAAGAGAAGGCAGAAATCTCCACCTGGCTGCATCTAGGGAACAATATTTCACTCCATGCTGACAGTGTTCTGAAGACACATAAAGCTGAGCTGGGAAAGGAAGTGACCACAGGGCTCTAATTAGGACACTCCTCCATCTGTCAGGGACAGCCACCTTGGTGAGTCATGCCTGCTGGATGTTATTATTTTAGGGCTATTGGGACTCATTGTCTAGATAGGTCCATAGCAAGGGTGAAAGTGAGATAATTAAACAGTAAACTAAAGGTATGTATGCTTTGCCCATGTGCATCTGCTAATTAAAAATGCAGAATTCAATACCTATCTTATTGTACATAATTAAGTTAAAAAACAGGCTCAGCAAAATACTATTTAATACTCAGCAAATAATTGTTTTTTTAATGAGATAGAAGGATGCAAAAAATGTTTGTGAGGGAAATATATAAAATCATTTAAAATGAAAAAAATGTAATTTTTAATGGTTAATTAGTGAATGCAACATGAATAGTGGATTTTCCCATGCCTGGGAATTTTTCCCATAGTCAGACAAAGTAACAGAACCTTTTTCAGTAGCCAGGCCTGAGTTTGGCTTGTGAGTAGCTATACTTATTAAACTTGTGTCTCTAGGTAATACATTATGATGATAATTGAGATTCTCTGATTTTCCTTACATGTGTGATAGAGATTTCAACAATTGTGTCTGTTTGTTTGTTTAGCAAAAGGAGCTATAACTCTCTATATGTGGACTAAAATAATGTTTTGCTACCATATAAAGACATTGAACAAAACCCAACAAGCTGTTTTTCCTGTGTGATCAAGTAATAACCATTTAGGTTGCAAAATCCATTCTGCTTTCATATTGTCTTCTGTGTTTATTACTTATGTTGATTTTTATTTTTTTTCTATAAATGAAAATAAGCAGCATAACCACTCATATTTTAAAACAGGTTTCAACAGAGCCCAGCACACTGAGCCTAGGCAGGTCCAAGCCCCTTCCCACTACACCAAGGCTGTGCAAGGTGTCACAACACAGACACCGGATTCCAGATGCCTGCCCATAGACCAGGGACAGTTCCCGATCCCCCTGCCTTAGTGCCCCCCAAACAGTTTGAGCAAAACAACCGTCTTCCGTATCCAGAAGGCCTCGATTTGGGGAATGTGGAGTTGTGGGGTGGCTTGGAAAAGAGGGCTGAGGAGTGGGAGGAGGGAGGAGGGGGGTTGTGGATAGTATGTGGAGTGAGTAGAAAATTTCTTAATAAAGAAAAATGAAAAATAAATAAAAATAAATAAATAAACAAAACAGATTTCAAGCATTCTGGAAGGCTTGGCCCTGAGACCTAACTGGGGAGCCATAGGAATGAAGCAAGGACAGACATATGGACACATAAAGAAAAGCTGGGATAGGTGGGCTATGCTTGTTCCAATGAAAGGCACTTACTATGCTACACAGAAATTCAAGACCTTTATTATGGACAAGCCTAGATGAGCGATCTCTGTAGGGGAGCAGGCTCTGGTTGTCATCATCTGGTAAGGAGGGTTCTGTGGTCACTAGTTTTTTAAGCACATTGCTCAGTCATTCACAAGAACTCTTGTTTGGACTGGAGGAAAGCTTTGCCATGCTGCTGACCCTCACTTGGGAAAGGTTTTGCCATTTTTATGGATCTGAGGCACTGGCATCCTTGACATGGCTGTGCCCATTTCAACAACACACATGCACTCAGGACTCCCTTTGTTCCCCTAAAAGGAAGTGATTTGGACCCTAGATTGCAATTAATTAAATTTTGAATCAGGAGGTTTTGTCTGAAAAAGTGGAAATCTTTAAATACCTAAGCTGATCATATTTACCATCAAAGACTGTGTGTGTGTGTGTGTGTGTGTGTGTGTGTTTGTATGTGCACATACATATATCTATGCTTGACATAATAAAAATTGATAATTAACACAAATCAGGTATGTACAGTACTGTTTCAGTCTGATAGGACTGATTTCTACAGATCAAAAGGCACATTGACACCAGGCAGTTGAAATTTCAGGAACAATTCCAAGTTCTCAAACACTACACATTCACATACTAGACCTTGTACCCTCAGGAACTTCCATCAAGGCAACTATAAACTAGATAAAATTAAAACATGAGACTCATTTTTCTGACAGATTCTGTATTCCTGCTTCAGATTCTATTGTTGCAGAGTGGCTAAGGAGGGCTAAACATGCTTCCCCTTCACCTCTAGAGCTTGTTCTTCAATCATTAATACATCCAGAATAAGTATTGTGAGACCTTTGAAAAATGTGTTCAGCAATCTTAAAACTGGGATTTATTTATTTACTTCATGTAGGCAGGCGTTCTGCCGCATGTGTCTGTGCACCACTCGTGTGCATGGCCTGCCAATCCCCGGAGTAGCCATTGGATGCCCTGATGCTGTGATTACAGAGGGTTGTGACCTGCCACATTCAGGTGCTAGGAATTTAAGTCCAAACCTCTGGAAGAGCAATCAGTGCTCTTAACTGCTGAGCCATCTCTCCAGACCCTGTCCAATAATTTCATTCATATCCTTCTCCTCCTGACATTGTGGAAAATCAATCACATCATAGGCTGAATCATAGGATTTATAATAAAAATAAGAATGATTGTATTATGGATCTTACAAGGCATCCCCATTGCCAATATAGAGTAACATTTTACTATTACATATCACATAAGGAGATCCAACTTAGAAGAAGAATAGGAAAAGAAAAAAACAAAGTCAAAGACAAAAAGACCCTACACGAGATTCTCTAGTATCACCATTTTCTCATCAGTCACACAAACAACTTCATTTAGACTAACCCAAAATGCACATTGAAAACTTTAAAAGGAACAAGAGAAAAATCACTTTCCTTCCTTCTTAAATTGGAAAAACTCCTAAGTCACAAAATAAAACCAACAGAAAATTAGATAAAGCTGTCACAATAGAAAAAGAAAGTGTTAACACCCTTGGGATGCAGCAGTGTCTGAGTAATGATGCAAAAGGCAAAAGATAGCAGAAAAGTACAAAATAAGGAACTGCTAACTAACATTAGTAGTAATCACCTACACATGAAGAAAAGTCGTGTTGATGCCAACAGTGGTTAGTAACAGCATAGAAATAGAGCAGGATTGTATCCTCACACATTTGCAAACTTTTCTGCAGTTGGATATTTAATATTTGACTTTGTAGCAGAAGATAGACTCAGTAAACACTGAAACAAAATTGACGATTTTCTTTTCCCTTTTCCATGAAGATCTCATGAATATACAATTTGTGAGTATGGGTACAGTTCTATTCAGTGAGGGACCCTCAGGTTCTAGCCGATACCAGCTCTTGATGTCACCATTCTTAGGGAATAGCTGTCCTCAGAGTGCAAGGGGGAATTCCAAACCATGCATTGCAGAGAAGATAGTGGGAGCATGATGAGGAGCCTATGTCCTAGCTGTTCTTTCTAGATGATGTCCAGAACTCAGCAGGGGACCAGAATCTGAACATCACTAACTTGTCTGAAGTCTAGGGTTAAGTGGGTAAAACACAACAAATTCAAGGGAAGCCTACCTGATAATCAGTTGTTGTGTTCAAATTATGATGTGACAAATAATCTTACTTATTTTCATCTTGGAGAAAATAATACAGATTTAGTAAAGACCAGAGGAGATGAGATAGTTGGCACAAATGAAAGTTTTTCCATAGATTGTCCCCAAAACTCTCAAGTTCTGGAATTTCATTCTTATGAAAAAAATGCAGATTTCTTACTCAACAATTAAAGAAATATTGTTGGGATAGCAGGGAACACAAGACAACATAAATGCCCCTTAGCAGAATGTTGACTAGTGATGTAACTTGTCCTTTCTGAAATTTAGCAATGCCTTACAAACAAGATAAACACATGTTATAAAAATTAATATGTAATATGTGGCCAGGAACACTTTGATATGTGTAGAAAATTCCATTCCAAAATGTCTGCATATATATATTTAAGAATAATATGTAGTTTTAGTGCCAATTTTATAATTGAAATACATAATTTATAAATTTTATATATTAGGATTAGGTTACTAGATTGATGGACAACTTTTCGAATGATGTCTGTTGTGCAATAAATACATGTTATATATCTATATCCTCAGAATATTATTTCATATCACAGTTCTTCAATTCTTTGATACACTTTGTCTCATGATACCCTATAGCAAATAGCTGATTTTTAAAATTAAATGTAAACTAGCATGACTAGAATATTGTACATTGGAATCTGTAATATACCATTCTTATATAGACAATGACTAGAAATGAGCACAATAAAGAATCCTTGTTTGCAGAAAAACAAGAGGACTATATTAACATTAATTGTGATGAATTGACAAGGAAGTTAAATGATAATCTTCTCCTATGATGTTTGAAGAATAACCAATGAAAGAAAACCAATAAACATGCATAAACACTAAGATATATCACTGGAAGGGATCACAATTCAAAAACTTACTGTTTGCTAAGTATAATCTTTATGTTGAGCATCTTTGGATGCAGTCTAATATGACCTTCACAGTACTTTACTGAAGTAGATTTCTTTCTCCACATTGTGTTGATGATGAAAAGTGAAGGTCATGATTGTCAAATATGTCAGCATGGGTGAATACTGAAAAGAAACTGCAAACAGAGACAACTTTAAAAATATTTTAGCATATTTTAAGTTTTTTCTATTACATTTAAACAAAAAATGACCAATATTTATCAAGTCAGGAAGCATTTCTCTCAGTAATGGCATTGGGATACAAACTGTTGCTATTTTCAGACCTAAGACCGTGAGAAAATTCTCAAAGATAAAATACAGATGCAACTCATTAGAGATCCTTTAAAGCCAGAAGCACATTCATTGATCAACCACATGAGAGTACCTAGTACTAGTTGTATATCTAAATGGATATAGATAGTGGACACAATCAACATGTTACAGATGATCCTAATATCTGAACTCAGCATATTCAGTTCAGTATTTGTTTTAGAAAAAACAGAATTGTCTTAAGTGGCAATGATAGACATCAAACATTTTTTAGGTTTATTTTTGTGCTAAGTAATGGGAATGGGGAATCTCAATATTCCTCATCACTCATGTTTTTTGGCACTAGACACTTGAGAATATCTTCTGTGTGTACTTACTGTTTAAAATTCATTTGACATTATCTGTCAAAAAGCTTTAAATCAAAGACTGTGGGATATTTTTCAACATTGTCATAAGAACAAAGTTAAATACCCTATTGTGATTCAAAACTATAAAGGTATGGTTAAAAATTTTAAACTGTGAAATGAAGAGTAGAACTTGGGTTTTGAGTATAGATGTTAAAATGTTTGATGGACCAAGGAATTAAATTTGACGGTAGTATGTTCAAAGAGTGCATAGTGAATTAGTGTTGTAATCAATTGCCACCTGGTGACTGCTTATAAGATGAATTGTGCAGGGATTTATGACTTTCTGTTGGGATTTGATGAGTTGGAAGAACTAAGTATCCATAAACTCTTCTCCACAATGATTATAGTTAGATAGGCTTCCAATTCCATGCATAAATAACACTGACATGTAGATAGCATGAATTGGAATGTCAGATCCAATATTATTAACAAATTGTATCTGTTTGAAGGTAGGAGAATTGAGTAGGTGGATTGCTTATTTGAATAATGAAAAACCAATCCTACATCTTTGAAAAATTCTGTTTTATATATATAATGCTCTAAAAGTTAAATTAATTATTTTAGAAATCTGTTATATCAAGGTCATGAGAGGGAAATCTACAGAGACAATTGAACCAAGCTAGTGGGAACTCATGAACTTTAGACCAACAGCTTTAGAGCTTTCATGGGACTGGACTAGGCCCTCTGCATATCAAGACAGTTGTTTAACATGATCTGCTTAAGGAGCCCCTGGTAGTAAGATCAGGAGCTATCCCTGGTGCATGAGCTGGCTCTTTGGAGCCTACTACTTATGGTCGAACACCTTACACAGCCTTGATGCAGGGGGAGGAGCTTGGACCTGCCTCAACTGAATGCACCAGACTTTGCCGACTCCCTGTGGGAGACCATACTTTTTCAGAGGAAAGAATTGGGGGTGTGTTGGAGGGAGGAAGGCTGGGAGAGGGGCAGGAGGAGGGAAGAGAAGGGATCTGTGGTTGGTATGTAAAATGAATAAAAAATTCTTAATAAAGAAAAAAACAAAAATGAGTTTTAGTATTAAAAACAAACTGTGTGAATGCTTTTAATATCAAAACATAATTGTAACTATTGGCATTAACATTCATTTTCTAAAATGTAATTTAGAGAATTACAGAGTAAGAGCACATGCTGCTCTTGCAGAGGACCTGGGTTCAGTTCCTACCACCCACACTGTAGCTCACAACCTTTTATTATACTTGAAGGGTTCCAACACCCTCTTCTGGTCTCCTCAGGGACCACTTCTGTATGTAGTGGACATGCATACAGCACGCACTCACACTTACACATATAATTAAATAAACCAATTAAAACCCATTGTTTTTCTTAACTCTACCAGTGGCCAGTATAATACATCTCAACACTCAGTTGTACATTAGTCAGAAGTTGTCACAGCTCTTAGTTTTCCTGTTGTCTGTTATGCACTATGCTTAGGCACTCTTACACTCTGTTGTCTCTCACTTCACAATTACTCATAGATTCTGTCTTTTTTGTTGCAGGGTTTAACTTCCACCTTTTTCTGGATTAAGTTGAACAATAACTTGCTAAACAGACTTTAGGAGGGCAGCAAGGCATCCTCTTTGAGGGAGTTTTCTCTTTCATATATACATATTGTGAGAAACATCTTTCTGCTGAAATTCTTTGGAGAGTGTTGGTACTGTTGACCATGTGCAAGTTGTTGATTTCTGCCACCCTTGACCTTTTATTCATCTTTTAAATGGACATATTCAGGTGTAAGACAACCATCTACTCTTACATGAGAAGACTATATATGGGAACGTATTAAGCATTGTCACAGATATCTGACTGTCAAAGTGATTCTGAAAAATGATTTCTCCTTTTAGTCAAAACATTTTCATGTTCATCTATTAGAGTGCAATACGTTTACCCCAGTTTCATCTGGAATTGTTAAACACCTTCTTACTTAGAAATAACATTTTATTAATTAAATTTGCATCCAAAGCTTTTAAATGGTATTTCTTTAGATTATATTTATAGTCCATGCAGTTGCCATGAAATTTTTGTGAACCTGCATCATCTGTGATCAATAAGTATGACATTGAGATCTGAGATGGCTGCAACTAACCACCATTGTTACTGAAGTGGAACTCCACCTGTCCCAATCTTCAAATGCTTCTTTGGTGAACATGCTATTTGGGACTTTACCATCCACTGATGAGATCAGACAGCAGTAAACTTAATAGAACTTGTGGTAACAACAGATGGGGTCTCAAAGGAAAAAGAACCGTGAACTTGAATCACTCCTGCATATTTCTCAGAATCCTACAAATAGCTTATAAAATTGAGCTGCCTGTAGCCTTTGATCAGAATCAAAAAACCTCTTTCTCTGGAGGTCAGCAATCTGATATCCTGAGGTCATTTGTACAGTCTTAAGCTCCATCAAAGTCTGAATTTCTGCCAGAGCACTTTAGGGGGAAAATGACATTATTTTTATATTTTAGAAAGAGTTCCAGTCTGGACTATTACAGAAATAGGTTTCTAACTATTTTCAGTTAATTCTATGGTAATTTTGTAATCATCCAGGCTCTCTCTCAGATTTTAGCATTTCACAAAGTTGTCTGTATTGAATTCTTTTCCCACACCAGAATGCTAATTGGAACTGTAGAATTTGTCGATAGTACATTGTATGTGATTCACTGCTAATTTTTTAAAAGTGATTTCTCTTCCCCAGTCCCTCTGCTAATGTATGTCCTTTACCTACTGTCTCACTCAACTTTGTGACGAACACACAATAAAGGAAATCCGGTCTCTGCTGCTACCTCCCAGCCCTCCCATACTTTTCAATCAGTGCTTTATGTCTCTAGACCATAACGGAATATTTGACGAATCTCTTGCCATGTAAACTTCTATTTGATAATTTACTTATTAAACTCTAACAATTTGTGAGAATATTCTTAAAAGTTGGTTTTAAACACGTTCTGTTTTCTTCCCTATTTCACATGACTGAAACACATTGCAGTGGAATACGATTTATTCAGAGGAGATAAACATCGGTATTTGTGGCAATAATGGCCACAGGTTTTCTTAAAATTGTGCCATCATTCCATAGGGTGAACAGTACTTAATCAAAATGGACAATGAGGGATAAAATTTAGATGTAGACCCTGGATTTAAATTATGATAAATGCTATAGGTTCTTTGACAGAAGTAGTGAAAATCGATAAGAGATACAAAATTAGACACACCAGCATTAGTAACTTACATTAAAACTGTAAATAGCATTTTTCTAGATAGGTTTCTGTTTCTGAACTAAAATCATGAACAAAAGCAACCTGGGGGAGAGAAAGGTTTATTTGGCTATCAGGTGATAGTCCATCATCAAGGTAAGTCAAGGCAGGAACTGAAGCAGAGACTGTTGTGGAATTTTTTAACTAGGCAAAGACGTGTTATATTTGTTTATACTGAATTTGTTTAATTATGAAAAAATGTCTTGCTATTTCACCTTGCCTACCTAAGGCACCCAGTTGGTCTAATGAAAAGCTGAATGGCCAATAAGTAGGGAGAGAGGGATAGGCAGGGTTGGTAGGCAGAGAGAATAAGTAAGAAGCGAAATTTAGGCTTGAGAGAGAAGAACAAAGAGACCAAAGGGGAAAGAAAGGGACATACCTGGGGTCAGAAGCCAGCCAGCCACCAGCCAGCCAGACAAGTAAGGCAGGAGAGTAGGACATACAGAAAGAACGGTAAAAAGCCATGAGGTAAAATGTAGATGAATAGAAACATTAAAATCAGAGCTAAGCTAAGGCTGAGCATGCATAACTAATATTAAGTGTCTATATCATGATTTGGTAGCTGGTTGGTGGCTCAAAGGAAAAGCCTGTTATAAGAATATTACTTACTGGCTTGCCCTATATGGCTTGTTCATCCTTCTTTATTACATAACTCAAGACCGCCTGCCAAAGTCAGTTAAAGTAAATCATGAATCAATCAAATGCTCCAACAGACATGACAACATGCCAATCTGATGGAGGCAATTCTACATTTGTGGTTCCATCTGCCCAGGTAACTCTAATTGTGTCAAGTTGACAAAACTAATTAGCACATGTAGGCAATATTCTGTACCATCAAAATGGAGGTCAATAGCTCTCATTTTGCTAATATTAATTGAAGCTGGGCAGGATGTACGTTTAAATCATGTTTATAAAGATATAAACAAGGTGTAGAGAGGATGCATTTGAATGGCTTCAACTTTATATTACTGTCTATGATATGATTATCACATTGTTATGACTGAAATTGCCTCTATGCATGCACAAAGTGTCAAATTACTAAGATCTGTCCTGGGGCTGAGTTTGTGGCTCAATGGCAGAAAACTTGTTTTAGATACATTTGAGAAACAGTATGATTAATGCACAATGCTACAAAATTTTTTTAAATGCCTGAATTGAAAAAGATGACCAGTGAGCCCAGCATTGATGAAATGTCATAATATGCATGAGCTTATGTATTATTTTTCTGCCTCTCCTGTAGTGGTCTGTTCATTGTCCAAACTGACTTCCCAAATGCCAACCCCTAGGATTCACTTCTACATGACAAAGTAACCAGACATAAAAGGGTAGAACTGCCACTTTGGGCTATGGTATCTCTGCCTCTGTTCTGGTAAACTGAGCTTAGTAACAGGTGGACATTCAGCTCATGGATCTTTGGGAAGTTTTTTCTTCCTTAAAGATAAAAATGTATTTAGATCATTTGACGTGGTATTAAAGAAACTATAAAAATAAATCTTTTGGAAAAGCACATGGGTTCTACAGCACCAGGACTTTCCTAGCAAACAGATTTCATACGCTTTGCTGCCAGGTTCATGAGCCACCACATGACTGATTAATCTTTCATTAGACATTGTTGAAGTTCAGTCCCTAGAAAATCATATTTGCTACTCAAAGAAGTCAATTAATATTCTTTCAACCAATAGTCTTCCCTGAGATGGGAAATAGCAAACAAACACACAACAACAAAAAATCCAAATGCTTAGTTACTAAAATAACATTTAATTAAAAATAAGTCATTCTCTAGTAAATTCTTAAAAAAAAAATTTTATAATTTTTAACTCTTTAATGCCACCCCCACACACATTTTTGACATGCTGTAATGTTATAGCTCTTTTTGTATTCACCCACTGTCCATCATGCTGTTTTTATTATTAAATTATTGGAATATATTCTATACGACACATCCAGTATTTCTCTGTCCATTTTACTTTTCTTTTCTCTACCCAGAAAAGAGAAAATTTCTCTTGTGGACTAAGTGAGGGAAATAGATTCATGAATAAATACTTAATTCAAGTTTGCACTTCTCTTTCTGGGTCACTGATTGTGTTTCAACAGGTTGAATTGCTTCTTTGTCTGCTCTCACTATGACAGACCTTATCTGTTCTAGGCTCATCTCTTCCCACTATGACAGGCCTTGTTCATACGTATTCGTTTCATTTCTTCCCACTATGACAGACCTTATCCATACTGGGTTCATTTCTTCCCACTATGACAGGCCTTATCCATATTGAGTTTATCTCCTTTAACTATGACAGACCGTATCCATATCACTTGTGGGACTTTTCTACTTTACTTGACACCATTTGGAAGATTTCAGTCATGGGGCATGCAAAAGAATGTAAGAAGGATATTTTGAACAATTTCCAAGAAAGTGTCTCCAACTTCCTTTATGGTGACTACACTTAACCTTAGATTGTATCTCTTTTCTCTCTCAACCCATTCTAGGCTTGAAGAATAGGAAAATTTATTAATTTATCTTACATTGAAATGCAGTTAAAAAGAAATATTGGTTATTCCTTAAACAATTTACAGTTTCCATTATGTTTTTAAACATTCCTTAATTCCAAATGCTATATTTCTAGTGAAAATATGAAACAACTTGCATGTTTTCTGCAGTTGAAATATGATAACATATAAAAAAGAGTTAATTTATCAAATTATATTCACACTACACCCCCCCATATATATATATATATATATATATATATATATATATATATATATATATATATATATATATATATTGAGCCATATAAAGTTAAAATGTTTGGATTTATTGACAAAACAGTCATTACAGTTTGATATAATTTATACAAATAATCATAAAAAAGCTTATAAAAGGATCATTTTGAAAAATGCTTCTTCTTTAACTAGCATTCAAATGATGTTATATTTTATTATAAGTCACAAATGTGGAGTTAAGAACTTTCTCTGTCTTTTATTGTGCAAATTGCAGATATCTCCTTGTCCACACTGCAAATGCTTACTATTTAGCACATAACTCCAGAAATTATAGGAATGTATAATTTGCTCCAAGGTTTTTTTGAGGGAACTATAGGCAATGATTTGTCTATCAGATTCTCTACAACTTCTGCTTAATCTCCTGGTTGATGGAGAATTTTTTTTACATTCTTCTTAATGTGTCAAATACATTAGCAAAATGATAGAATATTTTAGTTGCAACTGCAGTGAAATTACCTGAAGTACTTGCTGTTAATTGGCTCTCCTTTAGTATGACATCTATACAACTTTAAGGGAAGTAAAATATTTTGGTGAATATAAACATTTGTAAATATGTGATTCATCCTGGCTTGACTTAAGGGACCCTGAATGCTAAGCTGCTTTGATTTGAATAGGATTTGCAGCAAACAATAAAAAATGAAAAACATGTTTAATGAAAGGACTTCTATACTATTCCACAAATGAAGACTTATTTGCAAATAAATAGATTAAAATATAAAAGGCTTATTATTAGTAACTATAGTACTGTCCTCTAGCCACCTTGTCAAATTTCTATAAACCTATAGGTTTAAAATTAGGGGAAATTATTTTCTCATATTCTTGGGTCACATATTTCAAAATCAAGTTTTCCTCAGGCTTCAGACCCACTGAAGGTTCAAGAACAATACCTCTCTTCTTCTTCCAAAATTCTGACATCACCTGGAGTCTGTTGTTTACTGCGTAACCTCACATCTCTGCCTGTACCATGTTATGGTCTTTTCCTTGTCTTGTTCTGTCTTCTATTTCACTCTAAAATTCCTTTCAATTTTATGTAATGCCCATCTAGAAAACTAAGCCCCAATATTTTAAAATGTAACCATGTTTATAAATGTTTCTTAAGTAAGAGTGTATTCATATTAATGCCTCATATTTTTCTGGATTTTACTTTTCTTCTCAATACACTAAGGGAAATATGAAATTCAGGGTTATTAAAGAATAATTATCTTACAAAGCTTACTTTTTATGTATTTACAAATTTGTGTGAAAATATGATTGTTCTATGCCCATGATAATGAATAGCTCAGAGTGTTTATTAGTTTATTTGATCAGGTGACGACTAGCTTTTTTAAACACGATTTTAAGGCAGGACACCTGGAGTCTGCTTGCTAGTCCTAATATGGAACAATTACCCATCGATAAACATGTCTAACACATAAGCCAATGATAATGATCCCCTTCAGCAATATGTCTCTAGAGGGTGATAGAAAATTACATCGCTGTATGTCCTTGAATTCTTAACTCCATTCTTCCAAAGACTGTGTCTATGATGGGTGGTTTGTCCTGAATATAGATGACTTTCCTGGTCAGCCTGGATTTCTTATAGTGGAGTTCACAGCAAACTCAACACTGTCCATGTATTTCCAACATTCATTGTTGTGTTCAACATCCTTTAGCACAACCATTCTTACAACTTTACATTTTCTCATACCCTATCTTACTGATCAGCAAATTCTTTATTAAATGCTTTATTTTTATCATTATATTAATTATGGCAATTTCCTAATTATTCATTATATATATATATATATATATTTAATATATTCAAATATTACATATTATTTCATGTTTCTCTCTTATATAAACCATGTATTGCTTACCTCTCATTTTTACTCTTATGTTCTCCCAAAATGAAATCTCAAAAGCTTAGTCACATTGCATAATATTTAAACTGTACTATTTGCTATGTACTGATCAGAGAATTTATCATTTTACCTTTATTTTCAATGAGATAAATTTTACTTCTAGACAGGAAGAATTTTGTAGTGAAATTAGAGAGGTTAATGCAAAATCTAATCATATACAGCTCCTCTCACATTCTCTCAGAACAGACAGCATTTGGCAACCATTTTTCTTGTCTTCCTGCACATAGAGTATACTCTGACCTTGCAGAAAATAAAACGCCAGAGGTTTCAGTACAATTTTTTTGTTGCCTAAAGTCAAATGTATAGTGTGATCTTTCTATATGATAGAACTCAATCAAAATCTAAATGATTGTGTTAAAGGCAGAAGCAAGAACAGCTGCAATATTAGGTAAGATGCATAAATGGGTGTGTGTGATATGTGTGTATATACGGCAGGAAAACATTTTACTTTCTTGTGGAAAAGTGTATTTTATATCTTCAGAGAAAATGTTTTGTGTACCATAAAGGTATTTTCATATTGCAAAAGAATTTTTTTCACAAAATTCGTGCATACATGTTTTCAAGGCATTCTAAATATATAATTTAATGTAGTTACTGTTTTATGTATGAAGTGATATTCGTTGTTTCTCAAACTGAAAATTGATAAAGAAATAAAAGCATTTCCAATAATAAAATAGATATATTTTCAGCTGTGTTTTTGCTTTAATTATCTTTTCTTTTACTCAACTATAACTGTAGGCATTTTTGTACCAGGGATTTCCAAGTTTCTTCATTTTTCTTTTTTTTTCCTGTTTTGTTTTTCGAGATAGGGTTTCTTTGTGTAGGCTTGTTGTATACCATGTGCCAATATTCTGGTCAATTATACACTTACAGGTTTTTGAAGCTAATTTTGTATATATGATATACTGACAATTAAAATGTGTAAGCTAAAAATTACATAAGGACTCTGTTCTCCGTGGTGGAAGAGAGATTAAACTGATAACATTGTCCCAGAATATTGCTAAGCTATGTGGTTAATACTGTATTCAGTTCATTAAATCATGACAAGATTGTCATGGGGATACTAATTATTCATTATATATACATATTTAATATATTCAAATATTACATATTACTTCATGTTTCTCTCTTATATAAATCATGTATTGCTTACCTCTCATTTTTACTCTTATGTTCTCCCAAAATGAAATCTCAAAAGCTTAGTCACATTGCATAATATAGACAATTTCAGTGAGGACTTGACCATAAGAATACAGCACCCTTTATCAGCACGAAGTAGCCTAGAACACTACGCCCACATTCCCAAAAAATGAATTATGTATGTTTGTCTTTGTTTAGGTTGTTAGTTACAAATTGTTATTGGTAATAGTCAATATCTTCCTAAAAGAAGAAAGGGGGATATGATATAGATATATAGGATATAAATATGATAGGATAAAAGGGTAGATTACTGAACCTACTCTTAAAAAGCAACAACTTGTTTGAAATGTTTTACATTGCTGTGGATTTTAGTTTATTGATACAAATTTAAAGTTAATTTTGTTATACTGTATGTATATTTATACTCTTGTTTAATGTATTATGTATATACAACTCATTTAAAATTGTAACGTATCATTAAGAAATATAGATTAATAGTTAATCATCTATGATAATCAAACTTATATTTATGATAAGTTTTTTAGGTATGCATCGATAGATTTCAGTTAGGTAGGTAATCTTCAAACTCTTCAAAGACAAACAGAATATGGCATTTAAAATGTTTTAAAAATTTAGACTTTCCTAGACAATGAGACATGTCTGCTCTTGGCAGCACAGATTTACTTCAAAGAGAAAAATGGGCATCAAAGACACTCCATGTGGACTTTATCTTCTTCTTGGCAAAAATAGCAATTTGGACAAGAAACTGTTCTTGCCTGGACTGCTTGACAAAACGTTATGTTGACTGGACATACAAGACCCACTGAAAGGTGATCACTGAACTTTGTAAGGCAAAAGATCATCCTTTAGGTTCCTGCTTTGCAGAGGAGACTACCAGACATTCTACAGGACACAGGAAAAAGTGACTGAGAGACTAGGCCTATGGGCTGAAGATGGATGCCCCAACATTTCAGAGGTACCTTAGATAACTGTCCAGGCAGGCAGCTGTCTCTGTTGTTTCCAGAGATTTGGAAGTTGCTTACAATGCACTTCCCACTTACTTAGATAATATTATATCCTTCTGGGGTTTTTGATGTAGTTGAAGACTAAATAGTTATAATTTTCCTTGGATATGATAAAAGATGAATTAGATATGAAACTTTAGACTCACAAATATAGGATAGATAGAATATTTTCTTTAATTTTGCCAGATACAAATATACTAGATATTATAACTGTAATTCTTGCTTGTTTACTGTTTTATTTTATGTAATTTTACTGTGTTAAAGTTAAAGCCTTCCTTTTTGATTAGACAGAAAAGGGGAGGTGTTGTAGGATGTTCTATATCCTGTGAATATGTTGTTCTGATTGGTTGATAAATAAAATGCTGATTGGTCAGTAGCCAGGCAGCAAGTATAGGCAGGATAAACAGACAAGGAAAATTCTGGGAAGTGGAAGGCTGAGTCATGAGACGTCAGCCCACCATCCAGGGAGCAGCATGGAATGGCACACAGGTAAAGCCATAAAACATGTGACATACAGATTAACAAAAATGAGTTGAATTTAAGTGTAATAGTCAGTGGTAGGCCTGAGCTAATTGTCAAGCAGTTTTAATTAATATAAGCCTCTGCGTGCTTATTTAGGTCTCAGTGGTTGTGGAACTGGCAGGTGAGAGAGATTTGTCTTGACTGTGGGCCAGGAAGGACACAGAAAAACTTTCAGCTACAGATAGAGGTTTGCCAAAGAGTTACAACCCACAGATTTTTGAACCATTGATTTAGACCCATGGTTTCAAAGGAATATTAGTCCATTGTGGTAGAAAAGGCATGGCAGAGGTAGGCAACTGTGTACGTGTGAGTGTAGGACAGAAACTGTTCACATTGTGTCAGAACAGGAAAGAAAACCAGGAAGAACTAAAAAGGTGGACTGCTGACCTTCAAAATCAGGCCCTAATGTACTTCTTCTGCCAGATAGAGCCACCTCCCAAAGGTCCCTCCCACATTAATCACTGCTCAAAAAAATGTTCCATAGGTATGTCCACAGGCCAATCTGGTGGGACCATTTTCTCAACAGAGTTTTCTCAGGTATTTCTAATTTGTTTTGTTGACAAAAGCTAACCAGGACACCATAATATTATTGTATAAGATCAAATTAATATTTTTTTCTGTAACATATAATTCAATTCTCGTACATCTTTAAAAAACAAATACATTCATTAAAGGAAGTAGGCTTTATGGGTTTATGTTTCTTTTTACTTGTACAGGAATGCTAATTTGGGTAAATATTATAGTTTAATATGTTATTTTCTAAATGCTGATAGATTTCCATTTTATTAATTTCCAGAGTGAAAAGGAAGCATTGCCCTTGGCTTTGCTCCTGCATGAGAGTAGAAGAATTATGACAGTGTTTGGTTCTGAACACTAGATTCACAGAACATTTTAATTGACCTCAGTAGGAAGCCTTCAGAAGTAGGGAATATATGGCATGGCATGGCCACTCTTTGTCTTCAGTGTGCCAGAAAGCAATACAGTAAACACCACTCATAAGAGAGACTAAAGAGATCTTGAATGTTAGCATTGGTAGGCTATGGATAACTGCAGCCTGATATTATTATTATTATTATTGCCTGTTGTTGTTGCTTTAAATGCCAACTTAAACAACTACAATTTATTCTGATATTCTTTCTAAAAATCTTTTTCTCTTTACTTTTCTATAAATCAGATATAATATTGAGCTTGTGGATTTGAACAATATGTTATGTGCTAATACCTGACTGTGTATCTCCCCATTATTCAGCCACTTTGGTTGTTCTTGAGGTTATATACATTACATATTATATATTATATCTATTGTAAATGTATGTATATTGTGCAAGTATATATATTCATAAAAGTATATGTATATATGTGTAAGACATATTTCTCACTGTAACAATTTTTTTCTATGAATAAGATCTTACACACTCATTATATTATCCATAAAAGTGCCAAACTTTGAAAAACCAGAGAAGTATGCTAAAACTTCCAAAGAGAAAGCGATTTCAGAGAAGAGACAAATGTGGAGATATCTTAAAGAATGAAATTTTGAACACCCTGTGCTACCATACATAAATAAAGTAGCACTGCTTGGTAAAAGCACCAGAAGCAGATGAGCAGATGAAATATCCATAATATAAAGTTACATGAGCAACATGAGTTCTGTGTATGAATTATTTCTTAGATTTAGACTAAGGCTTATTTTATTGATGTAACTAACCATTCACAGAGAAAATCTACATGTGTGCCAGTGGAACACAATTGTGAGATGTTACTTGAGGGAGTGTTTGATTCTTCTGAGGCCCATTCTATATGTTTGCCGGTGAGATGAAAACATTTGATCCTATGGTCAGCATGGCACCCACTGCAGGAACTGCTCTGCCTTCCCTGGTAGAACACAATCGCTCTTGGTCCTCCACTAAAGAATCCGGGTGATTGCTAATTACCTGTTTCCAAGGAAGAGTTTCTCCTCTCGCCTTCTCAGGGGAAAGAATATTCAGTGAAATTCTAGACAGTTTACAGAAATTTTTCATTCTTGTTGTTGTTTGTTTTTAACAAAGGTATAGAAAGCAGATGTTCCTTAAAGGTAGCAGGTTGTATGCTGTGTATCAGGGAGTTAATAACAAAGGAGGATTCACCTGTGCATTTAAAAATTATTTATTTTACTTTTTTGATATATGCCGCACTCACATTATTTTCCCCTTCTATTTCCTTCCTCAATACTCTCCCCAAACCCTTTCAGATGCATATCATCTTTTATCATTAATTGTTGTTACATATGTACATGTACATACATATATTCCTAAATACATAAAAGCAACCCGCTAAAAGAGATATTCTACCCTAGACAAGAGCGCTATAATTGGTTATCAAATTGCATAAGGAAGTTTTATAAATATTAACTGACTGGGACCATGTTCATGGGAATAGAGTGACCCTTACCCATCTCAAATAATGGTATGCCATATATCCCTTTGAGAATCTATACTCCCATGATCCTTTTGAAAAGCCAGTTGGGGAGTAGGATGTCAAAACTACTGTACAAATATTATAATGATCCTATGTCTTTTGAGAGTGCAGGCCCTCCATTAATATGCAAGTGTAGCAATTGGGAAGGTGATGTGATACCTTATTTCTGATATAGTTGGAATGACCAATTTGTACTTTCAAGGAACTTGATCAAATAGGATAATCTGACCATTAGAAGGTACAACTGCTGAGATCCAGCTACAGTCCCCTTGGTTGCCTCATTTCTAACTTCCTGATAAATCAAGACACACAAATACAGAGGTAAAGCTTAAATTTGTATTCTTTGTTTCTAATCCCTTGCTTACACGATATCAATCCCCTATTAAAGTTACCACACCTTTCTTTATTCCCTGTGTTCTGAGAGGCATTCAACTTCTCATATGTAATTATTTTTATTGAGTTTGGATGTGTGTGTGTGTGTGTGTGTGTGTGTGTGTGTGTGTGTGTGTGTGTTCTAACTATTGTTTTAGTCTTCCCAGAATCCTACTGGCATGCTCTCAGATGCTTCTGAACTTGGGATCTGGTGGGATTTGTTTGGACCTCTCTCCCCATAGCAAGCAACATACAAAAAATGCTTTTCATAAACAAAAAGGGACAGTGTTGAGACCATTACATTTCAATAATCTTAACCTTTCTCCTTTTGAGTCCTTTGAACATTTTTTATTTATCAAATTAAAGTGTGTATGTGTATATGTGGTGTGCATGCATACTGGCATGCATGTTCACACAGACTTATTATGTGTGGACACACCTATGTGCATATGAGTACATGTTGCAGCCTGATATGGACATTCTAATCATCCTTGATTGCTCTTCCACCATGCTCATTAAGGAAGAGTCTCTTAATAAAAGCCAGAGTTCACAGGGAAGACTAGTTATCCTAATCATCTTGCTCTGTGACGCTGCCTCCTCCTTCTAATTCTGGAATTACAGACAGACCACCATTACACCAGACATTTTTTCAAGTTCTGTGGATTGGAACACCAATATTCATGTTTCCATGGCCCCGCTTAGTCATCTCTATATCACTTGATAAATATGTTTAATGAATTCTATTCAGTTTCTTCACAGGAGAAATTTTATTAAGCTTTATGTCCATGTAGTTTGTTTTTTATAAAATAATTGCATAAAAAGATGCTAGTTAAACTCTTAAAAATATTTTGAAAATTCCTTTACCTTAGGCATTTCTAAGGAATTAGGAAGGTGAGAGGAATCTCAAAGCTCATCCTGTTAGCCATCTGCTTCATAATTTTCTGGGGGAGCTTATTAAAATGCAGATTGTACTATATCCTAATCTATTCAATATCCCTAGGGCTGGGTCCAAATTTGGGCTTCTTCAGCTGATTATTATACAGAAAAAAAATGATTGCAAACTCCTAGAGTAGGAGGAAAATGAGCAAAGAGGTGGTTTATAGTTTTTTTATGTCTCTAATACTGTACATGCATAATTTATTTATGACAATAATAGAGAAATTTATGTGCTTGGCTCTTGAGCATCGTAATTGATGATGCTATAAACCCAAACACCAGGAACCTGTTTCCACTGATTGCTAAATATGTTATAAAACATCACAAGAAATGTCATAATGTTAAAAAAAATGGAAGTTCACAGAATTAAAGAGCCCATGATATTGTCCACTTTGTCTTTCATCTTTTTAAATGTTAAATAAAGCAAGCCTCCTGCTTGTCATGGGAGTGAAGGGCTAGCAGGACTTGCTTATTCACTTAGCCCCCTGAAAACCTCTAAGCCAATGAAACATAATTTCAGGAAAGCCCTTGGTAAATTCATTCTTGTTTTCCATTTCACACCGCACCCCCAACATGCACTTCACATCTGTGTCAGGAACACTGCAGCATAAACCAGTCTTCAATATATGTTGCTAGTTTTTGATTACTTAGTCTCTTTTGATTTAATAATCAACTGCTCAAGAAGAAAAAACAGGAGGATAAACTAACTTATGGTCTGAGAAAAGCTGAGGGAGGGAAAATCATGACCAAAATGTATTGTAGGAATGAAAGTGTTAAATAAAAATAATTTTAAAAGAGTAGAAATTATATATGTAGCTATAAACATCATAAAATTTAAAATGTTCACACTGGTCCTCTAGCATATCAAAAGTTGCATTTTTTGGAAAAAAAAATGAGGCAAAGCACAACATCCCCAGTCAGAGAAGCAAATCCTGTAGTAGATGGCAATTAGCATAGAGACCCACAACTGGATAACATTCAGATAGTGAGTGACAAAGGAGCACTCTGCCCTAAATAGGGTGACTTTAACAAATCCCTCCCATCAAGGCTCAGAAATCTATGAAGAAGAGGAGATAGAAAGAATGCAAGAGCCAGAGGTCTTGGACAACTTCAAGGAAACATGATTTTCCAGGTACTTTAGGGCTGATGTACATATGAACTCACAGAGACTATGACAGCATGAGCAAGACCTGCACAGAGATCCACAGATTGTATCCAAACACTGAGAGGAGGAAGTGGACACAATTTTCAACCCTAAGCAAGAAGCTATTTTCTTTTGAAAGCTTCTGAAAGAGGAAAAACAAGTTTTCTTCAATGGAGTGTCACTGAGTATATCAACCATACTCCAGGGCAGACTTCATGTTCAAGACAAGTCAGCCAACACAATTTCAATTCCATGTTTTTTTGTTTCTTTGTTGATGATAATGATACTTTTGTTTTGTTTTTTGAAAGAGAATAAAATATAGGTGGTTGTGGAAGTATGTGGAAATCTTGAAGCTGTTAAGAGGAGAGAAAATATAGACTATAGAATTTTCAAAAAAAATAAGTAATAAACAATCAAAAACAAGGAAATCATATGAAATAACTATTTAAAGTTATTTCTGTTAGTAAAAATAAAGTATAATATATAACATACATTTTCCTAAAATATTCTCAAAGTAAAGATACATATTTTGATTAAGCTGAAAGTAAATAGTATGTATTTTCCCTTGTCGACTGAAGAAATTAAAAGTTCATTAGAAAATACATATTTGTTATTGTTTTTCCTCTTTTGTGGCTTGCCACCCAGCTCCCAAATAAATCACACATGGAGGCTTACTTTTAATTATAAATGTCCAGTGTTAACTTGGCTTATTGCTAGCCAGCTTTTCTTAAATTAGCCCCGTCTATCTTTTGCTCCTGGGTCTTTCCCATTCTCTTACTCCTGTAAATCTTACTCTTACTACATGGCTTGCTGTGTAGCTGCATGGCTGAGTGGCTAGCCCCTGGAATCCTCCTCCTTCTATGGTTACTTCTCCCCCCCCCTCAGATTTCTCCTTCCATGTATCCTCTCTGCCTGCCAGACACACCCATTCTTTCTTCTGCCCTGCTAGCTATTGGCCATTCAGTTCTTTATTAGACCTTCAGCATCAGGTATTTTAGACAGGCACAGTAACACAGATCCACAGAGTTCAACAAATGCAACATAAAAAAGTAACACACCTTAAAATAATATTCTACATCATACATTGAAACTTTTTAAGAGGCTAGAGCAATTACTTGGTTGTTAGATTCACCCTTCTTCCAAAGCATCTAGGTTTGATTACTAAGATCTTTGTCTGATGGCTCACAACTATCTGTAGCTCAAGTGTCCTCTTCTGACCTCTGTAGTCATTTGCAAGCACGCAGTATGCATATATACACTCAGGTACACACACAAGCACAAAAATAAATAAATAAATACATTAATAAATAATTAAATATTTTCCAAAATTATAGATGTGGAAAAATATGATCTCCAATCTTTGTTTCATAAATATACTTGAATAGTTTTTTTGTCATTAGAAATACTTTTGCAATATAAATGCTAAGTCACAAAAAAGAAGCAGATGGGCTATTGTGTCCACATAGTTTTGTTTTTATGTACTCTTTTGTGTATGTCATACAGAAATCATCACAGCATCATTGAATAATGTTTTAAAATAGCCACAAAGTTAATTTTTTTCTTGTTCTTCATCAACTCAACAGCTGACAGTAACCATTTCTACTATTTTTTTTCGATGAGATGTCAGCATGGAAAGAGATGATGAATGACATTCAGAGATCTGCTCCCAGCAGTATTTTTGGAAAGGGCATGCGTTCAGCATAGTTTATGTCAAAGGTACAAACTGTACCCTCATATTCTCTCTCTGAGCTTGAAGGTCAGACAATGCCAATAGACTTTTTTAAAGAGCACTTGTTACCCATGCTTCTATTTATGATTCTTCCTTATGAAAATATCACTTGAAATGGTTTTTGTAAAGAATTTATATAAAAAATAAAAGTGATGTGTTCAAAAATAGAGTCCAAATATAATCAGGTTCAATTGACTGGGTTACTCATAAAGTCAGGATAGAATTATATGGGTTGTTCATAAAGTCAGGATAACATCATTCCTTGAGAGGAAGATTCTTTGCTGAACACATGCTTAAATAAAATATATAATCATTTAACAAATAATAATTTCTAATTATAAAATATCATATTCACATATAATTTGCTGAGGTTCCAACTCTTTCTATTTTTCATTATTTTGTAATGATCTATCAATATAATTTTCTCAGATTTTCTATTTCTGCGGCGAGCTCCTCAGCCAGCGAGGAAGAACGACCATCACTCGAGGATTCTTCTCAGATCACACTTTATTGGAGCGCCTCCTGATTAAGGGAGAGCTGGAGGTGAGGGGCCCCAAGAACTAAATTGTAGCTGCTTATATGAGGATTCAAGCAAATGGGCCAGTCCGTGATTGGATCCCCCCAGAATTTGAGCACAGGGAGCCACGGGATAGGCTGAGGACATGGAGTCAATTACCATACTCACTCATGCGCGGACCTTAGGACACGTAGTCCTAGGAGCATAGCCAATTATGGAGTTGTTTACAGCTAGGCTACCAGGAAGTCAGCGCCATCTTAGAATGGCAGCTCCCTACATATTTCTATTTCTTTTCTTCCAGTAATTTAAAAATAACCCTATAAGGTGAATACTGAGTAAACATGAATATTAAGGAAGTTGTAGGAAATATTCACCAAATGTAATAATAAAGTGGTCCCCAAGAGTTCTGGATCCCCCACTTGCTTTCCATATTCTAGAACTAAAATCTTACTCTCATAATACTGCAGTTTCTCCAACCTACATATAATATATACTGGTCCCAGTCATTTTTTTTTCTTGGAATTCCATCTCAGTGTGTAGATTAACTTGCCCTTTTTTGCCATGTTTTAATTTCACATAGTTTTGTGTTTCATAAGGATGTTTTCATATAAGTTTATAATATACTTTGACCATGTTGTCAAATTCTTTGTGACAGATTCTTTGTGTCTGTACCTCTTCCTACTATTTATCTACATGGATGCAATCTCTTCCACAAAAATAATGCCTCAATAGTTTGTATGTCCATATCAATTTCCTTATTGAAAACAAAACCTAAATAGATTAAAGATAATTTTGAAAACAATAGTACAGATACTATTTGCATTGTTTGTTATTCTCAGTATAAGGAAAAACAACATATGTAAATACACACATGATGTGTATATTTGTGGCAAAATAAGAATTAAAGCTAAATAAATTGGTTTTCCACAAGCAGTTGTGGTTTGGTAAAGGATGGAAAGAAGTGAGGCAGAGGCTGGGTAACAAATATGGGGAGTTCTATTCTTTGAATATGTCTTTGTGGATAGTTCTTGAATTCTGTTCCTTATAATTTCGACATATCAGAAAATGAACAAATAAAACCAAGAGTTATGAAGAAAATACACAACATGCTATAAATGAGAAGTAAATCCAAATAAACAAACCTAATTGTACTAAGAATGGATAATATAATCACACTGGCAGGTATAAAGAAAATAACAAATATAAATAAATTTAGAAAATTACACCTTACTCAGATAATATAAGAATAAGGACAAAATGAGCTTTTAATAAGATTTTCACAAGGGCATGTGCTAAAAATTCTCTAAATTTTATTTTATGGACAGGTTTAATAAACCAATATGGTGTAAATGGAAAAAGACATTTTATCATGATAGAAAGGGAAAAAGTTTCAAACCTAGAAAAGAAAAGAAAAACTCAAGTAGTCCTGTAGTGTTAAACAGGAAAGAACAGATCTGTGGATTTTGCATTAAATAATGATGATATGATAGATAGATAGATAGATAGATAGATAGATAGATAGATAGATAGATAGATAGATGATAGATAGATAGAGATAGACAGACAGACAGACAGATAGGTAGGTAGGTAGATAGAGTGGTGGTTTGAATAGGAATGGCCTCCATAGGCTCAAATATTAGAATGCTTGAAAGTGCTACTTGAAAGAGATTAGGAGGTGTGGCCTTGCTGAAGTGGATGTGGCCTTATTGGAGGATATGTGGCACTAGCCCAAGACAGGCCTAGTGGCTCTTGCTCTTTCTGCTCCTATGGATCTGTATGTAGAAATCTTAGCTCCTCCTCCTGTACTATGTCTGCCTGTCTGCTACCATGCTTACCACCATGCTGATAATAAACTAAACCTCTAAAACTGTAAGGAAGCCCCAATTAAATGCATTTTTTAAAAACAAGAGTTGCCATAATCATGGCATCTCTTCACAGCAGTAGAACACTAAGATAGGAGTTGGTACCAGAGACTGGGGTATTGCTGTGACAGGCCTGACCATGCTCCTTTTTGGTGGAATGTAGACTTTGTATTAGGAAAGCAGTTGAACACTTTAAATGGGGCTTAATGAACCATAGTAGTAGAGGCAGGGAAGACAATGGACCTGAGAGCAGTGTACATTATGACAATCCAGCTCAAGAGGTTTCAGAGGAGAAGGATATTAGTAAGTGGCCTAGAGATCATTCTTGTGATATTTTGGTAAATAATGTGGCTGCTTTCTGCCCTTGTCCAAAAAATCTGCCTGAGGTTAATTTGAAGAGTTTGGGATTAATGACATTGGCAGAGGAGATTTCAAGGTAGCCTATTACTGACTGTAGTGTGAATGTTAGTGGTTTCTCTTATGTAGATTTATAATGAAAAGGAACAAACTGAGAAAGGAATAATACAAAATGTACAGTTGGAGGAGAAAATTAACACTAGGATGTATAATACAGCTAAGTCCAGTGCTCAAGGAGATAAAAGGTTTAAAGAAAAGTCTAATCTTAAATAGAATAAAGGGAGTAGTAACTTCAGGGAAAGACTCCACCTAAGCTTCCAGCTTGTGGAAAGGAATTAAAGAAAATCTTAAGCAATGAAGAAACTTTCTAAAACAGAGAGCTGATGTAGATGTGATTGAACAAGGGGGTTTGTTCCAGCCCTATCAAGTAGTAGAACCTGGCAGTTTTACCCCCAGAGTTCTGGCTTTAGAGTCAAGGATTCAAAAAAGGGGTCATGGAATCTGCTTCTACAACTAAGGAGAACCACTGAGGCCAGGTGTTATATCAGGGGTGTCACCGCATAGCAGCCCAGAAATGCCATTGTATGAAGCTGTGAAGGTGAAGCCTTGTTTTCTTTGAAGCCCCCAAGATGTTGAGATGCCAGAGCTGTGGAATACCTGCCAAGAAAACAGTAGACTGGGAATGAAACTAGCCTCAAAGAAAGAAGTGTGTTGCAGTCAACAAAGCTGAAAGGAGTTGGAGAGCTAAAGAGAACTTTGACATCAGACCTGGAAATACAGAGTATGGAATTTGCCCTGCTGGTGTTTAGGTCTGGCTTTGGTCCAGTATTTCCTCATTATGCTCCATGCCCTTTCTTTTGGAATGGTAATATATATTCTGTGCTATTGTATATTGGAAGTATGTGATCTGATTTTTTTTTGGAATTTACATGGTGTGATGGCTATTTTTGGTTGTCAACTTGACTATATCTGGAATGAACTATAATCTAGAAATGGAGGGTACACTTGTGATCCACATCTTGAGGCAAGAAGACAACATGCCTTTGATCTTAAGGCTGGATGACACTCACCTTTAAATCAGATCTTGAAGGGGGGAAGGCACACTTTTCATCTTGGCCACACCTTCAGCTGGAAGCCTATAAAAGGACATGGAAAGAAGTTTTGCTCTTTGACTGCTTGTCCTCACCTTGATAGCACATCTATTCCTTTACTAGCAATGGAACCTACTTCTTCAGAATATGAGCATCTGCAGAAGACCAGATGAGACATCCAGCCTTGTGTGACTGAGCAGCTACTAGAATCTTGGACTTTCCATTCACAACCAGTCATTGTTGGACTGCAGCCTGTAAATCATCCCAATAAATTTCCAAATATATATTTGGAGGAAAGGAGATTCATCCCATAAATTCTATGACTATAGAGAACCCTGACTAAATTACATGGGGGATTAAAATTATGAGATTGTCTTGAATCTCAGAAAAGACTTTGAACTTTTAAACAGTGAGACTGTTATAGATTATGGTGACTTTTGAAGTTGAACTGAATGCATTTTCACATTTTTATATGGCTAAAAGCCTATAGGGGCCAGGGTATGTAATGTGGTGGTTTGAATAGAAATGGCCCCCATGGGCTCAAATATTTGAAAGCTTGGTTATTAGGGAGTGGTGGTACTTGAGAGATATTAGGAGGTGTAGCCTTGTTGGAGTGGGTGTAGCCTTATTAGAGGAAGTATGTCATTCAGGGTGGGCTTTAAGGTTTCAGAAGCCCAAGGCAGGCCTAGGGGAATCTCACTCTTCCTGCTCCTTGTAAATCTGGATGTAGAACTCAGCACCTCTTCAGCACCATGCCTGCCTGTGTGCCACCATGCCTCCCACAATGCCTATAACAGACTAAACCTCTGGAACTGTAAGCAAGTTCTAATTAAGTGCTTTTCTTTATAAGAGTTGCCATGGACATGGTGTCCCTTACAGCAATAGAACTCTATGATAGAGAGGTATATAAAGAGATAGACAGACAGACAGGTAGCTAGAGTTATGACAGACTAAATATAAATGTCATGCTTATTATCTCTTAATTCTGAACTACCTATAACTAGTTACTTTGCATAATTAAAATGTCCTGTGCTGGAAGACTCATATCTATCACCCTGAGTTTCCTAATTAAATATATGAAGGTAGGTAGAACATTAATGCTAGATAAGTTTATTTCATATATTAAGTTGATTCAGTTTGAAATATTTAACAAATAATCTATCGGCTCTAAATCAGTTACTATTGAAAAATTTAAAATTTAGCCCTTTGTCCTACTTAGTTATTATTCTGCGACTTCCACACCCACTGTGCAAGTCTCCCTCGTTGATAGAGCTCTTGTCCTCTTTAGAGGCTGGGAATTTCTGATCCATCCTTTTGCAGCTTCCCTGGCAGTTGGAACATGATATGATCCCCCAAAAAAGAACCTTAAAGAATCTCAGAAATGGGCTAGAATCCTAGCCCATTGAAGACTAAGGCAAGAGGACTGCTATAAGTTTGGAACCAACCTGGGCTCTATAGTGAATTTTAAGCTATGTTGGGCTACATACTGAAAACATGTTTCTAAAAACAAATGGAAAGAACAAATGAGGATCTGAGAAAAGATAGGGCTGATTGAAACTTGTTTTTCAGTAGAACAAAATGGGAAAATCTGATTCATCTTGTTTGGTCATAATGTCATGTAATGGTAAATGTATTACCTAGAAAAACTGTATTCACATTGTAAATGTGAGTGAGGGTGGCAGAATCTAGCAAATCAAAAACTGATTCATTGAAGTTTGTTGTCAGCGAATAAGCCCCTCCCATTGCATTGGGTCTCCATTTCTTATATGAGAAGATGTATGCCTTCACAATTGTTAATAAAAAATAGTATGCTATTTTCCATTAAAAATTTCCTATCTGATACAAATCCCCTCCACCTACTTCATAGCAGCTGCCAGTGTTTTACGCATTTAATAAATGTTTCTTTATTAAAAACCATATACTCAACATATAATAATTATTAAACTAAAAACTTAATTACTATGAAATTTCCATTTTAATCCTTGAAGAATATGACATAATTTAAATTTTTTCATTGTAAAATATTTCTTCTTGGACAGACTAAAGAGTGCAGTATCATAAGTTACACTAAAGGAAGTAGTAATACATTACCATGAATGTGCGCATTAGTATATTGTTAAAAGATTACAACTTGAATAAACAAGTTTTAAAATTATAGCATTGGTGCTATCAAAAATGAGAACCTCAATAAACCTAAAGTTATGAATTAATACAAGGTTCCTCAGCTGTGATATGACATTAGCAAAGTAAAATTCCATAGTTTCATGACACCTTTTCATTCCCTTATTATCAATAGTATACAGAATCAGTTGTCTTCAATGGAGTGATACTGGGTATATCAACCACTCCAAGACAGGCTTCATGTTCAGGAGTAGTTGATCAATGTGGGAAATCATGAAGTTGGCCTGGTCTAGCTGCCTTCAGAAGCATGCAGAATAGGTTTTTCAGGTTAGAGTCCATGGTTCCTAGGCCACTATGTGCCTTCGAGTTCCTGAAGGACCCATACACTCCCTCAGGCAGCTAATCTTTCAGGCCACTTTGTTTCTCTGTATGTTCCCTCAGAAGTCAAGGAAGCAAAGAAGCTTGACAGGACAATTGGTCTTAGACATTAATCTTGTGTACCCTGTAAAGTTTGCAAACGTCACTGTATTCTGGCAACTACAACTGTATTGATCCTGGAAATTGCCATTATGTTCTCTTTCTGATAGAGGTATAAAATGTCTGATTGTTCTCAATAAAATTGTCACAGCCTCAGTCTTGCTGTGGCCCCTCCACTAACCTGGTTTAATTCCTTGACTGGCCATATCAGGTGACTTTGGCCTGGTAAGTGAGTGTGGGCACCTACAGGCCAACATATAATAGACTCCATAGTTTTTTATGTGCTTTTATTTGGTGTTTTGTTTTCATTTCCATTTTGGTGGTTGTTTAATTTCATTTTCTTGGTTTTAAGAGGTTTTGTTGTTGCTTTGTGTTTTTGGAGAATTTAAAGTTGGGTGTATAGGGAGGAGGAGAGCATCTAGACAAACTTGTGGGAGGGGAATAATATGATCAAAATATATTCAAATTTAAAAGTAGTTTTAAATAACAAAAAATATAGTAAGAAAAAGAAATAAAAACAACAAAAAATAAATACCATTCAGAATAAAGCCACTTGTGTTCTTTCTTGCTTGAGTATCACTGTTTTATAAGTTTAGAGACAATGATATGAAATATTTTAAGAGACTGGAAATAAAACAGGATAGCTGATGGTATTTTTGAAGAATAAACCTTAAAATAACTAATGGTTGTTACTATAAACTTCTGTCATCAAAAGAAAATACTTTGTCAGTCCCTGAAAATGTTTAATAATACATACCCCTGATAGAATGATATTAAACATGATTTTCCAAGTGAAAAATCATATCTGAAACATTACTTTCCAATATTAAATTGGTTGTCTTTCTAGATGTTAGACATGTATATATATTCTAATATATGTTAATAATATATTATAGTATATATGATATATGTATGTTAAACATAGTCTATATGTAATATATATATATGTAGTAGAGGATCTTGGTGTATTGCTGCGCTACATTTGCCTAGGTTGCTGGTACTTCCACAGCTAAAATAATTTTATAATACACTGAGTTGCCCAGGAACATTGAAGCTGTCTTCAGCATCTGACCAAACTGAGGCTTCAATTTACAAACACCATTGGAAGCCTTTGATAGCAACTTTCAGATGCCACAGCAGAGGTCTTCCAGATTCTGAATAGCTTCTGTCAACAGTGATGACTAGGAAACAGATACCCTCTGCCTGTGGGAAATCAAGCTTGTTTCTCATTTTGTAGCTGCCAGCTTCAGAGGTCTCATCAGCTAAGACAAAGGCTTGTAATTATAAATCAATCCTCTGTGATCCTAGTGGTGACACATTCTGATGAATGTCATTACTGCAGTGACTCTCTCACTCTGCTAATACAGTATCATGTGGGAACCCATAAGTATGCAGAGGTATCAGGCTCAAACTCAGAGATATCAGACTCCATACACTAGAGCAGAATCTGGAAGTCGGTCACTGTGACAGACACCGCAGCTCTGGTGCAGATAGCTGCAAAGTTGGGTGATCATCTGTTTATTAGTTATTAGCAGAGCCAAAATATTAGTAAACTGAAGTTGGGGAGAATTCAGGTCACCAAAATGAGAATTCACTATGAATATATATATATATATATATATATATATATATATATATATATATATATATTCAATATTTTATTTTGCATAAAACATTCTAGATGACAAAAAAAATAGCTTTTAAGATCATGGAATAGAGCATATAAAACATCTTTTAGGGCATGACAATATAGAATCAACTGTTAAAAAAATGATGGTTGTCAGGGACCAAACATGAACCATGGAAAAGTACTAGCTAGGCCAGAGAACAAGCCAAAGGCCCTAAACCAGATGCCCTCAAAGATAAAAAAACATTCCGCAGTCAGGTAGCATAGCAACAGAACAATGGGCCCTGACCAGTGCTTATCACCTAGCCTCACTACTTGCACATCCTCCTTCACCTGCATGCCCCCCCTCAACTGCATGTCCTGCACCCCTTCTCTCCTTCCTGCCCCCTCCCCGTCCCATGCTATATAAGCCTGGCTAAGGAAAGTAAAATTTGCAGCTTGATCAGAACCCTGTCTTGCTGTCTTCCTTCGTGTCTCCTGTCCCTTTCATTCTCTCCAGCAGTTGGGTTGCCCCGTTGACACCCCGCTGGCAGGGGCAACTGGCGCCCAAAGTGGTGGCTCGTCCCTCGCCTGGTTGGGAGCTGAACGTCCTTCTCCAGGAAAGTCCAGACATCTAGTGGAGATATTTTGGTTGATCATCTGTTAAGACCGCCTGACTCGACGCACTTTCTTGACGATCCAGAGGTGAGCGAGAAGGACAAGGTTAGTCCAAACTTCAGATTTAACCATGGGACAGGGAAGTTCTTCCCATGATCTTTTCATTAAGGGCATTAAAGAGGCCCTCAAGACACAAGGGATAAAGATTCCTAAAAAAGACCTCAACAAATTCTTTAGTCACTTAGAGGACTGTTGTCTCTGGTTTCCCCAAGAAGGGACGATTGATGAAAAACGCTGGAGAAGGGTGGGCGACTGCCTTACTGACTACTACTGTGTCTTCGGCCCAGACAAAGTCCCTGTTGCAACCTTTTCCTATTGGAACCTTGTTAATGATATCCTCAGGATCCAAAGGACCTCCCCCTCCCCTGACATCAAGTCGGTTATTTCTCAGGGACAAAAAGTCATGAAAGAACAGTCTCGCCCCCTCTCTCGCACTGATTCACATCCTCCCCACTCCCCCGACCCCCTTTCACTAGCGCCTTCTATACAGGAGATTAAAAATATGGAAGAAGGAGCCAAATCACCCCCACCTCAGTCTATCTACCCTCCCTCCAGGGTCTTGAGAGAGATAAACAATTTTTTTTTCTTTTTGAGACAGAGTTCTTCTGTGTAGCTTTGCACCTTTCCTGGGACTCACTTGGTAGCCCAGGCTGACCTCGAACTCACAGAGATCCACCTGGCTCTGCCTCCCGAGTGCTGGGATTAAAGGTATGTGCTACCACCGCCGGGCTTAAAAATCTCTTAATAAAAAATATACATAGGCTTGGGAGAAGAAAAGAAAAAGGATAGAGAAAGTCCTTAAAAATATAATTAAAAAAAAAGCCATGATGAAAAATACACAGAGTCTGGATATATTATTTTGTTGTCTTGTAGGGGCTGCTATGTTAGACGAAAATATATTTTAAAGGAATCTTGACTTCAAAATTTTGGTCTAAGTATATATTGCTTTGGAAAAGAGGTTCTCCTTTTGTTTCCACAGAAGAAGAGAACCTGTGGATTGCTTCCAGGCTAATATGGTTTATTATTTATGCCAGACTGTAAAAACAGACAACTTTAGACAATCACTGCTCTCTACAGACACCACAATACTACCATAGCTGCAAATATGATCCATGACAGCAAATACCAAAGATAAGTCTCAAGTTCTGCCCACAGATGACTATTATGAGGTGCCCCCAACAATCCTTCTGGAATGTTGTCAGAATAGGTGAGTTGGAAGCCAAGTATTCATCCCTTCAGAGAGGTATTAGTCTTTCATTCTCTCAAGTATGTGGAAACCATTCCAGGTCATAGGATATCAAACAAACAACCTTGACTTTGATCTGCAAATTACAATTCTGAAGTGTCACCCATGACCCCAGGGAAGCAATGTCACAGACAACTATCTCAAATAGAAAGTTCAGGTTATATCTTGTAACACAATAACCACATGTCCCGATCCTAACAGACAGCAACTCTTGACACCATGAATCAGAAAGATCACAAACTAAATAGGAAAAAAAAGACAATCAATACATGTCAGCTCAAATGTTTGATAACATGATGATGCTTTCAATGAAAGGATAGTATACAATAACACTTTAGTAGATGAAAGACAAAACTCTCTGTTATAGTTACAAAGCAAGATGCTTGCCACATAATGTCCCTCAGAGGGTTGTACCCTGGATCAGCAGCAAACCGGAAGCATGTAAAACAGCTGTACAAGGAGAGCAGGTACAGTTAACTCTGTTTCTACTGGCTTAGTAACCATTGGCTAATTTTAATGATGTAAGAGGTCTTGGGACACAGGACCTCATCCTGGTTGTTGCACCAATGGTCCTGATATGTAAGAACCTGAGAAGCAAGAAGCAGGTTAGAGACTGTATTTGAGGTATATGTTAACTAGCCCTGTAGACTAGGAACTAATGATGAGAACACATTACTTTGGTGAGATACAGTTTAGCAAACTCTCAGCAGAAGGGAATTGAAAGATTTCAGCCATGTCTTCAAAGCTAGATCATGGCACATGGGAGTACTACCCTACAAGACCTGAAATTGTGACTATACTTTAGACCCTGAGTTGAGCATATCTTTGAAATGTTCTTGGAACTGGGTAGGTTATCAATAAATGTCAGTGCACTGATGAAGTCATTTCAACTGCATATCTGTTGAATGAATCCAGCTTTGAATCTGGGTCACAAACAATAGTATTGGCACTCACTAAATCACCTCTGTGTTCTTTAGCTTATGAACTGCTAGGGGCAAGACATGGCTGATAATTGAGCACATTAATCTTTTGGTGACAGGCTGCTGTTACTTATTACTTACTGTGTCTCCCAAGGACCATTAAAGGCTGATAAACGTAAGAATCTCTCCTAAAATGAGATAGGAAGTAAGTATATTTTATATGATAAGGTCAATATTCTCTTGAAATTAATTATAAAAAAAAAACTATAGAATGCTCATAGACTTAAGGGAATGTCTCCAAAGGATCATTAAAGGTTGATGAACATAAAAATCTCTCCTAAAATGAGAAAGGAAGTAAGTATATTTTATATGATAAAGTCAATATTCTCTTGAAATTAATTATAAAAATAAATATAGAATGGTCATAGACTTAAGGGAAGATAACTTTAAAGATCACCAGTGGCAATTTATCTTAATGAAAGAATTTGGAAAGGGAAGTGAGTCTAGATTCCAGAGCACACACTTGGACCTGGTCCTATTGGTGTTTATTTGTACATATCAGAGAGAGCTTACTGCTTTTTGCTTGTCTGCTTTGCTTTTTTGTTTTTGTTTTTGTGTTTTATTTTCTCGGTTTAAAGATTTATGTTATTTTTTATTTTATGCATATGTGTGGGCCTGAGTATATGTATGTGTACCACATGGTTGCATGTGTCCACAGAGGGCAGTTGGTTGTGGCCCTGAGTATATAAATGTGTATCACAAGAGTGCATGCACCCATGGAAGGCAGGAGGTTGCAGGATGCCCAATGTAGGCAATGGGAACTAAACCCAGGTCCTCTGAGAGTACTTTTAAGATCCAAGCCATAATCCCAGTCAAACATCTCCCAGTTTTTAAAGCTATATCTTTTTTCCCCTGGGAGAGATTGCTAGGCAGTGGATTAAAGTGAATTAAAGTGAAAAGTAACTTTAAACAGGAGATAACTAGTAAATGTCTTCAAGGGAATGCCTAATTCCAGCAATTAACTACACTTTTATAATAATCATAGACACAAAAAGAGGATATGAATGTATATATTTTGTTTAATTGAAAAATAGTGGAAAAGTCCTCTGACAATGGCATGCATACACACACACACACACACACACACACACACACACACACATATATATATACATTGAAAAGCAAAAATGTTAATTATCTAAGAATTCCTTTTTTATTAAAAGATTATTAGGGATGGGAAGAGATATCACAATTTATCTAAAACTCCTCAGCATAAATCTGTTTTTAATTCTTTTTAAGTTGTTTATTTGAAACAACTATTTAGTATTCATGGTGTTCTTGAGAAACTGAGCATCAAAGAGGTACATACATAACTAAACAGCCTATAGATCTCTTCTTTCAGGATGATTAAAGTATGTTAGGGGAATAACACTCATTCATAAGTAACTATAATTTAAGGCAGAAAACGTAAAGATGGCACTTCAGGAAAGGAAAATGATAGGCTGTTTTTTTATCATGCATATATATTAAAAACATCAACATATAAAGGAATATATATGATACACACACACATATATATATATATATATATATATATATATATATATATAACTCATATACTTGAATTAAGCATTAAAAAAGGGTAATGTGTCATAGCCAAGGTAATTTCATTTCAAGGAATAAAAATTGGATTACATTTTAAAAATTATTGGAATTCCACACATAATTAAAGAAACTGAAGCAAATTCACAAATCTTTTGTACATACAAATCCAGATTTAGTGAGATGACTCAGTAACCAAAATTTTGCTATGCAAGCATGAGGGTCTGAGCTTGATTCCCCAGAACACACATAAAGTTGGATGTCATGGAGAGTGTCTGCAAGCCCAATGCTATTGCCAGATGGGAGGGAGAAACATCATGAGAATCTTGACAAGGCTGTGAGTAAGTTATCTTGGCATTCTCAGTAGTGAAACAAGAGATTCTGTCTCAGAGTAGGAGGCAAGGGCATCCATCCAAGGATTCTCCCTGACCTCAAGACAAGTGTCTTGGCACACATGTTCCTGCACTTAGACACATAGGTGCTTATTTCATATATACAACCACTGAAATACATGAAAAGTTCAAAATAAATTATGCAATGTAATGAACAAAAAATACAGGTACCACTGTTCTCAAAATATAACCAACAGAGACCAGACAGACATATTGCCATACTCCTTTCCTACAGCATTTCAAAGACTGAATCAGGAGTCAAGATGTTATAACCAACCTGTGCTGAAGAAATAAAGACTCCATCTCAAGATTATAAAGCAAACATACAAATGAAGAGATGACTAATCTATCCCCAATAATCCCATTAGGATGGATTGCACAAATATGCATATGGTAAATGTTTTCGATGTATATTTAATCAGAGGGAAAGAACAGAGTATTATTAACTCTCAAAAGAACATAACAAATACTGTTTCGCTCTAGTGATAAAGATAAATATCCACAGTTCTGTTAATAATCAGAGTCCTGCTTCTGGCCTAAACCCATTCATTATTTTTAAGGTCCAGATATGGATGACAAGAAAGGCTTTATACAGCAGGTCTAATGTGGAGCATCCACTCCGCACAACTGATAGATGTGTAAATAAGATATGGTAGTCTCTAAAAGCCAAGAACTCAAGAGTTCTCATAGAGTCCCTTAGAAACAACTTTTGAGTAGGTGAGAAGTTCAGTAAATAAAGAAACCACTGTGAAGCTGATGATCTGAATTCATCTCCAGAGCCCACATTATGAAAGAGAATAATCGATTCTTACAAATTATTCTCGGAGTTCCACACATTTGCTGTGGCAGATGCCCAAACACACACACACACACACACACACACACACACACACACACACACACACACAGAGAGAGAGAGAGAGAGAGAGAGAGAGAGAGAGAGAGAGAGAGAGATAACTGAGAAACTATCATGTAATATTAAAAGAAAACCAATCAAGGATAAGCACTGTTTATGAGCTAAACAACTCAATAGTTAAATACAACCTTTTCCTCCATGCAATTATAAATTCAATGTACAGCTATAAAAATCATAGAAGATATTATTTTCTTTGTAAACTTTAATATTGTTTCCTTGGCATATGTCTTAGTTTGGGTTTTATTGCTATGAAGAGACACCGTGACCATGGCAACTCTTATAAAGGAAAACATTTTATTGGGGTTGCTCACTTACAGTTTCAGAGATTTAGTCCATTATCATCATGGTGGGAGGCATAGTGGCTTGTAGGTAGACATGGTGCTGGAGAGGTAGCTGAGAGTTCTACATCTGGATCCACAGGGATGAGGAAGAGACAGTGAGACCCTGAGCCTGGCTTGACCATCTGAAACCTCAAAGCCTACCTCTAGTGACACACTTCTTCCAAGACCACACTTACTCCAATAAAGCCACACCTCCTAATAGTACCACCCCCTATGGACCTATGGGGGCCATTTTTATTCCAACTACCACAGCATATTTGAAATATAATGAAGTTAGTATAATCAACAGAATTTTGAAAATCTTCGGTATTTTCATACAGATTACAGCAGTTGTGGACACAGAAGGACAGAGGGCAAGAGAGAAGACAGTGCTGGTCAAGTCATTCAGAAGAGGTAAATACAGTTATTCAGTATGCAATATGTGACCCAACTTAATAATTTTATTATGTATTGAAAAATAACGAACACTGAGAGTTTTCAAAGTCTGACTATGGAAAAATGATAAATATTTGAGATAACAGATGTGCTAATTTGCCTAATAAGATTAATCCATAGTGCTGATGTAGCAATATAACACACTGCACTACATAAACAAATTCTGTAGATATCTATTAGGTCCAATTGGGTCATGACATCAGTTAAGTCTTTTTTTTTCTCTGTTAAGTTTCGATTTGGGAGATCTGTCCAGTGGTGAAAGTGGGGTGTTGAGATCTCCCACTATTAATGTGTGGGGTTTTATATGTGGTTTAAGCTTTAGTAATGTTTCTTTTACATATGTGGGTGCCCTTGTGTTTGGGGCATAAATGTTCAGAATTGAAACTTCATCTTGGTGGATATTTCCTGTGATGAGTATGTAATGCCCTTCTTGATCTCTTTTGATTGATTTTAGTTTGAAGTCTATTTTGTTGGATATCAGGATGGCTACACCTGCTTGTCTCTTAAGACCGTTTGATTGGAAAGTCTTTTGTAGATGTAACAAACCGTCTTATTAAAATAAGAAACACAGAACCAATGTAAAAGAGAAAGCTAAGAGGTCAGAGCTCAGAGCTAAAATCTTACCTCCTGCAGTGCTCCTAGCTTCCCCAAAAGAGAGCTACTTCCTGTTTGTCTGTCTTTAAATAGTCTTTCTGTTCTGCCTTCTCATTGGTTATAAACCCAAACACATGACTGCCTTGTCACTGCATGTAAGTACCTCCCTCCATGTCTTAAAGGCGTATGTCTCCATTGCTGGCTGTATCCCTGAACACATAAAGATCTACCTAGCTCTTCTACTAAGTGCTGGGATTAAAGGCATGAGCCGCCACCACCACCACGCTCTTGCTATGGCTCTAATAGCTCTGACCCCTGGGCAACTTTATTTATTAACATACAATGAAAATCACATTTCAGTACAAATAAAATACCACCATAGTCTTTTCCCAGCCTTTTATTCTTAGGTAGTGTCTGTCTTTGAATTTGAGATGTGTTTCTTGTATGCAGCAGAAAGATGGGTCCTGCTTTTGTATCTATTCTATAAGCCTATGTCTTTTTATAGGTGAATTAAGTCCATTGATATTAAGGGATATTAATGACCAGTGATTGTTCATCCCTGTTATTTTTGGTGGTAGTGTGTGTGTACTTCTCTTCTTTGGGGTTTACTGCTGTGGCTTTATCTATTGCCTGTGTTTTCGAGGCTGTATCTGACTTCCTTAGGTTGGAATTTTCCTTCTATTGCTTTCTGTAGGGCTGGGTTTGTGGCTAAGTATTGTTTAAATCTGGCTTTGTCTTGGAATGTCTTGTTCATTCCGTCTATGATGATTGAAAGTTTTGCTGGGTATATTAGTCTGGGCTGACATCCATGGTCTCTTAGTGTTTGCATTATGTCTGTCCAGGTCCTTTCTGCTTTCAAAGTCTCCATTGAGAAATTGGGTGTTATTCTGATGGGTTTGCCTTTATAGGTCACTTGGCCTTTTTCCTTTGCTGCTCTTAATATTCTTTCTTTATTCTGTATGTTTAGTTGTTTAATTATTATATGGTGAAGGGACTTTTTGGGGTGTCTAGTCTGTTTGATGTTCTATAGGCTTCTTGTATCTTCATAGGCATTTCCTTCTTTAAGTTGGGAAAGTTTTCTTCTATGATTTTGTTGATTATATTTTCTGTGCCTTTGAGTTGGTATTCTTCACCTTCTTATCCTTCTTATATCGCTATTATTCGTAGGTTTGGTCTTTTCATGGTGTCCCAAATTTCTTGGACATTTTGGTTCATGACTTTGTTGGCTTTAGTGTTTTCTTTGACTGATGAATCTATTTCTTCTACTGTATCTTCAATGCCAGATATCCTCTCTTCCATCTCTTGCACTCTGTTGGTTATACTTGCATCTGAATTTCCCGATCTTTTACTGAAATTTTCTATTTCCAGCATTCCCTCTCTTTGTGTCTTCTTCATTTTTTCTATTTCCCTTTTCAGGTCTTGGACTGTTTCCTTTTTTTTTTTTTTTGTTTCATTGCTTTTTCATGATTTTCTTTCAGTACTTTATTGTTTTTTTCCAGGACTTTATTGTTTTTCTTCTAATTTGTTTGCCCTTTCCTCTAGTTGTTTACAGCGTTCTTCCCATTTTTTTGTCTTTTCCTCTACACAAGCCTCTACCTTCCTCATGATGTTATTCATAAGGCTGTTTTCTTCTGCTTCTTCCAATTTTTGATGTTCAGGTCTAGATGTTGGAGGCAGGCTAGGTTCTGGTGATGTTTTATTGCTCTTCATTTTGTTGTATGTACTTCTGCCTTGACATCTGCCCATCTCCTTGTGGTTTGTTCTTGGTCTTATCAGCGCACTTGGTTCAGACAGAGCTGACAGATTCAGGAAGTCTCTCTCTCTTGCCCAGATGGGAGCTCTCTTGTCCAAATGGGAACTCTAGGGCAGGATGGAAGCTCTTATCTAGACGCGAAGTCCAGAGCAGGATGGGAGCTTTTGTCCAGATGGGAAGTTCGGGGCAGGATGGGCGCTCTTGTCCAGAAGGGAAGTCCAGGGCAGGATGGGAGCCCTCTCTCTCTGGTCCAGAAGGGAAGTTGGGGGCAGGATGAGAGCTGGGGGCTGGTCTCTAAGTCTCAGGAAGTGGCTGTGGCCTTGGGCAGATGGGCAGGGTATGGAGATTGCAGGGTCTGCCGGGGGACTTGGAGAAGGGGATCTTTCTTGGTGGGGCTAGAATGGAACCTGCCCGGTGGCCAGAACCTGGGGCCAAGTTGGGCAGGTCTTCCCCAGAGTGGCTGGTGCCCAGGGATGGGGTCTGGGCTGGGTCCAGATACTCACCTCTGGGGGTGCTGGCAACAGAACGTAGGTTGCCTGTAAGTACCCTTTACAACTGAGTCACCTCTGTAGCCTCCACTGTTCCTATATTTAAAAGTCAAAATAATCAAGTTCTTAAAAATAACAATGAACAAAATATATGTGGTTTTAAAATATAGGAAACTGATAAATGAAATCCCAAGGTAAGTACTAAGGAAAATATCAATAGAAACCAACGTGATAAAAAAACAGTTTTGTTCAAGAAGATCTAATGTGAGAGGACAGATCACATTTCAACAAGTCAGATATTTGCTGTTCATTCATTCTACACAGTCCTGTGTGAGCCTGAAGTAGCAGCTCCATGGTAGCAACCTTTCCCAGAGTAGACATGATCCTAGAATGATCTAGCACAGATATAAAGGTCTGCATTAATACACATTTCTTACATTTAGAAAAACACGACCAATTCAAGATAATCTGATATAAAATAGGCATTATTTACAGTAGAGATATTTACAGTAGAAAATATTAAAATGACCTATACAAAACCAAAAAGAATTCAGTGTGTATGACTATTTTTCTGTTGTTGTGACCAAGGCAACTTCTAAAAGAAACCAGTTAATAAATTACTTACAGTTCTAGCAGGTTAGTGTCCAGAGCCACCAGAGTGGGGAGCATGGCATCAGGTAGACAGGCATGATGCTGGAGCAATAGCTGTGAAATCACATGTCAATCCACAAGCACAAGGCAGAGAAAGCTAATAGGGATGGCATGAACTTTTCAAACCTCAAAGCTTGACTCCAGTGACACACTTGCAACAACGTCACACCTTCTAATCTTCCCAAAAGATTCTACTAAAGGGGGCCAAGTTTTCAAATACATGAGCCTATGGGATCCATTCTCACTTAAACCACAATGACCACAATCAACACAAATAAAAATCCCATGTTTATGCCACCTGATAGAGCCAACTCCGAAACAATACATTTTATTTTCAAATTAGGCAATGATTAGTGTTTGCAATGTTAGTAGATGGAAAAGTTCATCTTTTACAGTAGAGTTGTAAATATTTATAAATATTATGATGATGTATAATGGAATTAGACTCAAAATCTGTGAAATGGAGTATGATATGGTGAAGTCCTGACATACCTGTTCCAGCATCTCAGACATGTGGTGATATTTTATTTGTGCAACCCAATACAGTTTATGTGAGGATCAGAGGGAAAAGCCAGTTACTAAAATAAACATAGAAGTCAAGCAATGGTAGCACATACCTTCGATCCTATTTCTCCAGAGGCAGGGATCTGTCTGGATCTCTGAGAACAGAGCCAGGCTTGGTGGCACACACCTTAAATTCTAATACTAGTTAACTATGGAGGTCTGGAGGTCTGTATAGACAAACAGGAAGTGACAGAGCTAGGCAAGGAGAGGAAGTGATGTAGCTGGACAGGAGACCAAATGAGATAGCAGAACAGAAAGGCATATAGGCATGGGTATACAGGAAGTAGGCTGCTTTAGAGACTGAGGTGTCAGTGAGGTGAAATTAGCTATTCCTCTGATCTCTCAGATTTTCACCCCTATGTCTGGCTCCAGGTTTTTATTTAATAAGACCATTTAGCAATTCAACTACACAGACACATTGAGAGAAGAGTAAAATTTTAGGTAGAAAATGTGAAAATGTACAAGAAGAAAATAGACTATGAAAGGCAAGAAATTGTGATATACTTAATTATGACAAATGTTTAAAAAAATAAGTAGTTCATATTGTGAAAGTTAGGTAAATGTTCCAGAATATAAGAATTAAAGTTATAAAGAGAGAGAACTATGAAGATATTATAACTTTTTTAGATGTGGATTTTATGAACAATATAGAAAAAAAGTAAGAAAGTTTGATGGCTAGAGATGGCTGTCTTGCTGCTCTTGCAGAGGACAAGGTTCATTCTCCAGGACCCACATGACAGCTCACAACCATCTATAACTTCAGTCCCAAGAACAACATGCTCCTTCAGACATGCACATGGCACACAGACATACATGTAGGCAAATACTCATATTTATAAAAATAAAGATAAATGTAGCTGGAAGTTATCCTGTGTACCACCCAGGCCCTGCAGTCAGGACAAATTTCTTCCACCCACATCCTGCAGCCACTTGGTCCCAAATAAACACACAGAGGCTTATATTATTTTCAAACTATGTGGCCTAATGGCTCAGGCTTCTCCCTAGCTAGCTCTTATATCTTAAATTAACCCATTTCTATAAATCTATACTTTGCCACATGAATTGTAGCTTACCGGTACTTTTACATCTTGCTTCTCCTAGTGGCAGCTTACAGCATCTAATCCACTCTCCTTTCTTTCTTTTTTCTTTTTTTCTTTCTTGGTTTTATTTGAGACAGAGTTTCTCTGTGTAGCTTGGGTGCTTTTTCCTGGAACTCGCTCTGTAGCCCAGGCTGGCCTCTTATTCATGGAGATCCGCCTGCCTCTGCCTCCAGAATGCCGGGATTAAAGGCGTGCGCCACCACCACCACCCAGCCCACTCTCCTTTCTTTTCTTTTTTTGGTTTTTCGAGAATCTCCTTTCTTATCTCACTTTCTCTCTGATTTTCAAGCCTAGCTCCATTCTGCCCTGCCATAGGACAATGCAGCTTTATTTATCAACCAATCAGAGCAACACATGTTCACAGCATACAGAAAGACATCCCGTAGCAGATAAATATTTTATAAGAAATGTTTGATTTACTAATAGGAACAAAAGTAACACATACCATATGCAAAGTTCATCATTTTCATTCATCTTTTTATAGTAAGAAACATATGAACACAAGTGAACAAATTCAGCATTTCTTTGAACAAATTTCATGGGGTTTTATTTATTTTGATCTTAACTTCATTAAATAAGCACAGTATACATTTTTCCTTCCTAGCTCCCTGAATGAGATGGTCCAGTGTTGTTAAATATGCAGATTGTTGTTCAGCCTACCTCCAGAACTTTATACCCATAAACAGCTCTCCATTTGCTTTCTTCTCACATCTCATCACCATTGTTCTACTTGCTGTTGCTGTGAACTGGACTCGAGACAGACTTCAGAATAACTCAGAGTCTGTCTTTTTATGAGGATAATTTTACTTTGATAGTACTATCAATATTCATCCATTTTGTAGCATGGGTCAGAATTTCCTCACTTTTATAGGCAGAATAGCTCTCTCTTGTTTGCTTATACCTTAATTTCTTATCATTCACCCTGAAAAGGATACTTGGATTGCTTCTGCTGCCTAAGAACTTGTGCATTTATATTTCTTTGAGATAGATATTCTTTTCTGTTACGTTGATTCTATGCTCATAATTAGAATCACAGAACCTTTGGAAGACTGAATTTAGTAGTCTTTGCTATTCACAGAGTGGTTAATTTAGTAGTCAAAATGTTAATTTAAAAGGTTTTTTTTTTTAACACATACCAGTGTTAAACACTACCAACATTCTAATGAATGAGCATAAGGTACTATTTTTCTATATTCCATAGTATCTCACATATTTTCTTGGCACTGGGTGTTTCAGTTTCTTTATATTACTACCCAAACTGTCATTTCTATTTATAAATTATAAACACAATTACAAATATATTTACCCTTAACAAAATCTAATTTACTGTGGCAGAACTATGACTCAGGTTTTATGAGCACAAACTTCCTGAGGACCAAAGTTCAGGATCTAGCACCTACCCGCAGCTTGCTATAACTCCAACTCCAGGGTATCTGATACATTGTTCTGGTCCTATTTAGATACCTTTACTCAAACACATATACCCCATTTTAGTCACACATATATACACATAATTAAAAATTAAAATTAAAATCTTAAAAGAAAAACTACTTCATTGCTATTTTAACATTCAATATTTATTGTGAAATTACTATCAACTCTTTTAGCATGTGCATATGTGGTGTGTGTGTGAGAGAGTGTGTGTGTGTTTGTGGAGGGCAAATGTTGATTTTGGGTCTCTTACCCAGTTCCATTCCACTTCATTTTACTTTGCAGCCAGAGTTCACTGATTCTGCCAGTGTAGCTACTCAGCATGCTTCTGGGAACCCTGTCTCCACCCCTCAAGGGCTGGGGTCACAGGAAGGCTGACATACTCATGGAGCATTTACATCGATTTTGTATTTCCAGGCTTAGTCCTCACACTTGAGGGACAAGCTCCTTACCCCACTGATGTACCTCTAGCCCCAAATCTCAAAATAACCATTAAACACAACAAACACAATTCCATTAGCAAGCTCAATATACATAGCTAAATGAATTATTATTTCTTTTGAGGGAAAGAATAAAATCATAGGAACTTTTAATGTGGTAACTGATCCAAGCCAATCATTGCTTGCATTTTACTTTAATTTTACTACTAGGGAAGGTGTAAGACATGCATTCCTTCATTAACTTTCCATTTATCTCTGTATAATTTTCTCAAAGGAGCGTACAAATACAGTTTTACAACAAAGACCTAGCAACTCGTTTTTTATTTAATCTTTTAAAATACAAATGTCCTTTATAATACCTCTGAGTGTAAAGTTGACAGCCATCGTTTTGGATTTCCATTTTGTTGTGTCATGAGAATACTACAAAATTGTGTAGTTCAAACAAAGATCAATGATTAAATATGTTATTTTAGTTCTGTTCCCCTTTATTGAATATTGTGATAAAATTTATCCTCCAGATAATAAATCTGTTTATCTTTGGTTCTTCCTGAGGAGAGTATCTAATACAGTAATCCCAAACCTTCCAAAGGAATGTGACATTTTATTAGAATTGAAGAAAAGATTAAATGCCGATTTCTTTTTCTTCATTAAACTTTTTTTGCTTATTTTGCATACCAACCACAGTTTCCCCTCCCTTCTCTCCTCTCATTTCCCCCACCTTTTTTTCATCCACCCCATCCACTCTTCAGAAAGTGTAAAGCCTCCCATGGGAGTCAACAAAACAGGGCAGACCAAGTTGAAGCAGGACCAAGCTCCTCCCGGCTGCATCAAGGATGAGTGAGGTATCCCACCATAGGGTTCCAAAAAAAACCCAGCTTGTGTGTCAGGGGCAGATCCTGGTCCCACTTATAGGAGCCCCACAAACAGACCAAGCTACACAGCTGTCACCCACATGCAGAGGTCCTGGGGCGGTCCCGTGCAGGCTCCCTAGCTGTTGGTCTAGAGTTCTTGAGCACTCAGCAGCTTGGTCCACTGACTCTGTGAAGCAGGACTGAGGCAGTGCACCTAACATCTGCTCTCATCCCTCGCTAAGAGCTCAAACCTAGACATCTGCAAAGCCACTGTGATTCTTAGTATGTCCCTAACTGATATTATGTTTCTCCTCTGACTGACAATATATATATATATAATTTCTGACTGAAGCTTCCTGGCCTCCATTTCTTAGATGCATATTTTAGAAAATTTGCAATTATAAATTTTCTCTCTTTCTCTTTGAGTTAGAAACTCCCAGGTTTCCATTAACTCTTAAAAAAAAAAACAATTTATTTTTCTTATGGTCTCAATAGCAATAATTATTAAAAAGTAATCTCCAAGACAAACATTACTCTCTTTTCCAGTTTTTTATGGAGGGCTAGAGGCTAAAATCAAATAAATATCAAATATCAAACAAAGGGAACCTAATTTCACTGATCAGAGTCTCTCTCACATCCCTAGAACTTTCCCACTGGCTTATGCTGGGACATAGAATCTTTCTCCCCCTTTTTCATTGAGTTGTGTTCAATCTCTCCATTATAGTTCATCAATCTTGATTTGGCTCATTTACTTATGAACTTATTTTGACACTCGATCCAAGACCTTTCAAATCTGAGTTCAGTGTAAATCTCTTCTTACGGATTTATGAGTCTTAAATGCAATGGCCAAGAACATAGCCACAATTCACAAATAAAATTCTTCATGGCTGCCTCCTAGTAGCACAGAATTTCTAATTCACAGAACTTGACCAGTATGCCCTGCCCTAAATTTTATTAAAGGGAGGAATAATGTATGCACACTTACTGGTCATCTCCTTACTTATGAATGAAGAAAAATTCTCAATGAGCGATGGTAAGAAAAGAGATATGATACTGCCATGTGAGAGACATTTGCTCACCTTCTTGTCATAAATACCCATATTTAATGACTGTAATCACTAAATGAGACATGTATCATCACCTCTATTTTGGGATAAATTAGGTAAGACTGGAACACAGAAGACAGAATTAAAAGTCTTACCCACAATTGACTGAACCAAACACTTGAACATTTTTCATTATTTCATTATCACTCCTTCGTATCTGAATGAGAAACAGATACAATATGGACTCACATTTTGGTTATTTAAATATAACAATCATCATTAAATACTCTAGATAAACCATATCACAGCCTTTCCTTCCCAGTGGAAGAAATACTTTGAAAAACATCCTTATGCTATCCAAATTCTTATTCATATGCTTACTCAGGGTATATGTCTTTCAAACAAGTTAGTGGCAATTTTCTATCAAAATTTTATGAAATGATGAGTAGAGAGGAAACACAATTGACCTTGGTGAGCAGGAGTTATATTCAAATCTTGTAATTAGTTGAAAATCCTCCTAAATGTAAGAAGACAGAGTTTGACATTTCAGAGGAAAGTGAAAATAAGAGGTGATGCAGAAGAAGATGTAGTGATCATGGAACTGTAACAAACAAGGAAATTTCTCCTATAAATATTTTATAAGCCTTTTTCCCATGCCACCATTAAAATAGCTCTAAAGCATTGACTAACTGTATTAGATTTTCACATTAATTTGATAACCTAATATCGGGTTGTCTCATAGGATTTTGGGAATGACTGGACCCAATAGTATGATTTCACTAAGCTCTACACTAGGTAAAGAGGACTAGGGCTGTCTCAGACCTGAGCTCATCCATCTCTTCTTTCTCAATGTGTTAATCTGTCCCTATGGGGAGGTGATGGGTTTCAGGGTCGATTATAACTGATTTAAACTATGTCTCATTCAAAACCAATTGGTTTAAGATTTGACACATAATCTCTATTATTCTCATTACAAGTTCTTTTTGTATTCAAGTGCAGAAACAAACTCTTCATGCTAAAAGTGCTGTAGCTCTCAAGGTGAGCTTGGCTGAGGCACTTGCTGAATACTTCATAAAGTCACCGAAGGTGCCTGCAGCGAATCAAGTGGGAATGGAGTTCAGATATGACCTAGGATTCTGACATTCAGTCCTAGGATGAGTGAGCTGATGCTATGTTCAACGTTTCACCTGATATCTACTTCAAGTAATTTGGCTTTGTTCTTCTCCTATTTGAGTCTAAAAACAAATGATTCTGGTCTCATTTTTAAAAGCCAGACTACAAAAACTTAAAAAAAAAAAGCTAAACTTAAGAACGTCACTATTATAGAAGAATAGTACCAGCCATTTGGGGTGTGTTGTGCTTTTGAACCTGAATGTGAAATTGCCTAAGAACTTCCAGACCTGAGTTGAGTGCAGAGTTCACACTCAACATGTCTTTATACTCCTAAAGGAAGGTGATCAAGCTAGAAAATCATAGACTTGGAAACACTGTGCACAAAGAGTTAGTCAAAAGAAATAAAAGTCTTCTTATGACTGTATGAGAAGGGGGAAGACCAGCATTGTGGAACAGGTTGTAGGAGGGTCAATCAGCAAAATCCTGCCAGTGGTGTGGAAATCAGTAGAGCATGATAGGCTCAGTATGTGGTAACATTGGGGATCTAAGGCCGGTAAAACAGTAGCAAGTGCAGAGTCTGAACAGAAAGTCTGCTAAAAAAAATCCACTGCAAAGTGACTGGTTAAAGACATAAAAAGTACAACCTAGCTTCTAGGTGAACTTTCAAGTCTTGCTTTCTGGAAAGCATTTAAAAGTGAAACTCTATGTAGTGCTGTATTTTCCATTAATCCAACTGTGAGTCACATATTCATCAGCAGATGAGGTCAGAGAGCTGGAATACAATTATTCCTGGGCTTCAGATCTACTCTGTGGTTGGCATACCCCCAAGTTCACGTTTCTCACTCCTGTTGGGTAAGACACTAAGCTTTCACTTATAATTCTTTGTCTTTTTGGTGCATATAGGTTCCTGTAAGTGTGCATGTGTGGGCAGGGTTAATCTCGACATCTTCTTTAATTACTCTCCCCCGTTTTGTTCCTTATTTACTTTTATTCAAAATTTTCAACTTAGTATGGGTTTCATTATATCAATTTCAAACAAAATTTCTTCTCCTTGATTTTCATAGCTCCTCTTCTGCACCTGCCTTATCCCCCTCCCTTTCTTCGTCTCTTCCGTCAGTTCTCAATAATTTCCTTTTGGCTTTCAGCTCACTTGTGTCTTACTGTCCTCACCTCTACCTTAGTTTTTTAGGAGAAAGTCTCTCATCAAACTTGGTGCTCACTGATTCATCTAGCCTTGCTGGCCGGCAAGCAATATGCATCTTCCTCCTCCCCTCTGTGATTGCAAGCACTAGCCATCTCACATGAATTTTAGAGGCACAGTGCTGCCTCCTTGCCTAGGTTCCTACATTCATGCTTGTGGTGATATTGTGTTCCCCAATACATTATGCACCCTAATAAACTTATCTGGGGTCAGAGAACAGAACAGCCGCTAGATAGACATAGAGGCTACAAAATGGTGTCACACACACCTTTAATCCTAGCATTCTGGAGGCAGAGATCCATCCAGATCTCTGTGAGTTCAAAGCCACACTGAAAACAACCAGGCATGGTGACACACGCCTTTAATCCCAGGAAGTGATGGCAGGAAGCAGAAAGGTATATAAGGCATGCGGACCAAGAACTAGAGCCTGGTTAAGCTTTTAGGCCTTTAGCAGCAGTTCATCTGAGATTCATTCAGATGAGGACACAGAGGCTTCCAGTCTGAGGAAACAGGATCAGCTGAGGAATTGGAGAGGTGAGGTGGCTGTGGCTTGTTCTGCTTCTCCAATCTTTCAGCATTCACCCCAATACCTGGTTTCAGGTTTGATTTTATTAATAAGACCTTCTAAGGTTCATGTTACACATGCTGAGGACCTAACTGAAGTTGTGTATCAGTCACTTTACCAACTGATTCATCCTCTCCTCCTCTCAGTTATAAAGTCTTTGAAAGATGTAAATATTAAAAATATTATACGATCAGGCATTTGTTATTGTCAACCACACTGGGGAGATATCAACAACCACTGCAAAGTGACTGCTTGAAATTGCAGTGGATTGGAGGTAGGTGACACAAAGGTGAGGTCGGGTGGGCAAAATTGTTCAGAAAACCAAATTGCAATTCATTGATCTTAACATTAATTGTGAATACCCTATTTTCTGATACATTTTTTTAAATAGAGAAAATGACATCAGGCAGCAGCTACTCTCTAATCTAATACTATTTATAATCTTGAGAAATATCTCTAGTAGAGATGCTGATGTGGCAAACAGAGTTAGTACACCCAGTCAAGCATGTAAGATGTGATTTTTGCATAATTCCCAATCAGTGCGTGTTGCTGAATATGTTTCTGCTGATAAATGCTTTCTTATTTTAGACTACAAATGTACAATTTCCCGCTGGGAAAGACAAATATATTTTATAGAATTTGCCTTTTGTGTTATATTTCCACTTGTGCTCCAAGGCCTAAATCTGCAGTTATTAGAAAATCCCCATACTTGTTAGTTCTTATTACCTACATAGTTTTCCTCTTTTTGCATACACATTTTCTTCCCATGCCAGCTATAAAATAAGTTTATTTTAATCAAGTGCAGTCAAAATATTACAAAATCCAGTTTTAATAGAAATAGTTTTTAATATTTGTACAGATTAAATATTAAACAGTGCATAATTGAAGTCACACATTTTCAGTCCTTCAAAATATGTGAAAATGTCCTTATGGGTTTTTTTTTTGTATTTGTTTAAGAGAATGGATCCTTGATACTGAGTTCTTCAGCTATTCAGTGCAACAGGGAAAACTGCATAGGAAATACTGAAACTCAACTAAAACTAAATACAATAATACTTAGTATGTCTTTATGTTAACATTTAACCTGCTTCATTCCTAAAGAAATATTGAAGATATGAAAGTGTTTTCTTGTATTGGGACTTAGCAATATTAATCTTACACCATTTGATAAGTATTCCATCACTCCTTCTTTGTTTTTTAAGCTTAATTACACTGTTTTCAAAATTCTGAGGGACATCAAGGTTGTTTCCAGTTCTTGGCTATTATGAATAAAGCTGCAATGAACATGGGTGAGCAAGTGTCCTTGTGGTAGGATGGAGTGTCCTTTTGGTATATGCCCAAGAGTGGTATAGCTTGGTCTTGAGGTAGATCAATCTCTTATTTTCTGAGGAACCATGTTATTGGTTTGCCTAGTGGTTGTACAAGTGTGCACTCTCACCAGCAATGGAGGAATGTTCCCCTTACTCTACATCCTCACTAGCATGAGCTGTTACTTGTGTTATTGACCTTAGCCATTCTGACAGGTGTAAGGTGGAATCTCAGAGTCATTTTGATTTGCATTTCCCTGAAGGCTAAGGATGCTGTACACTTTTAAGTGTTTCTTGGCCATTTGAAATTCCTCTGTTGAGAATTCACTGTTTAGATCTGTACCTCACTTTTAAATTGTATTATTTGTTGTTTTTTTCATATTTAGTTTCTTGAGTTATTTATATATTTTGGATATTAGTCTTCTGTCAGATGTGAAGCTGTTAAAAACCTTTTCCCATTCTGTAGGCTGCCACTTTGTCTAATTAACATTTATGAATCCCTCCCTCAACTGAAGTGTTATAGATATTGATAGCTGGGTGGGGAAGTGAGAAACAGTTTTCTTTAATAATCTGGCCCACGATTGTCTTGGGAAAGAGAAATAAATGAGATCTCTGTGAGTAAATGATGAGAACATGGGATGGTCAATTGTGGAGCCATGGAGTCAGGGAGTAATGAAAGACATATCTTGATAGAGGGAGACATTATGAGGGTTAGGAAGAAACTTAGTGCTAGGGGAATTCCCAGAAATGCACAAGGATAAATGCAGATTAGACTACTAGCTGTAGTGGAGAAGGTGCCTGAACTGACCTACCCCAGTAATCAGATTGGTGAATACCCTGGATCCTTCATCCAGTAACTGATGGAAGCAGATGCAGAGATCCACACCCAAGCACCAAGCTGAGGTCTGGGAGTCCAGTCGAAGAGAGAGAAGAGGGCTTATATGAGAAAGGGGGGTCAAGATCATGATGGGTAAATCTACAGAGACAACTGAACCAAGCTCTTAGGAACTCACAAACTTTAGACCAACAACTATGGAACCTGCATAGGACTGGACTAGGCCCTCTGCATATGGGAGACATTTGTGTAGCTTGGTCTGTCTAAGGGGCCCCTGGAAGTGGGATCAGAATCTATTATCCTTGTTTTATGAGCTGGTTTTTTGGAGTCTATTACTTATGGTGGGACACTTTGCTCACCCTTGATGCAGGGATCGGGGGCTTGGTCCTGCCTCAACTGAATGTACCAGACTTTGCTGACTCCCCATTGGAACCCTTACCATATTGGAGGAGGGGAGGGCAGATGGGTTGGTGGGGGAAGACTTGATACAGGGGAGAGTGAGAAGGGATGAGAGGGGGGGTCTGTGTTTGGTATATAAAATGAATAAAAACATTTCTTCATTAACAAACAATAAATAAAAAAAAAGAATGTGGACCCTGATAGGTCTACACATACTCTAGTAGATGGTCTTACCTTTAGGAGTACATGGTCAGCCTAAATTGGACTTGATGGGTTATGAAAAAAAAGTAAATAAAATAGGGTATTAAATTTTGAGGCCATGATGTTTGCAAGTGGTTCTAAGAGGAGTTGAGAGTTGTGGGAATAAGTATGGTCAAAATACGTTGTATGAAATTCTCCAAGGCTTTTTTTGTGGGAGTAGAGGAAGTGTTTAATTCATTGTATAACTTACAATCCCTCACTGAGAGAAGTCAGGGCAGAAACATAAGCAAAATCTGAAGCAAAAATCACAGAGCAATGCTGCTTATAGGCTTTCTTTCTCTGGCTTTCTCATTTACTTTTCATATATGGCCCAGGCCCAACTAGCTAAGAATGAAGCTACCCACGGTGGGCTGGGCCATCATCACTCAAGAAAATGGCCACTAATATATGCCCATTGGCCAATCTGATACAGACAATTCCTGTAAACAGATGGTTCTTTCCTGCCAGCCAGTTCACAAATAACCATTCAGAAGCTTATATTAATTATAAATGCTTGGCTGATGGCTCAGACTTATTCCTAGCAAGCTCCTATGTTTAAATTCACACATATTTCTTATCGATGCTTTGCCATGTTGTTTGTGGCTGATTACCTCATTTTCTACATGTCTTGCAGTCACAGCTGGCTGCCATCTGCCCCAATTCTGCCCTACTTCATTTCTGTCTTCAGTTTGATTGTACCACCTAACTTTATTCTGCCTTGCTATTGACCAAACAGCTTTATTTATACCAATGAGAACAATACATGTTCACAGTATACCAAAAGACCATCCACAGCATTTCCCCTTTTTGTCTAATCAAAAAGGAAAGTTTTAACTTTAACATGGTAAAATTACATATAACAAAACAGTTATTAAGCAAGAATTATAGTTACAATATCTAGCCTATTTGTATTTGGCAAAATTAAAGAAAATATTTTATCAACTATCCTATCTTGTGAGTCTAAAGTATCATATCTAATTTACATTTTATCATAACTAATGAAATCTATAATAACAACTATCTAGTCTTCAATTCCATCTAAGTCCCCAGAAGTATATAATATTATTTGAATAAACAGGAAGCACATTGCAAGCAATGTCTAAAATTCTAGAAATGAAAGAGACATCTGACTTTCTGGACAGTCACCCAAAGCTTTCTTCTCTTTTCTTTTTTTATAATGTTGGGGCATCCATCTTCAGCCAATAGGCCTAGAGTATCTGGCAGACCTTTTAGTGAAACAGGAAATTTGAAAGACTGTCCTGCCTATATTGGCAATTTTCATCAGTCACTTTCCTCTGTGTCCTGAAGAATGTCTGGCAGTTTCTTCTGTGAAGCAGGATCCTGAAGGTTCCATCTTGTTTTGGCAAAGTTTATCAGTCACTTTCCTGTGGGTTCTGCATGTCTAGTTTATACAGAATACTGTCAAGTTGTCCAGGCAAGAATAGTGTCTTGATCAAATGGCTAGCCTTGCCATATTAAAAGCAAATTCCATAAGGAGTTTCTTTGATGCCCATCATCCTTTTTGAAGTAATTGGTGCTGCCAGGAGCAGATGTCTCATTGTCCAGAAAAGTCTAAGTTCTTAAAACATTTTAAATGCCATATTCTGTAGGTCTTTGAAGTGTTTGAGCATTACCTATTTAATTGAAACGTATCTTTGTAAACCTAGAAAATCTAACTAATATGGCTATAAGTTTGACTATTTCAGATAGTTATCAATCTGTATTTTTAATTATACATTATATTTTTAAATGAGCTGCATAAAAACAATACCTTAAGAAAGAGTATAAATGTAAATATAGCATAACAAAATTGACTTTAAATTTGTATCAGTAAACTAAAATCTCTACCAATGTAAAATACTTTGAGATTAATAGTTGTTTTTTGGATTAAAGTAGCTTTAATAATCTACTCTTTTTTATAATAATCTACTCTTCTCCCCATCATTTTTATATCATATCCCCCTTTCTTCTTTAAAAAGAGATTGACTATGACCATTAACAATTTATAACTAACATCACCTAAATGAAAACTAACATCCATAAACAATATTTTGGAAATTTGGACATAGTTTTCTAGACTAATTGCTGCTGATTGGGGGCACTGGTAATCTTATGGGAACCCTGAGAAAATTTGGAATTATGGTCATGTCCTGACGGGGAATTTTATGCAGCTGGTCCATCTCAGCCAGCAGCCTTGAAGCTGTTGGATGCAGAACTCAGAGGAAACTGTAACAGAGGTACACTGAAATGTTGGATCATCTGGGCCATCCATTTTTATTGGTGTCTGGTCTCCTTCTTCTGAAAATATATAAACTTTTAAAGGAGATATACTGTGCATTGTACACAAGCCAGTCAAAGATATTTTTTTTTGTTTTATGTTTGAGCAGGTAAAATATATGTCACATGTCTTGTAATTATTTTAGCTTTATTTTTCCATGTCTGTAGTCAGGATTTTGGTGGGGCAGGGGGGTCTTCTTCCATCAAGCCTAATCTTTATTAACCTGGAATGAATCCATAGCCTCTCGTTTTCTGTGGAAATAAAAGAAGAATCTTGCCAGGTGGTGGTAGTGCATGCCTTTAATCCCAGCACTCGGAAGGCAGAGCCAGGCAGATCTCTGTGAGTTTGAGGTCAGCCTGGTCTATAAAGCGAGTTCCAGGACAGGGTCCAAAGCTACAGAGAAACCCTGTCTTGAAAGGAAAATATATATATATATATATATATATATATATATATATATATATATATATATATATCCCAGACTCAAATTTTGAAGCCAAGATTTTTCAAAATATAGATGTTGGTTTAACCTAGCAGTCCCCACAATCAAATGTCTCTCAGCAGTTAGCTCATTAATGGTCAAAAAAAAAAAAAATCCAAAGAAAACATAATAGCATACATAATCCAGATTCCCTGTGTATTTTCCATCCTCACATGGCTCATTTCCTTTATATTACTTTACTCCCCTTTCTAAGGACTTTATTTTATATTTTAAATCTATATTTTTAATTTAAGGCTGTATATATATATATTTTTTCTTTTTTAAGCCTACACACATTTTTAAACATACTGTAACCCACTTAGAGATTTTCTCTGTCTGAATCTGTCTTTACTGTGTATCTGTAATCCTTTTTGTCTGTATGAGCAAAAGCTACATCCACCAAGTAGTTCACTGTACTGTTTGGAGATGCCTCTGTGTATCACAGCAGGAATCCAACATGCTGTATCTCAAGCGTGCATACTGCTTACTGAGGACCACATGAGAGACACAACTAGGAAGCTGTTTTAGGCTCTGCTTATGTGTTCTAGAACAACCCCCACCCCCCATGTTTTAAGACTGAGAAATCTTAAAGGCTTTATGTGGCTGTAAGGGTGGCATCTCTCATACAATATATCCCAAACACAGTTTCCCCTTCCTCTAGTCTGACTAGATTTTTCTCACCTCCCCTCTCCCCCCAGATCCATTCCTCCTCCATGTCCCCTTCAGAGAAGAGCAGGTCTCGAAGAAACAGCAACCAAACAGGACAAAAGAAGATACAATAAGAAAAGGTTGGGGCTGGAGAGATGGCTCAGAGGTTAAGAGCACCGACTGCTCTTCCAGAGGTCCTGAGTTCAATTCCCAGCAACCACATGGTGGCTCACAACCATCTGTAATGAAATCTGGCGCCCTCTTCTGAATACATAATAAATAAATAAAATCTTAAAAAAAAAAAAAAAAAGAAAAGGTTAACACTCTCATATCGGGATTGGACTAGGCAACCCAATAGGAGGAAAAGAGTCTAAAGAACAGGCAGAAGAATCAAAGATACACCTGTTCCCTCTGTTAGGAGTCTCATGAGAACATCAAGTTAACAGTCATTACACATATGCAGAGGACTTCATATAGACCCGTGCAGGCCCCATGCTTGCCAGTTCAGTCTCTGTGAGACCATGTGAGGCCTGCTCAGTTTATTTGGGGGGCCATGTTCTCCTGGTATCCTCCATCCCCTCTGACTCCTATAGTCTTTCCTATCCCTAGTCCATGATGTCCCCCAATCTCTGATATGAGGGACCCAATGGAGACCTCCAACTTAGATTCTCTTTATACAAATAATGTCTGGTTGTGGATCTCTGGACCCATTCCCGTCTGCTGATGGAGGAAGCCTCTCTGATGAGAATTGGACAAGGCACTGACCTATCAGAAGTATAGCAGAATAGCATTAGGAATTATTTCACTGTTTTTGTTTCTGCCAGTCATGTTTGGTTCTACCCTAGGTATCTGGGTTATCCAGTCTCTGATTCCTGGCCATCCAGGCATGTTGGACATGGGCTCACTCTCCTGAAATGAGCTATAAGTTAAACCAGCAGAAATATATCCAGTAATACACACTGATTAGGGATTAGGCAAAAATCACACCTAAGGTGCTGGACTGGGCATTCCTCTAGCACTTGGGAAGCAGAGGCAGGCAGATCCCTGTGGGTTCCTGACCAACATGCTCTACAAAGTTCCAGGACAGCCAGAGCTATTATACAGAGAAACCCTGTCTTGAAAAACAATGGAAAAACAAAAAGACAAACAAACAAACAAACAAAAGGAATAGGTATTCTGAAAAGTTAGGTATCTCAATTATTAGTTAACACTGCCATTAAAATTTTCTTGATAATTTCCTGTTCTTCAATATCTATTTTTACAAAGGCTTCTAAAACTCTCCTACTTTAAAATTCTAGTGAAAATGTTCTGCTCAATTATCACCTTTTAGTTTCATTGCTATTCAAAGCATGTAAATGAGGGGGGGAGGATCTCAAACATCTCCCATTTTTTTCTTTAAGTATTTACAAGGAGGATTTCCATAAATATACATATAACCAGATGGAGTACCAATTAGTAATTTCTCTTCTCCAAACATTCCCTCCATCCTTAAATTTCTGTCTTTCCATGTTGTGTCTTGTTTTTTTCCTGAGCTTGTAACCTTTTTTTTGCATCAGACCGACCGAGTAGATGTGTCATGGCAACATGCAACAGCCTATAAGAAGCTCAAGACAACATACTGTACTCCTGTATTGGAAGAAAACTTCTTGGTTAGCTGTAAAGAGACACACAAGTGACAATCATACAGCATCTGGACTCACACATTTTCCTCAAATGTGTGTGATAAATTCAAGTCCCAGTGGGAGGGAAAAACCTTGATGTGACATGCAAGGAAGATATACCCCAACTTAGCATGTAAACCTGACCCGTAGCACAAATCCCTCCTATAAAAGGTTACACTCTTAGAGTGGAATGATAAAAAGATATAGTTTTTATAGGAAATATGACATTTCTGAGATTTTAACACAAAATACGTGTTTTTCTCCAACATCTCAGATTTTAAAAGGAAGCAATTATCTCCCCAGAAACACCATCAGGTTTAGGCTTTCATCCCATATTCCTACTGCTTTTCAGCCCCCTTTCATTTGAAAATTGCTAAAATTTGTATAAAGGAAAAGTTTTATATAAAAACTCTGTTCTTATTTTCTTATTTTTTATAGACCTTCAACTTATTATGCTTTAAGTGCTGATGTTTTGCTAAATTATATTGCTACTTAACTGAATAGTAAGGCAGGGCTTTTTGATTATTTAAAATTAAAATAGAGTACATGTTTCCTAAACTGACCAAATTCTTTGTTTATACTATACCAGTAGGATATGGGTGGTGGCATACCTAATGGCCAATAGCCTGAAGAAATCAAGACATCATATTACTAATGTTATAAAAAAAAAAATCACTCTGCCTTGCACTTGAAGGACACTTGTAATATCTACCATATTCTGAGTTGATAAGTGTGTGGAACCTGCCCTCATTTCTGTTAGAAAAAAAATCATCAATTTTTGAAATAGAAACATTCACATCTTCAGTGTTTCAGTTTCATAAGTGTGATAACAAAATTGTGAACAGGTTTTAGGACTCCAGCCAATGTCACACCCTGGCCAAGTGTGAAGTAAGCCAACTTGGACAGAAAGGACTACTTGGAAAGTCAGAATGGACCTCAGAATCAGATTTATCTGTTTGGACATGTTTGGCATAAGTGTGAATACAATATACAATTAATGTAATGTAAGGGACCTACATTTTCTGTAAGGTAAAAATGGTAATAAAATGCCTTTCCCATCAGTCACAGGACTCAAACAGTGGTATCTGAAATACAAGACAATGTTTTCAGTTCTATTCTCTCTCAGTCAGTTTTAAGAATGGAGAAATATATCTCCCTCTCTGTTCTCCCAATCTGCTCCTGATCCAGTTGGGACCTCCCTCTCTCCTAAGCTCTCTTTCCCCCGACCCTTGCCCTCCATTACCCCCCACTCCACCCCCAGTTTGCTCATGTAAATCTCATCTATTTTTCTGTCGTTGGGTGATACCTGTGTCTTTCTTAGGGTCCTCTTTACTAGGTAGCCTCCCTGGAGTTGTGAGTTGCAGTCTGGTTACCCTTTGCTTTATATCTAGTATCCACTTATGAGTGAGTACATACCATATTTGTCTTTCTGAGTCTGGGTTACCTCACTCAGGATGATTTTTTTCTAGTTCCATCTAATTGCCTGGAAACCTCATGATAGCATTGTTTTTCTCTGCTGAGTAGTACTCCATTGTGTATATGTACCACATTGTGTTTATCCATTCTTCATTTGAAGGGCATCTAGGTTGTTTCCAGGTTCTAGCTATTACAAATAATGCTGCTTTAAGCATAGTTGAGCATGTTTCCTTGTGGCATGATTGAGCATTCCTTGGGAGAACACAGAGGGAAAAACCATGATGAATGAAAACCCCAGGGAAATAGGAAGAAGCAGAGTGCTAGAGAGGTCCCCAGAAATCCACAAAGATACCTCCACTATAGACTACTGGCAATGGTTGAGAGAGTGCCTGAGCTGACCTGCTCTGGTGATCAGATGGCACCCTGGCTGTCATGATAGAACTCTCATCCAGTGTCTGATGGAAGCAGATGCAGAGATCCACAGAGGAGCCCCAGGTGGAGCTCCGGGAGTCCAATTGGCAAGAGAGAGGAGGGATTGTATGAGTGAGAGATATTGAGACCATGATTGGAAAAAGCACAGGAACAAATAGCCAAACTAGTGGAAACACATGAACTGTGAACTAATGGCAGAGGAGCACCCATGGAACTGGACCAGGCCCTCTGGATAAGTGAGACAGTTGATTAGCTTGAACTGTTTGCAAGGCCCCGAGGCAGTGGAGCCAGGACCTGTCCTTAGTGAATGGGCTGAATTTTTGGAGCCTGGGGCCTATGCTGGGACACTTTGCTCAGCCTTGGTATAGGGAGAAGGGGACTGGGCCAGTCTTGGCTGAGTCTACCAGGTTGGGCTGACTCCCCAGGGGAGACCTTGCCTAGGAGGAGGTAGGAGGGGATGGGGGAGGGCTGGGGGATGGGAGGAGGGAGGACAGGGGAATCCATGGCTAATATGTGAAATTAAGTTATTATTAAATAAAAATACTATAAAATGGAGAAATGTGTTTATTATCAATTTCCTTTACTTTGCCTTCCTTGTGAATAAATACAGTTTGTTTAACTATTCTGGCTTACTAGACAGGTATCCTTTCTCTCCTTAGAGTTCTGATACTTCGTGGTGGTCTACCCAAGTGGATGGCTTCTGCCCAAAAAGAAGATCTTATTTTATCAAAAGGGTTAATATTCATATTCCCATACCAGCTTTTAGTTTAAGAAAATGTGTGTAAATATCTTGTTGCTTATCTTCATTTTATTCTTTTTTAATTTTATAATTTAATTTAATTTTACATATCAGCCACTGATTCCCTTGTTCTCCCCCCTGCGTCCCCCCTGCCTTCCCCCCAGCCCACCCCCCATTCCCATCTCCTCCATGGCAAAGTCTCCCCTGAGGATTGAGTTCAACTTGGTAGATTCAGTCCAGGCAGGTCCAGTCCCCTCCTCCCAGGCTGAGCCAAGTGTCCCTGTATAAGTCCCAGGTTCCAAACAGCCAGCACATGCACTGAGGACAGGTCCTGGTCCCGCTGCCTGGATGCCTTCCAAACAGATCAAGCTTACAGCCTTCCAATATAAAGACTCTTCGGGGGCTGGAAAGATGGCTCAGATGTTAAGAGCACCGACTGTTCTTCCAGAGGTCCTGAGTTCAATTCCTAGCAACCACATGGTGGCTCACAACCATCTGTAATGAGATCTGGCGCCCTCTTCTGGCCTGCAGGCATACACGCAGACAGAACATTGTATACATAAAAAAACAAAAGTAAAATTAAAAAAAAAAAAAAGACTCTTGGTCTCCAGTTCAGCTAGGCTGTGGATGATAAATAAATAAATAATTTAAAAAACCTGTCATTTTCTATTGCTCCCTGTAATTCTCTAAATTCCAGGAGTAGCCTCAAGCTAACTCCCTACTAGTCAACTATACCACATGTCTCTGAACCCTACTGGTGTCCTTCATGTTGTTTTATCATAAAATTGTTTTCAGGCTTCAGCGTTGATCCATTTTCTCCAGCCTTGTTTAATTTTTCTCTGCTGAAATTAGAATGTGTATATCACACTCCCAATAAATAGATCATTAATGCTCTTCTCCTAGTCAAAAATTGAGATTATATATATATTACTGTCTGTTCTCCCTCTTTTTAATGACTGCTTTTCTTACAGGGTGGTTATTTAACTTGGGCTTCATCTATCTGCAAACTGATGTGTCCCCCTATAATATGTGGACATTTGTTTATGGTAGGAAGTTTTTTTGTTTATTTTGTTTTTTTTACTCAACCATATATGTAAGTTAAATTTAAAGACCTGTTCTGTTAAGTTCTCTGGGTTTTAGGAAGCTATTATGATGGTGTCATAAAATAGGTTAGCTGATGCTCATGCTGATTGCATCATATATATATATATATATTTTAAAATGCATCATGTACTATAATTAGAATTTGATTCATTAAATATTCTGTTCAAATAAAATGTTGAATGTCTAGCCCTCAGTTTATCAAAGTGATATCCTCACTGACTGAATAGCTGTCAAATACGTGAGATTCATTATCTTTATATTAACTGGTCAAAGAAATCTCAAGGATCTTTGCTATGACTTATGTCATTCTTTCCATATATATCAATAGTTTACTTGTCTTTAGATAATTCTTCTGTTACCTGACATTTCTATAAGTCTTTCCTGAAGGTACCATTATAAGAATACCTTTTAATAAATGTTTAAATTTATGTTTATATATCACTGTATTGGAGTACCCAAAAAGCAAATAGTCTATCATTTATAGAGTACAGGATTCTTAAGAACTTAGGAGACATTGGCTTTGACCTGTTGATCTCCATCTGGATGAGAAATAGACTATGCCAACACCATCTGACTCTCTATTTGCCTGGATCTCACTAGTTGGCTGTCATTACCTACACCATCTCCCTAGGGACTTCACAGAAGTATTTGAATTGCTAATGACAGAAAAGATTATCAAAGCAACTGAAACCCAGATGGTGGTCAAGTGTATATTGAGATGGACCAAAAATCAAACTGAACTTGCTATTCATGGAAAAATAATGCAAGAGATGTCAGCCATGGAGGACATTGAAATAAGTCACCTTTTGAATCCTTTAACATTGTACTAAGCACAGGCTAATTCTTCCCAGAAAGTATCTCCTCACTGTGTGTCAGAAAATTCAATATTATTCACCAGCAAGGAATGTACTAAATGCAGAAACCACGAGGAAACAATTTAAAGACTGACATACTCATTGCATGTGTATTTTTTTATTCTATGACAATATATTTAAGGTCTATCATAAAACAGCCCGAAGCTTGGCTGTACATCATGATGAAACACAACCTCTACAAAACCACAGAAGGACTGGAGAGAAGACTCAGTAGGTAACGTATTTGCTGCCCAAATGTGACACTAGTTCAGATTCCCAGAATCCAGGTATAGGTGGTCACAGTAGTACATGTCTGTTATTTCAGCACTGGGGGAAAGAAACAGGAGAATCAAAGAAGCTTGTTGGCCAACTGATCTAGACAAAACTGCAAGTTTCAAATTCAGTGAGATACCCTGTCTCAAAAAAGGAATGTAGAGGAACTATTGAGAAATATATCCTGACATCAACTCAAGACTCCAAAGGCAAGCCACATGATTGAGCTCATCCCCCCCCCCCCGAACCCCTGTATAGGTGCATATAGCATATACGTACACAAAGTATGTAGTAGAGATAGCTCATTTGATGAGTAGTGTGAAAGTAGTTTCTTTAGTAAACATACATACTTTAAGACTTATATAATACTTAAATTCCTAGAGAAATGGGTTATCTGAATCTCTCTAAATCTCATGCTTATTTCAGAAAGCAGCTATAATCCATCATTTCATGAGGATTTACAGAGAACACAACAGAAGTTCTACATGCTGATTGAATATTAGATGACATATGGCTTTCCCAAGCTCCCTCTTAATAGATAACCACAAATCAATAAAACGTGTGGTTTACATCCACACATTAGATGCTGCTGATGTTTTTATTGCTTCAAATTCTTTAGAGACTTTAATGTGTTAGAAACTGCACTATCTTTTAGTTATTTTCTATGTTTGTCAAAATGTATTTGACAGATGTAATGGCAGGCACTTCCAGCCAACAACATATAATAGAAATAAACGAAGTATTCTTAACTAGCAAGAACTTCAAAAGTGAGTAGATGAGGACCAACTAAGCAACTGTACAAATTAAGCATTGCTATCCTGCCCCCCAACTTTCTCAAACAACAGAGCAGGCTTTCTCTCTAGGCAGGAGAGATTGCATCATCCATGAGCATTTTCTCCATAAACTCCCAAACTAACTGACCAATATCCAGACATTTATTCACAGAAGGTAACAATCTTCTCAAAGTATATCTTATTGATTTTGTATTTTTATTAACACCAACACCAACCTTTTTTTGAGGGCAGGGTTGAGACAGGTTTTCTCTGTGTAGTCCTGTCTCTCCTGGAACTGGCTCTGTAGATCAGGCTGGCCTTGAACTCAGAGATCCACCTGCCTCTGCCTCCCAAATGCTGAGATTAAAGGCACATACCACCACTACCCAGTTATCATATCAATGATAACTTGAATCCCAGTACTTGGAACATCATTTTGATTTGTTTGGTGAACATAGGTGATAATTAGTTTTAATCATCAATTTGACAACATCTAGAAAATCTGGGAGGAGAGTTTTGGTGAAGGGCTATCTAGATAATGTTGGCTATTAGGCAAATAGGGAATTGCCTTGATTATGTCAACCAATGTGAGGAGACCCAAACCACTATGCACAGAATCATTTCCTGGGATGGGGTTCTGGACTTTGTAAATGTGGAGATGAGTTGAGTGATAAGCATGCATGTTTTTATTTCTCTGTACTCCTGACTGAGGATGTGATATGAGCAGATGTTTTAAACTCCTGCTGCCTAGACTAGCACACAATGAAGGACTGTAATGAGTATTGTAAGCTAAAAGAAAAAATTCTCCCCTAACTTTCCTTTTGTCGGATATTTTATAACATCAGCAGAAATTAATCTAAAATATCACCTAATGATCTTTTTCTATATACCAAGCTTTGAAATATTTCTGTTGTAGAAACATTCATTTCATGGCTGAAGAGATATCTCAGTGGGTAAGAAAATTCCCAACACTCAAATAAAAAGCCAGGCTTCTTATGGCCACCAGCCTAGATCCAGGGTAAGGGAGAGTCCTGTTCTCAAGGGAATAACAAAGAAATTGATAGAGCCAGTCACATGATACTCTATTCTAGCCTCAGCATGCAAATATGACTTACACACTTGCACACACATGTACAACTATAACACAAATTAGTACACAGAAATAAAATAAAATCCTAAATAAAAGGTATATCAGAAGTTATAAGACAGCCATATATAAAATATTTGTGAAAACAAATCTTGATAATGATAATCATTTCTCTATTAGGCAGTTATGACTCTGTTCCCACTCACTCATGTTCACAAGATGTTATATTTTCTCTAAGCTGAAAAATCACTACTCTCACACATGGCTGTTTTAAAATTCAGAAAGTGTACTCTTAGTGTCATCGTTGGAAGAAAGAGAGTTCTATTTTTATCCTCTGTCAGTTCAATTATGAATCTAAGTGCTCTGGCCATAACTATATAATTACAGATTTGACATTTGTCTTTTATTGCTTGATGAATGAATCTTTTTGACACAAGATTTCAAAGGAAGAATAGACAAATATCCCAGGGTGATATGATCAATCTACAAAAGTTTATTCTGTTTAATAATACAGAGAACTTGGAAAATCTTTCTTTAATTACTCACCCTATGACTAGTTTGATCCAATCAGAAGACAGAATTTGTACAGTAAAATAACAAAATGAAGATAAAATGTTTAATTAATATAAGATCTTATCTACAATTATGTCTTACTATAAAGGAACATGGAAATACACACATATAGACAGATGGACACACACACACACACACACACACACACACACACATACATACACACTCACAGCTTCAGACCTCCTGGGAGAAACTGTAATTGTGATTGCTCCATAAATCTGTGTCTAGATAACCCATACTGGTACACAATAAATACTCCTTAGTATCAACAGAAAATTGAGGTTGGTACCTGTAACAAGAGTCTTAAAAGGTCTTATTAAATAAAAAGCACAAAGCCAAATATAGGGGTGAAAGCCTTAGATCAGGGAAATAGGGAAAGCCATCAGCCAACCTTACCTCACCAACTCTGCAGCTTCCAAATGCAAGTTGCTTCCTATCTACTCACGCCTTTATTGCCTTGCTGTTCTGCCCTCTCATTGGCTCTCTTAGTCCAGTTACCTTACTTCCTCTTCCTACACAGCTCTGTCACTTTCTGTCTGTCTGTACAGACCTCCAGGTCTCTGTGGTTGGTACTGGGATTAAAGGCTCGTGTCACCACGCTTGGCTCTGTTCCCTAGTGTGGCCTTGAACACACAGAGACCCCTGCCTGCTAAGTGATAGGATTAAGGGTGTGTGCTATCACTGCCTGACTTCTTTGTTTACTTAAAATGGCTTGCTATTTCCTCTGATCTCCAGGCAAACTTTATTAAAGCACAAATAAATATCACCACATTTCAGCACAAATAAAATATCACTACAGGTACCCAATCACTGCACATATGCAAGCCTCACTGATAAGTCAGGTATGACACCTTCTGAGTGTCAATGAGAAACATTTCACAGACTGCTGCCCAGGTTTAGTGAGGGTCTCAGGAATGTCCTGAACCACACATATGCAGAATATAAACAGTAACTAGAACAGAAAGAGGAACCATTTCTCTCTTATTGTCTGAAGAGTTACTAATAGCAAGCTCAAAGTCGTGTCAGCTTCAAGAACAGATGTATTTTTGAAGAGTTTTGAAGATAACATAAAGACAGATCAATTTTTCAATTCACTGATAACCAACACAGCTTCCATCACTAATCAATTTGTTCCCTAAATAGAAAATGCTCTTAAAAAAGAGGTGAAAAGGTATGAAGAAATGCATGCAACTTAAAATTATAGGTAAAGCTGAAAATTACTTGTCTTTAATTAAATATGACATCAAAATTAAAAGAAGGATTCTCAAAGTGGAGAAACTTAATCTAAACATGATTACCTGACATTTTAGGGATTTTTGTTTGTTTACTTGTTCATAGAAAATAAAAGTCTTTTCTTCCTCATTTAAAACAATAATCTTTGTCTAACTAAGTCTGTTTGGAATTCAAATTCAGAGAAATTCAGTAACATAGGAGAAAACAATGCACATTATGAAGGCAGAAGGAATAGACTTGTTCCCAGTGAGTCTCGAGTAAACCCCCTCACAGAGTCATTAATTTGTTTACATTTAAAAATCAGCATAAATTAATACAGCTGTTTTCCCTCTAGACATTTATTGATAATTAATAGCAACTCAAGACAATTTTTAGTAGCATCTATATTATATATTATACTGAAGAGGGAGCTGGATATTTACTGAATACATCTTGACTCCACAGATCTTTGTTAAATATAAATTTATAAATATAAATACAGGGATAATTTATAAAATGATCCAGAGTATGTTTTTCTCTATATTTATTTTCTGTTTCTTTCTTTTAACCACAATATCTATTTAAATGAAAAGGATTAAAGTAGTTTGCTATGAGTAAGAAATGAAATTTAAATGATATTCAGTCTCCCCTCCCTTACTCCCTGCAACACCCCCCTCCACCACGTGCACACACATATTAAACCTCAGATTTTTAAATAGATGAGTTCAGTAAACTAACTGAATACTTCATACCTCAAAGGTGATGTCCTAGGTCTTTTGACTCAGACTTTGAGATGTGAGAACTTGTGCCCCTGATGCTACCTTTGAGAGAGTCAAGAAAAAAATCCTTTTCTGAAAAATTGAAAGACTACAAAATAAACTTTACAATAGTATTGCCACTGTCAAGAATGTGTTTCTTCTGCTGCAGTATCCAGCGAGGGCCAGGCCATCTATACCAGGGCCAGTGAATGGCCGGGCTGGCTTAGCAGAGCCCTGGGATTTCCACACATGTGCTTCATAGGACCTCCTGTGCTGACAGCAGCCATGGATAGCATCACAGATGCCAGCTGCAGCAGAACCATAGACCTATGGCAGCAGCTCCGTCTCAGATATCACCATGGCACTGGTAGCAGCAACACAGGCCACCCAGATACGTATGGCCCTGGTGGCAGCATGGCCCTTTGGTGCCAACATGGTCACAGGAAGCTGAACAGACCCTGGGCATCCACAGAGCCCTCGGTAGAAACAGGAGCCATGGACATCACCCCACACTGCCTTATGCGGGGCCATGGACCAAGACATGGCCCTTGAAAGCAGCCCTGGTCTAGATGACACATGGACCCTGGATGAGAGCATAGCCCACTCTGATCAGAATAGCCCCGACAGTGGCAATGTCCTGGGACACCCACATGGCTCCTGCACTCAGGAAAAATAGCCCCAACCCTCATCACAGGCATGCAACTCACCTGGACACCAAACTAGAGATGACCTCATTATCAGGGAGTCTGAGGATGTGAGAGCCGGAGAGATGACCCTACCTCCCGTGTCTGCCATGTGGTGGCATGGGTGAGGGAAAGAAACCATCTCCCCTCCACCCCTGGCTACCTGTGGCAGGCAAGAGAGTTGGCTTTGGGGTCACAAGAATGAGAGTATTGGTCCTGCTCCTCAACAGCTGCAGCACACAGGAACGTGGGTCCTGCATCCCACCTGCACAGCACACTAGAGCTGACCCTGTTGTCAGGGGCACAGGTGGGCCAGTCCTGAGAGTGTGAGATCAGGAGACCTGACTCACTGCCACCGCCTCCGTATACCCATTACAGCAATCTAGAGAGAGGGCCTGGCATCTTGCCTGAGCAAGACAGTGGAGGTGGTCCCAGTGGTATGAGTGTGGTTGAGCTGGATCTGAGGACCTGAGGACAGTAGAACTGCCCCTGCCTCTTACTGCAGGCTGCATTGGATGAGTGGCCAAGGCAGTGCTGGAGAGCTCACTCTGATAGTGACCATGATGGAATGCTGGTGAGCTGACCAACCCAGCTACCACCCAGGCCCAGAACTAGGGATGAGTTGGTCCACACCAACACCCACCAAATCTATGAACTGTTGGAGCATGTGAAGGGGGGGGACCTACAAATCCAAAACTGTAGGCTCTCCATGACACAGAACAACAAAAGGACAACACAGGATTCCAAGAGGGGTCCCCAGAGAGAGCCCATTATCAATATGTGGCTGAAGCCAGAGGCAGAGGGTAGAGGTGATCGGACAGGGAGATGAGTGGAATCTGGGCACATGATGTGAAATCCACAAAGAATCAATAAAAGTAAAAAAAAAAAAGTGTATTTCTTGCCTTTCTTATTTTCCCTTACAATTTTTTTTAATACGTGTTTGTTTTCTAAAAAGAGAGAAAAAGGATATGGAGTTAGGTGGGTGGGGAGAAGTTGGGGGAGAGGAAACCATGATCACAACCTATTTTTATGGAAACAAAATTTTCAGTTAAAAGTAAATAATATAAAATAAATTTTAAAAAGAAAGTTGAGAACAGTCTCTCCAAGAAGAGATGATCATGGAACCACTCTTCTGGATCTGAATATTTATAGTGTAACAGCATCGTTTAGGCTTCAAATCACAGAAAAGAGATGTTAGGTTTGGAAGTTTAGAGAGAAGTAACAGTAATTTCACAATTTCCAGTGATTCGTTGTAGAATTTGACCTTTCTGGTTTTTGTCAAATGAGCTGAATGATAGCTAACAGCAGAGAAAGGTCAGCTTTGCACATTTTTGGTGTAAAGTGAACTTCAGTCCTTACATTTGTCTGCAGGTCAAAAGCCTTGACTTGCTGTCAGCTTGGATGTTCCTACCTCTGTCATTTCAGGTTCAACTTAGTTCTGTACTCTGAAAAGCTTTGTGCAATATTAGTACTGGTTCATCTCTGAAGAGTCTGAAACAATTTACTTATAAATTCTACTACCATTGTGAAGTTCTCCTTGTATGAAGGCTTTTAATGATAGTTTTAATATAATTAATAGATAGCATGTGTATATTTGTACCATACATTAATATAGTTATCATATGTAATACTTTATATATAATATTTCAGTATTTATGTCAGAGTGATAAAATTTTCTATTTCTTTAATGTCAACATTACTTTCATTTTTCAACTGCTATTTTTTGTGAAAAAAAAGTATTTCTATGAAAGCTTTTTGAAATGTTTTCCAATATCACTGCATTGTTTGGGTTCTGTGATGATGGTCGAGCGAGTATAAGTCCAGATGCCAGAGGCAGTTCTTTGCTACATCAGCTCTGCTCTGTCTACTCTACGCCCTTGAAGGCCGTGCTTCTGTTCCCCTCTTGTTTTGAGGCTGCTGAAACGAACCTCGAGAACTAACTGACTTTAACTGTATCTTCCCCATGAATGCTTCTCTTTCGGCAGCACAAGGACTCTGACTTCTGCTACAGCAAGACCTGCAGGGAATGTGGAAGGGGCAGTCTTCTCATCCACAACAAAAGTGCCACTGATGTGTGGATGATCTGCTGCCCCTAGAGATGGAGTCTTGGGCGTGGTGTAATGGGCTTAGATTGCAGCTCTATTTCTAGTGTGTAACACACATTCTGATGTCCATAGTTGTTTATGTCCCTAACAGTAAGGTTTCCTTTCACCCCACAAACTGACTAGTATCAGTCATTATTAGTTCTTGGAGTGACATAGAAATTTGAAAATGGCCAATATTTTGTAGACTAAAAAATATTTGTCTCAACCTGATTAGAAAAAAATTTCAAGCTTACTAAAATTTAATATTTTTTTATACTTTTGGCATTAGTATATATATATATATGATATAGAGATATATCATATATTTATATATGCTGCCATCTTTTCTACCCAGTTATAGAAGTTATTACTGAAATAAGATAATTACAGGAAAATTTAAAATATATGACTTGAAAAGATAAAAATAAATTGTACTAAGTCAAAAATGGCTTGATTGTATCCAGAGACAATCAAAACAGTCCATAAACAAGCCATTTGGTTAAACCATGTTAAAATACTGACTTTTAATATTTTATCCATTATAATTTCAGATTCTTTAACATAATATTAAAATTGATGGGTGAATTCAGCAAGATTTCTAGCACACAGTAACTAAACCAAGACAAAGCCCCTGTTTTCTGTTAGTCAGGAGTCAACAAGAAGATAATAGATAGGAGTAAGAAGTTCTAGTGAGTTGCTGAACCCCAGGACATCCATCAATGGCAATGATGAACTTGGTATTTTAAAAATTACATGCAAGTAATTCAATGTTTTCAGCACCAAGAAAAGGTAAATGTTTGAGAAGGAAGATAGATTTAAATAGGAAACCATATCAAAAGTTGGGAAAGTAAGAAGGGGACATTGCCAGGCTTGAGGTGCAATAGAGAGCAGAACTGCAGAGTGCAAGTGACCTGGTCAGGGAATGGAAAAGGTTCCTTAGGGGGAGGATAGGGAGATAAATACAGAAGGAGAGAAGGCAAAATAATAGCAAGAATGTCTGAAAAAGTTGTAAGCAGTCGTACTGATTATCTGCATAGAATTCCCATAATACATGTAAACAATTGTATACACACACACACACACACACACACACACACACACACACACACTGAAATTTTCTTATGTGGGCTAACAATGTTCACTCTAAAAGCCAAAGACTGTCTAACAAAACCCAAACAATACCTGGTATGAGAAGCCCCTTTGTGAGTTGTTTGTCAGAGGGTCAAAATCATCTAAGAGACCCCAGTAACCATACAGCCTACTTGTTACCCTTGGTTGGCCCCCAGAGGTGAAAGATTACAGCCTATTGTTGAACATCATGCACTTCAGAAAGAGGCTACAGCAACACACACGCACACGCACACACACACACACACACACACACACACACACAATTTAATAGAGTGGCATACAGGCTGTGCTCTCAGTAGTCTAACACTGAGTTTTTCCTGGCAAATTCCAAGGATACAATAGTTGTTCAATACATGAGACTAGGTATCTGGTGCTAGAACCCCAGAAAAGTCTGAGAGAGCAGACAGTTTCCAGTCCATACCAGAATCCTGAAGAGGTGGATTCTAGATCCTACAAAGGTGTTTCTCAGGAATGAGATAGAAGAACTTACCAGCTAGAGTGAGAGTAAGCCTTCACAAAGCACAATTCTTCCTTCACTGCCCTTTCATGGAGATTATCACCAAAAAGTGTCGCTCAGATTTATCCTTCTAACCTCAAAAGATCTGGATTTAGGATGAGTTTTTCACTTTAAGTAATCCAACCACTGAAAGTCCCTCACAGGTATACCCAGCTGCATGGGTTTTAGTTTTAGATGTAGTCAAGTGGACAACAAGGATTAACCATCAAAGCCCTAGAGCTGGAGCTGAGCTTAATACCTCCTCCCTGAAGACTGGTTTTCATGGTGACAGAAGGAGCCATACAAACCTACAAAGGAGAGAAGCAGCTAATATCCCTACCCAGCTGTGATGTCAATCAACCCCATCAATGACCTGCATACACAGTAACCCTGAGGGCACAAAAGTGGCACACATACTTGGGTGGAAACCACAACTCATTCCTTAGACTTGAGACTCTCTCAAGAAGCAGGAAATCATTCCTGACACTGGAAACCTAGCCAACTACCCAGGGCTACTGAAGTTATGGATCTTGGAGGAGAACCTGGAGCCACCTGCTTACTAAACTAGAAATATCCCTATGTAAATTCTAATTATTTGTCCTTATTTCCACAGAGAAGTGTAGTCTTCAGCCCTCATCAAATACACTTCTCTTTGGTGTCTCAGATGGACACCACTACAGAAAATCTCAATCAATCAAAGATTAGAGTTATGGATCCCAGTCCCAACGGGTACATCTACAAAATACTCCTGCATCTAAGGTTGAGGGAACATTGTGGAAGACAAGGTGAAAATATCGTAAGAGCCAGAGGATCAGGGAATTTGCTTTGAGATTGTGTCTCTTAGGAATATCAGAAACTATACCTACAATGTCTCACTCATAATGTCTTACCCTCATGTTAGCTAAACAAGAATGATACCAATGGACATTCCACAACAGATAGGGAGGATCCCATAGTATCTCCACCCTACACAAAGAACAACAGATAACGGAGGAAAACAGGGAACAGAAGACATGGTCTTCTCCAGGAAACAGGACACCATTGGCTGTCCCGTGCCAACTAGTCAGCCCTGAATATAAACACACAAGTAGTGTTATATAATTTAGATTTAAAAATACTAAATCATAGTACCTGCATTCCATAACAATGAAATGTTATGAATAACACAATATTATGAAAGTATAGATATTCTAAAGGTTTAATGTGGTCAAGACAAGACTCAGAATATCCCAGTATTTACTAATGCCTGAAGATATTTTCAAACTTCCCATGGCAATAAAATATATAAATAATAACTAATATGATTCTGAAGATGATTGTATCAAGACTAAGCATATAAAAATGGGTAGCAAAGCACAAAAAATTAGAAATAGTGATATTCTAGAAATAGAACTATACAGAGATGGCCATCTATTATGCAGAAAAGTTTTATTGTGGTTCAGAAAGTGAAAAAAGATTGATCTTTTGATAGGTATTCCATGATAAACTGGGTAAAGATGTTTAACAAAACAGACTAACATTCTATGTCAAGTGGGCATTAAGTCAGTAACTTATTTTATATTGGAGCTGGAAAAATGGATCAGTGGAAATCGTGCTGTGAAGGATCTGAATTTGGATTCCCCAGCATCCCAGCAAAAGCTGGATGATGTGCCATGCATCTGCTACTTCAGTACTGCAGTTTTGGAGGACAGAGACAAACTAAATGTAAAATGATCCCTGGAGATCATTCTACAGCCAGGATAGCAATCCACTTATCTCCAGGTTCAGTTAAAGATCATGTCTCATAAAATAAGAAGGAAATCAGAGACCTAGTACTGACCCCTGTCTTCGTCCACACATGCACATGTGCAGATGCACACACACACACACACACACACACACACACACACACACACACACACAATGAGTAGAGGCCACAACAGGTAGTGTGATACAAAGCTGGGAGTGAGATTCAGGAGGGATTTTTAGGGGATAAAGGGAAGAAAGGGGAAGTGAAGAACAGCAGTTAGCAACTTCTCTGGCCAGAGTGGCCTGAGGGTTTTTAGAGGGTGCCAGCTGGAGTTGGGTTCTGGGATAAAGTAATGAAGCAGGGAGAAGGAAGTTTGGAGGATGTCAGGAGCCATTATCATGAGCTACTACAGGCCACAGGATTATGCAGTAATTATTCAGGCATCATTTGATAAGGTCAACCCATTAGAATTAAGGATTCTGCTGGAGGAAACTTCTTATACAAGGTGTTTTGGATTTACTGCCTTTTGAATGAATTGGCTGTTTCCTGGCTGTAGATTCTTGCTGTAGCCTTTTCCCATCTGTTACAAATTTGGGATTTATTTCCCACAGTTTAGCAGTATTCTGATCATTTATTGGGCACAATTTCCCCTATGCATTTGGGGTATTTGGATAATATCTCTCAGCTATGTATGAAAATGGTCACACAGTCAAAACCTGGTAAAGTTGTTTTCTCCAATGTAATCTTAAGAGGTCTTCCTTCCTGAAATTATCCTATTGGCAGACATTTGGTCAGTGTTAAGTGTCCAGGCAAAATGTATCTCATTTGAGACATTCTCAGACACCCAAGGACATAGAATTACAACATGTCTAAAATTGTTGATTCACAGCCTTAGAGAGACAGGGAATAGGCATGACCCGGGCTCACCCTGCTAGGAGATAGGAAAGTGCTGCTCCAAGCTAACCCGTCACTAACAAATTCTTAACTCTTTGTACTTACTTTCACCTTGGTTTATTAATTAACTTATTATCTAACCTTACTTAGGAATGCAATATAACACACAGATTCCCCTGTTTCCCTTCTTAGACTTCCCTATTGATTTAAGTCTTTCTCCCTGTCAATTGACCCCTTTCCCTTTAAGAGTTCATTGAAGCTTTTACTAGTCACTACCTCCTTGAATCCTAAAGAAAGTCTGACAGTCACTGCCTGGTGTAAACTCTTATTGGCCTTTTATGACCCTGAAAGAATTCAAGCCTTGTGACCCTTGCTTTGGTGAAAGAATTGCTGATTGTATGTATATAAAATCTGATAACTGTGGAGATTGAGGCTGGAACAAAGAGAAAACAGAGAGATCAGAGGCAGAACATTAAAGACATATGGATAGAAAGAACAAGTTGTGAGTAGACTTGTTCCTCAACCCTCAGATCGAGTTTTCTTTGCTCATTGTAGAGCCTCCTTTGGACTCTGAGAGAACGTCTTTAAGGTTGGACTCTAAAGGCTTTCATTAGGAGGAGAGTCTTTGTGATCTGTTGGAGATGAGGGGTGTTGGAAATGGAGGCCAAAGTAGATGGTCTTCTACAAAGCTGGCGAGGAAACTGGGGAACTGGACTTGAAGGAGCTGAGGGAGAAATGAAAATCTGTAGTTGGCCTAACTGCTTGCATCACTGGAGTGGCCTGTGGGTTCCCAGAGCTAATCTAATCTTTTTGAAACCAAAGATAGTACAATAGGCCCACTTTTGTTGATCTATACTGAATTAACCATGCATACATAAAATATGCAAATAATACTTATAAATTATCAGTGATAGAGAATACCATATATTTTTTAAGATGTGAAATAAATACATTTATCATATGCTTCTGAACAGAATTAATATTATTTTATATTTTTAAATTTACTCTCATAGGAAGTGTTCATGTGCACAGCACATTTGTAAAGGTCAGAGGTCAACTTGCAGCACTTACTCTTTCTATCCATCCTGTGGATTTCGGGGAACAGACTCAGGTTATCAGGATTGGTGGTGAGTGTGTTTGCAGGCTGAGTGATATCACTTTAAAATGCTTTGGAAACTTGCATAGCCACTATCCATAGCTCAGTATAATCTTGTAATTCCATCTAGTCATATCTCCAACAATAAGGTAAACATCTGAAAACAAATACATTTGCAAGCTAGGCTCCAGTAAAATCAATGAAAATTTAAAACCTTGGACTGTTTATGTGGCACCACAGCTAAAAGCACTTCCTGACCTTCCAGAGGACCTAGCATCTATACAAACTCCTGTATGTCCAACTTCAGAGGATCTAATGCCCCATTTGGCCTCTTCAGCAACAAGCACACATGCACCCCCCCACACACACACAGATACACACACATTGGTATAAATAAAGATAAAATAAATCTTTAAAAATTAAAACATAAATCAAAAAAGTCAAAAAGTTAAAGCAACTGCAATGTACTTTAACATGATGGAAAACAAAACAAGACAAAAGCTCAAAATTTTTGATATAATCATACTTGGGATAATTATACAGTGATTAATAATAGTCACAATTGCTTCATGAAAGAATCTTAGAGCTGTTTATTTAAAATATTTCAAAAAAGCATGTTTTATGCATCAATATTTATATATTCAAATTTATTCAGAATAGTTACCTTGGAGACAATTAATTATATGGATAATTTTAGGACCTACCTATGTATAATATGGTAATATCCACCGTGGGAAAATTCATCCATCTGATGATTAAAAAATATGTGCTTAACTACATATGTACACATCTCTTTCTGCATTGGAGGCTCTCAGGTTTTACAGAAGTTATGAAGATTTATTAATGTAATTTTAACTAACTTTATGTGAGTCATCTGTATCCAGAGAGAAATCTCCTGCTGTCATAGCACATCCTATTTAGAATTGCTTTTGTCAAGTAGCGGTCATTTGAAACTGGTCAGTTTACGATCTTTAGCATAGAAAGCGTTTGTGGCTTGTTTGCTTAAAAAGAGTGCATCGAAAGCCAAGACACAATTTCTGGTTTTAGTAGCAACTGCAAGAGTTCTGCTGTTGCATAAATGTGTCTGTGTGATGATATAGAACAAAGGTACCAGTAGGGAATCAACACACAACGATAGAATTTCACATGAGACATGATTGCTTTGTAAGATGCTGATTGCTGCGAATGTCCTTCCCCTTCCCAAAGGACTCACTGGTTCCTCAATGTGGGCACAAATCTGTAAAATGTTTTGTCCATAGCTGTGGCTGTCCTGCCTCTCCTGTGTCACCTTACCGTTTACTCACATGTTCTCTTCCTTCCTTCTCATTGACTCTCACTCAAACGAGGGTCTTCTATGTGTCTTTCCATCTCTTTTTATTGAAGAAACTTATTTGACAATGCATTAATCATAAAGAATAAAGGCTGAAGTTTTGGTAATACCTAGGAATCACTAGAAAGGATAGCTAAAGCAAAGATTCCTTCGTGCTAATTATGATACTTGCTTGAAACAGCAAGAAAAGTGTCTCAGGCATCTTCAGTTTTAACAAGCCACAATTCCTGGAAACATTTACATATACAAAGAGCTCTTCTCCAAGTTTCAAGATCTGGTATCTGTGGTATCTGTGTATAGTATCCTGCTTTAAATTCTAAGCAGCTGCCTCTCTGCCTCCTCACAAGGCAAGCTGGCTCCTCCTCGGTACACTCACTTCATCCTAATAGAAAATTCTTATGAAGTCATCAATTTATACAGAGTCCATACTCATATCCAATTAACATAAAGTCCATACTATGAGCAATAAACTTCAATTAGTTTCCTTATATCACTAAATAGAAGAGAACCAGTTCTTTCCTCATAGATCTAACTTTGAAGAAAACAAGATATCCATATATTACAACATATGAGAAAAGCTACATACACTAAACCTTTACATTTTTGTGGTATGTTGTAAATGCTATCAAAGTAAAGAAAAAATGTGAATCTTTAGGGATAAGGAAAATTATAATTATTGATAAAGGTAAACTTCACTGCAATAGTGACATTTGAGCAAAGGTTTGAATGAAGTAGGCATTTAGGGATATTATTGGAAGGGGAGCAATGGACAAAAATAACTTTAGCTAAGAGTGTGCTTGTAGAGTTCCATGAATACCAGGGTGCCTGGCTTATGTGTTCTGGACAAAGCAAGTGGGAAGCAGCCTGTGAATAATTACCAAAGTATCAGAGAGAAGGAAGTGTAGTGGATTTTGGATGTGGCATTTACTCTGAATGATACCTGAGCTATTTAAACACTGCAAGCAGAGGAGAGACACACTGTGCCCATTTCTAAAGATCGCTCTGACTGCTGGTTCAAGAGGAGACTTTAGAAAGATACTGAGGTAGCATGAAAATCCTTTATGTGACTACTCATAGCAGCATATAGGAGTGGTATATTCATGTATGTAGTAATATAAGGTCAAATCAAACATTTACTGTATCATATGTATCATAAAGAAATATTTCTAGTCATCCTTGTTCCACATCTAGCATCTTCCTATGAGTGAGTACATACCATATTTGTCTTTCTGAGTCTGGGTTACCTCACTCAGGATGATTTTTTCTAGATCCATCCATTTGCCTGCAAACCGTGTGATGTCATTGTTTTTCTCTGCTGAGTAGTATTCCATTGTGTATATGTGCCACAATTTATTTATCCATTCTTCAGTTGAAGGGCATCTAGGTTGTTTCCAGGTATTGGCTATTACAAACAATGCTGATATGAACATAGCTGAGCAAGTGCTCTTGTGGTATGATTGAGCATTTCTTGGGTATATGCCCAGGAGTGGTATAGCTGGATCTTGGGGGAGATTGATTCCCAATTTTCTAAGAAAGCGCCATATTGATTTCCAGAGTGGTTGTACAAGCTTGCATTCCCACCAGCAGTGGAGGAGAGTTCCCCTAGTTCCACATCCTCTCCAGCATAAAGTGTCTTCAGTGTTTTTGATCTTAGCCACTCTGACAGGCGTAAGGTGGTATCTCAGAGTTGTCTTGATTTGCATTTCCCTGATGATTAGGGAAGTTGAGCAATTCCTTAAATGTCTTTCAGCCATTTGGGATTCCTCTGTTGAGAATTCTGCTACTCACATCACCAGTGAGGCTACCTGGAAAACGGGACCCCAAAAAAAGACACGGAGAAATGGACGAGATCTACATGAATAGCCTGGTCATGAGTGGGAACAATGAAGGGCGACAGTCGAGGGAAAGAGTGGGAGATCCTAACTGGATCAAGAAAAGAGAGGGAGAACAAGGAATAGGAGACCATGGTAAATGAAGACCACATGAGAAGGTGAGAAGGGGAGGAAGCAGAGAGCTAGGGAGGCCCACGGAGATCCACAAAGATACCCCCTCAAAAGACTGCTGGCAATGGTCACGAGACGGCAGGAACTGATCTACTCTGGTGATGGGATGGCCAGACACCCAGATAGTGGTGCCATAAACCCCATCCAAGGACTGAGGAATCTGAAGGCAGACATCCACGGCTGGGCCCCTGGTGGAGCACTGGGAGTCTAATTAGTGAGTAAGAAGAGGGTTTATATGAGCGAGAATTGTTGAAACCAAGGTTGGATAAAGCACCGGGACAAATAACCAAATGAATGGAAGCACAGGATCTATGAACCAAAGGCTGAGGGGCCCCCAACTGGATCAGGCCCCCTGAACGGGTGAGACAGTCATTTGGCTTGATCTGTTTGGGAGGCAGCTGTGCATTGGTGCCAGGTCCTGGGCTCGTTGCATAAGTGGGCTGTTTGAATCCTGGGACTTATGCAGGGACACTTGGCTCGGTCTGGGAGGGGGGAATGGACCTGCCTGGACTGAGTCTACCAGGTCAACCCCGGTCCTCGGGGGAGACCTTGATCTGGAGGAGGTGGGAATGGGGGGTGGGCTAGGGGGAGGGGTGGGCGAGAGGGGGAGAACAGGGGATTCTGTGGCTATTATGTTGAACTGAATGGTGTTGTAAAATAATAATAATAATAATAATAATAATAAAAAGAAAAAAAAAGAAATATTTCAAAATAATTCTCCAGTATATCTATAATTTTGTCATTTAATAAAGACTAAAGACAACTTGCATACCAATGAGATGGTTGTATTTGTTTATTTTTCTGTAAAGAATTATATGTTAGCATGGGAGAAGTTAGAGGGAGAAAAGGAAGACAAGGAGTAATGTAATTATATTAAAAATAAAGAGTAAAAATTAAACCTTGTCTGAATATTTTATACTTTAAAACCTGGAGAATTTTCCATATTTTTCAGAGTTGATCCACGTTTTAATTTTATAAATATTAATTCTGGATATATCACTTTGCATAAAATCCAACACAAAATTGCAAAAGCATGTCTAGAGTGTGGGAGCCCATTTTCAGGTTTCCTAGTAAAGACCCAGCAGATCTGTATAGAGAGGATGATTGGACCATGGGCCTGAGTGCAGGTGTTTTACAATTAGCAAGGGGGAGGTCTTTTGCTCCACCCCTTGGCATTGTTATAAACTGACCCTTGGAATAAACTTCTGGGCCCGTTTGGATAAGGATCCAGGCCCACCCACGTCTATCCTGTGTTTTTTTTCTCTCTCTCTCCTCTTTATTTCTAATTTAATTCTCATCCCTCATTCCTCAAGAGTTCCTGGGGTAAATAAGTGTGGGGCTGGTTCCCCACATTAGAGATCTGGTGGTTTGAAAGAAAATGGCCCCCAAAGACAGTGGCACTATTAGGAGGTGTGGCCTTGTTGGAGGAAGTGTGTAATTGTGACAGTCAGTCTACTTCCTGCTGCCTTCTGGTCAAGATGTAGATAGTTCCATGTCTGCCTGAATGGTGCCATGCTCCCCATCATGATGATAATAATTGACTGATCCTCTGAAACTGTAAGCCACCACCTCAATTAAACATTTTCTTTTTTAAGAGTTGCAGTGGTCATGGTGTCTTTTCAAAGCAATAAAAGCCTAAGACAAGAGGCACTTCAGAAACAGTTAGAAATTCTGTCCTAATCCTAAGGCAAATTGCTTTTAATGATTATTTTTCTGAATCTCAAGTCAGCAACTTACACAGAAATTTTTAATATCATTCTATCACCCACAAGTACTTGACATTTACAGTTTGGAAGTAACTGATTTTTTTCTTTTTAATTTCTGGACTAGGTATACAGCTCAATGATTACAAGGAGGCTCTCGGTTTATTCTTTAGTGTTTAGAAAACCATTCTTTGTGTTCTTTAATTAAACCATTGTATCAATGTAAATGCAAAAGACTTTGCATACATTGTCCAAACACTGCAATTCATAACATACAATACTCTTGGATCTGAGCCAAGGAGCTTTGCATTGTTCTTTTTGACGTTGCTGGGTGTTATGTCACACACAGTGCAGAGTACACGTGTTGTGTGTTGAGAGCCAAGGCCCCAGTGAGGTTGGACAACACAGAGCGGGTGAGGAATGGCAAAAACACCCTGAATTCATTTCACATTTGATTTTGAATAGTTCTGTGTTCAGAAACCTTTCACTCTTGACACTTTTTTCATGATATCACATTCAGTTACATGGCCTCCACAGACTGATATTTAAAAAACTGCAATTGGTGCTGAAAAGACTGCTCAGAGATTAAGAGCATGTATGGATTTCATAGAAGACTGAGCTTAGGTTCCCAGCACCCTTATCAGGATGCTCACAGCTACCTATAACTCCAGTTCCAGAACACTTATCATCTTGTGCCCTCAGCAGCCACCTTCATATGTGTGATACACATAAATTCACACAGGCATACATACATATTCAAAAATAAAAATGTATACTTTTAAAAAAGCTGTGATTATAGGTGACATTAAGAGTGAAGTTATATTTGCTAGGCTAGTCACCAGAGTAGACTAGCCCAGGCACCTTCTGGACCCCTGCCAGAAGACCAAGGTGAGGTCAACCTTGTGGATTCCTGAGAGCCTCCCCAGCACCCCGCCTCTTCTTATTCCCATAATGTCCTCATCTATCATGGTATCTTCTTTCCTGCCCTCCTACTCTGTCCCTGTTCCAGCCTGACCCTCCCACTTCTCTAGCTGTCATCATAGAGCCTTTGTCCAGTGACAGATGGAGGCAGATATAGGGATCCACGGCCAGGTACCAGGCTGAGTTCCAGGAATCCAATTGATGAGAGAGAGGAGAGATACTGAAGGTGAGGGACATCGAGATCATGATGGGAGGATGTGCAGAGATGACAGACCACACTAGTGGAAACGCATGAACTGTGGACTGGTGGCTGTGGAGCCCCCATAGGACTGGACTAGGCCCTCTGGATATGGAAGATGGTGGTTTGGCTTGAACTGTTTGGGGGGCACCCAGGCAGAGGGATCGGGATCTGTCTCTGGTGCATGGGCAAGCTTCTGGGAATCCGATGCCTGTGGTGTGACACTTTGCACAGCCTTGGTGCAGTGGGAAGGGGCTTGGACCTGCCTAGGCTCAGTGAGCTGGGCTCTGCTGACTCCCAATGGCAGACCTTAATTTGGCTTGGGAAGAGGGCTGGGGGTGGGAGGAGGGAGAGTCTGTGGATAGCATGATGAGTGAGTAGAAAAATTCTTAATAAAGAAAAATAAAATAAAAAAGAGTGAAGTTACATTGTAGAGTTAAGATGAGAGAGTCGTAGGGTCTTGAATAAAAACAGCTGGATGGATTTAGAGAGCATAGACTCTTCATACAAGGAAGTAGATGTAGAAATTCAAGATTGAAATAATTTTTGGAATTTACTCAAGTGATTGCTTGGACAAATAAAAATCACTGTCAGAAAAGGTGAGGCTACAGACAGGTGCCAATCATTTATAGTGGCAAAAACAGGTTTAACTCTGTGGAAAATAAAAAGGGAATGAGGATAGTGGAGAAGAATATGAAATTTCCATACATCTTTGAGAGGAATTGTCTTAGTTAGGGTTTTTATTGTTATGAAAAGACAGCATGATCACAGCAACTCTTATAAATAAAAACATTTAATTAGGGTGGCTATCTTACAGTTTCAGAGGTTCAGTCCATTATCATCATGGCAAGGAGCATGGCAGCATGCAGGCAGATATGGTACTGGAGAAGTAGAAGAGAGTCCTATATCTTGCAGGCAACAGGAAGTTGACTGTCTCATTGGGTAAGGCTTGAGCATATATGAAACCTCAAAGCCCACCTCCACAGTGACACACTTCCTCCAACAAGACCACACCTACATCAACAAGGCCACACCTCCTAATAGTGCCATTCCCTTTGGGGGGCATTTTCTTTCAAACCACCACTGGAAAGTATGTTAAAAATACTCAAGCCTAAAAAAGGAATCCTAAAGTAATTATTTCAGTTAAAGTTGTTCTTATGGTTTTCACGGAGAAGTTGTAATCACTTCTGAAATCCAAATGCAAATATACTCCTTATTAGGCTGGTAGGATGGCTCCATGAGTAAAGGCATTTGCTACCGCGCTTGAAGACCTGGTTTAATGCCCAGAACCCACCCACATGGTAGGAGAGAACAAATGCCAAAGTCTGTCCTCTGACTCCCACACATGTGTCATGGTTCCCACATGCTTGTAAAGTTATAAATTGGGCATTCATTTAAAATTTTCTAGATATTTAGAAATAATATTCATAAGGGAGTGGAAATTGTGTTCTACTGTGTACCATTGTACTTCTTGTACTTTTGATGTCACACCTCATTTCTTTAACCACAAGAACCTTTGAAAAAGAAGGTAAGTTTAAATAGTTTTATGGTTTTCCTAAGTCTAGATTTGTTCATAAGACACACACCTGTCATGTTCCAATTTAGAAAATAAGGTGCATTCTTTTGTTTGGAAACACTTCTAATGATATAGCTTTTAAGGATGTGTAGACAGCGGCCACAAATTCAGACAACTCATTTTGAGGTATTAATTGGGTCACTTCTCAGTATCCCTTGTTGTCTCATGCTTGCGCATTAATATTGACTAGATGCTTTGATTTCACTATGTTAGTATATTTTTTGTGTTTTTATAACCAAATAATTATTTTAAAATGTCCTAAGAAAATTAGCCCAAACTTTCAAATGTCATATGAAACTTGTTATTTTATTTAAATTATTATTAAATTAAATTATTGGTTTTCACTTCTGCTGTTGAAGGTATTTTTCTTTGAACAGTTATTGTACTACTGGGTCAATTATGATGAACCCGAATTTTCCAGGATGATCAGGATAATTGTGTTAAAAGTGATGAGCATGGTAGAGATAGATAAATGTACTTAACATCATATTTACAAATTGTATTTACAAATATAGCAATTATAACTAAAGCAATATAAAAAAATTATAAATAAAGAAAAATTATAGAGAAAATTGACAATGGCAAGTATCTTTAATTTGAATTTATCTTCTTTAGGGACAATTAGCTTTAAAGATTCTCTACAGTTGGTAAAATTCAACATTACCTCATGAAAAATTTTTATGAACAAATTAGGCAGTGGAGGATTTTATATCAACATTGTAAAAGCTGCATTTTATAAAGATGTAACCCAAACCATACCAAGTAAGAGGAATCTGAAAGCAGTTCTAAGATTAACAAGACAGGGTTTCTGCCTACACCGCTCTGATTTAATGTAGTATTACAAAATAAGATAACCACAGAAAAACAAATATTACAATTTTCTCTCATATGTGGAATCAGGTTGATGAGAACTAGGTGGCATGGAAAGATGCTACTGGACATGGAAGAAGGGTAGAAGGAGGGTAGAATGATATGAGCAATGCATACTGGAAACATCAAATCCATGTAGCTTATAAAAGTATCATATGCTAATAAAACAGAAAAAAAAATGGAAGTTCAGCTTTACTTTAACACTAATTTCCTTCCCAATTATCTGATGTGTAATAAAGTGTTTATTTGAGCAGAAACATGATTGTACCTCCTAAGAAAAGGATACTAGTTCAAATAATATGCATAACTCTTCTTTATATCAAATTGGCTTATAGACATCAGCAGGATTGTATAACTACTATGATATCCTGTTCACTAAATACAAAAGGTTAAATGTAAATTTCAAAATAGGCATCTTATGAATACAGTGGAAAACATCCAGTGACTTGCACATTCCCTTCTAAGTTACTATCATCATGTCCGTCAGAAGGTTTTCATGGGCATTTTCTTTAACAGAAATTTCCCTGTAAAGTTTTGTGCAATAACATTGCAAAGCCTTCAAGTTTTCATCATCCATCCCCAGGTCTGTGTGGTCTGATTACAGGAGACACTTTGATGAATGCATTTTCACTTTGAATAACTGGGAATGCATTACTTTTGGAATAATACATTAGCTTTGTCAAACATAGTGAGAGAAGACAGCAATACGTAAAAATTCAGTGTGGCAGAATAAGAGGTTAACTGCAGCAGCATCTAAGAAATGTCATATAGGGGACAGCAAACGTCTGCAGAAAATGACGCAGGATTCGTTACTGTTGAGGAGAAAGTAGGCTTCAGTTTTAGATGCAGAAATGGTGAGTTTTGGAAGCCATCAACTCTACAATACATTCTTCTGGAGTTCAATGTCAATGCAGGCACTGCGAGAGAACATAGGGATGTTTGATAGGGAATGTATCCCTTAAAATTCTGCCATTATCTACCTTTTCAATCTTCTAGGCACAGATTTAGTATGGTTTTTCTTTTGCCAAATTTAAGTATTTTTTACATAATTTTTACAAGAATTGATTTTTTAAGGCCAAACCCTGTCACGTGTACTGTATACATTTGATGTGTCAAATAATTACTGTAAATCTGTACATTCATCTGCTGTTGGAACAAAACCAAGAGCGGTGTCATGCAAGGGGAATTCTGAGGGCTTGTGAGTAAACTCCAAGAAAACAAGCAAGAGTCTTGTGGGCTCACTTTCTTCAAAAGCACAGAATTGTTCTTGGAATGTGCTTTTGTGCCTCTCTCAGGTGTAGTGGATGGAGTGAACTGACTGAAGACTGCTCATCACAACTGACCAGTGTTACTTGTTTACATTGTCTATGGTAAAGTGCCAAGTGAGGTTTGTCTTTGTGGTTGTACTCTTTACTCATATGGCTCTTCCTAACCTCTCAGAGCATAAATTGTCTCATGCTCTGAATAAAGATGGCTGTTACATGAGACTTTAGTCTGTGCCGTTTTTAGGCTCCAGTCTCCCAGGTTCACACAGCCAACTAGAGTAATAAATAGTCTATAAAATCCAAGAAAAACAAAATCATTGCCTCAGGTTATTTTCAATTAAGTGAAATAGTATATATAAAGTACTTATGACAGTGATTTACACACATTGAATCATTCTCCAAATATTTATTACAGTTATGATTATTATCATGAGGGGCTATACTGCTTTTTGTGATCTTTAGTCTCATTAATAAAACAATTTAAGAGTGGACTCAAATAGAAGAGCAAGGTCAATTTTATTAAAACTTAAAATAAGAACACAACAAGGAGGGGGGCAAGCTGTGGATCTAAACAGCTGGCCAGAGTGGGAAAATGGAGGAAAAAAGAAAAAACAAAAATGCTATGCACCCGAGTTAAGTCATCATGGAGTTCAGCAACAGGACATTAATCAGCCACAACGTGGGGAAGGGGAGCTATAAAGAAGTCCAAACTGTAAGCAAAAGCATGTCTAGGAAAGAAATAAAAAGAAGGAATGAAATGACAATTCAGAAAAATGAGCAGATTTATGTGGTAATACATTTGTAATCTAAGAAATGAAGCTTGCCTAAAGATCAGAGGACAGAGTCAGCCAGATAGAGAGTTTTAACCACAGAGGACGGGGCAATGGTGGTGCATAACTTTAATTCCATCACTTGGGATCACACACCTTTTATCCCAGTACCTGGGAGTCACATGTCTTTAATCCCAGCAGTAGGAAGGTTGAGACAGGAAGTGACGTGGCTGAGCAGAGAAAGGAATATAAAGCAGAAGGAGACAGGAATTAGGTAGGCCCTTTCATCTGAGGACTCAGAGGCATTTAGTCTGAAGATTTGTGGAGATAGGATCTTCTCTTTCCAGCTGAGGAGTTGCAAGGTGAGAAGTGGCTGTGGCTTGCTTCCTCTGATCTTTCATCATTTATCCCAATATCTGGCTCTGGGTTTTTATTATAAGACCATTTAGGATTTGTACAACAGACTTACAAAGTAGCATGGCTATATTTTGTAAGAGACTCTTTAGCAGGTAGGGATGTTGGAAAAAAATTCATTATCTCACTAAAGGGGACAATTTATTCTATTTAATATAACTTAAGATAAACCTACCTGGAGGCAGCTCCTTGCTGGAATGACTGACCAAACCCAACTAGAATTTAGGCCTCCATTCAGGCCAATGATTCTATTCTCTTGATCAGAAAGAATTTTCCCTCGATGTGCCTTTATTGCTATTCTTACATTAATACATTAACTCCATATTTCCCTTGATGCCTCACCTCCTGACACTGGACACAAAATAAGGATTATAAGACAATATTAATGAATTTCATTGTTAGATGATCCAGAGAATAAAATACAAAGGATCATTTTTTTCTACTCTAAAAGATCTACAGTCCCATGTTAAAAGATGTAACCTTAGCCAGTTTACAGGTTGGGGAGATGGTTCAGTGGGCAAGGCGCTTACCACATAAGCATGAGTCATAAGTCTGGAGCTCAAGAACTCAAAACAGAATGCTGTAGTGCATATCTGTAGTCTTAACACTCTTATGTCAAGATGGGAGGTAGAACGATTTCCAAAACTGCATAGATCTATTGCTAGTTTCTCATATGTAGTATATAAGAGTAAACAGTAAGAACCTCTGCCTCAAACAAGTCAGAAACTGAGGACCAATATCTGAGGTGGTTGTCAGCCCTATACATGAAAAATATGCCATGTATGTTCACACACACACACACACACACACACACACACACACACACACACACACACAGAAAGAGGAGAGAAAGAGAAAGAGGGGGTTGTTTAAAAAGCATAGTTAGCTTTAATGGTAGAACATTCTTATCATCCGAAGACTCATCCACTTACAAGCCCAATGATGGAATTGAATGTAACAAAAAAATTAATGAAAAATGAGACTAAAAATTTGAAAGAGGTCAAGGAGGTATATATGTGAGGATTTGCAGGGGAAGAAAAGAAAGGGGAAAATGATGTAATTGTAGTATTTTGGATGTTCCCCACCTCCTAAATATCATTATGTCTTTCTGTTTTGTGTTTTTATGGGATTCCTGAGTGTGAGAACAGTGTGTGGGATTCTCTGCATTTTATATGTGTTTCTTGTACCTTTTCCTGAGCTCTTCTGTTTGCTTGTTTTGTCCTTTTCTAACATGTTGTTATTGTATTTTATCCCTTAGAGGCCTGTTTATTTTCTAATGAGAGTCCAAAAGGGGGTGACTCCAGATGGGAGGGGAGGTGGGAAAGAACTGGGAGGAGATAGTGATTTCTTTTACTGTTCATTATAATATAAAATCTGGAAACAAATATGAGAAAAGAACCTCAGACAATCTCCAAATCAAGACACACCCCCACCATCACCGTTTGCCTCCTGGCTCCAAAAGGGCCCCAGGCAACCATCCAGCCTTGTCTCCCATTCTTCGGGGCCACTCTTTCTCAAGTTTGGGGAAACTCTATGATCCATCCAGACTAGCTGAATGTAAACCCTAACCCTTAAATCAATGCCTGACTCTAATCGGACATCAGGCCACAGCATACACATGATTCCTAAAACAAGGGGGCATTATCAGGATATATTGTATGAAAAAAATCTATTTTCAATAAAAAAATCATAAAAAGAAATGGGAAAATAACTTAGTCAGGGAGACTCACATGGAACTCCCACAGCTACTGCTAAGTAAATGAGAACTCCCATATAAACAACAATAATAATAATACATAATTAAAATAAATTTTTAAAAAAGACTAGTAATCCACAGCAAAAGCATTTCTTCTCACTGTAACTTTATTGTACCAGTAAGGGGATGACAAAGGTCAAATTCCTCAACAAAACATCACAGGTTAAATTCCACAGCATACAATTGATAGGGTCCTGGAGAAGTCCCACAAAAGACCACCATTCACATATGCAATCAACAAGAGCATTTATTGTTCCAGTGCACTGAGGCTGTCCATCCCATACAAAGGCAAGATGGTAATGACCCTGAGAGGCACATGTGGAACCCCTTTAAGCATAGCCAAGGGGAGTTCTTAGGGCAGTTAAGTCACTTTAGGTGTGATTGGCTTAAGCAAGTGGCAATTATGTTAGTACATTCCTAATTGGCTAGGACTAGTAAGAGATGGCTAAGACTATAGCTTTTCCATTTGGGGACAGGCCTGGGCAAGTTCCAGGCTTTGTTTTTATTTGGTTATTACCCTGAGTTGCTGTGGCACTCTGGGGGCTGGCTCAGGCCTAGTATACCTTGAGGTGCTATAAAGGGCATTAAAGATTGATTTTCCTTTGTTTGTGGCTTCCTCAGAAATGGCCTGCTCAATTTCAAGAAGCAGGAATTGAGGCCTAATTCTTGCCTGAGTCATTTGGAGCCTGTCACAATGTTTACCTGGCCTTCTCACAATCACAAAAATAAAATATTATGAATAAACAGGATTTGTCACAAAATGGGGGGCATGTTTTAAGACTTTAAACTAAATTGAGGGTTTTCTTAGAATTCTTAAGAAAAACTGATTTTTAAAGGGATTGGTGGTGGTTTCTCAGAAAATTGGAAATCAATCTTTCTCAAAACCAGTGATATTACTCTTGGGCATATACTCAAGGAATGCTAAATCATACCACAAGGACACTTGCTCAATTATGTTCACAGCAGTGTTAATCATAATTGCCAGAACATGGAAACAGCCTAGGTGCCTCTCAACCAAAGAATGGATAAAAAAAAATGTGGTACCTATAGACAATGGAGTACTACTCAGCAGTAAAAAACAATGATATTAAGGAATTTACAGGCAAATGAATGGAACTAGAAAATATCATCCTAAGTGAGGTAACCCAGACTCAGAAAGACAAACATGGTATGTACTCACTCATAAGAGGACACTAAATATAAAGCAAATGATAATCAGACTGTAACCCACAGCTCCAGAGAAGCTGGCTAAAAAGGAGGACCCAAAGAGGGATGCATGGATCACTCTGGGAAGGGGAAATAGATGAGCTCTCCATAAGTAAACTGGGGATAAAGGGGGGAGCAATAGAGGGTAGAGGGTGGGGGATGAGAACATGAAAATGAGATGGTCAAGCTGGAACAAGGACATAGTAGGAGAGCAATGAAAGATATAGATACCTTGATAGAGGAAGTCACCATGGGGATAGGGAAAAACCTGGTGCTGGGAAAGTTCCCAGTAATCCACAAGGATGACCCCATCTTAGAATACTAGCAATAGTAGAGAGGGTGCCTGAGCTGGCTTACCACGGTAATCAGATTGGTGAATACCCTAACTGTCATCATAGAGACTTCATCCAGTAACTGAGGGAAGCAAATGCAGAGATCCACAGCCAAGCACCAGACTGAACTCCAAGAGTCCAGCCAAAAAGAAGGAAAAGGGATTCTATGAGCAAGGGATATCAAGATGATGATGGGGAAATCTACAGAGACAACCAAACGAGCTAGTGGGAACTCATGAACTTTAGACCAACAGCTGTAGAGCCTTCATCGGACTGGACTAGGCCCTCTGCATAAGCCAGACAGTTATGCAGCTTGATCTGCTCAAGGGGATCAGGATCAGGATCCATCCCTAGTGCATAAGCTGGCTTTTTGGAGCACACTATTTGTGGTGACACACCTTGCACAACCTTGATGCGGCGGGGGCGGGGGGGGGGGGGGCGGGTGCTTAGATCTGCCTCAACTGAATGTACCAGGCTCTGCTGACTCCCCATGGGAGGCCTTACCTTTTCAGAGGAGAAATGGGGTGTGGGTTGAGAGAGAGGCTTGGGAGGCAGGAGGAGGGAAGAGAGGGCGATCTGTGATTGGTATGTAAAATGAATAAAAAAATTCTTAATAAAAAATAAAGGAATTGGTGAATTGTCACCACAAACCAAATGCATGATCAAGGCCAAAGCTATGTGAAGCAAATGTTCTGATCTCTGATCAATAATGAAAGGGATACAATGCACTAAAAAGTATTAAATGTTACCTGTCACTATTCTCATCTCTTCAGGCCATTGTTTAAATATCCACACGATACATTTACTGACACAGTTTGCTAAGAATAATACTTCTTTGACAGACAGTTTGTCCTGGATAAAAGCAGGTTGTTTAGTGTAGAAATACACAAATAATGTAGGAAGTGGTAATAGTCTATAGCCTGAGCTGCCAAAATAGTTCATAAGAATGGGGAAAACAAGAGCTTTGTGTCTATTGCACTAATTGTAACGAGCAATAGACTTGCCAGAAACCTAGTGGTGAAACACCAGAGAATGGGGTAATAGCAGAAAATGTAGACTATTTCTCCAAATGGCTCTACCCAGCTAGGTAACTATTATGGGGGACCTATGACAGTCCATTGGAAAACTAAGGGGTGTTTTGATAATTGGTGGCTCTTAAGACATGTTTCCAATATATATTGCAATAAAGTGGAACATGGTAAAATCTTCTAATGCTTGAAATGACTGAACACCATATCTACCTTGATCATTGACTTATCAATATATATGGAAATAATTTTATCTCTAAAAACTTAGGCTCAAATATGAGTACGAACTCTTAAAATTTCAGCCAGTTACATCAGAGGCTACACACTGTGGTGAATATCAATTTTGTAGTTTAACTACATGAATATTTGCCATACAAATTTTCATTCAGTATTGTATTAGAAATTCCATACTAATGCAAAGAAAACATCTTCAATGAATGATGCTGGCATAACTGGATGGTGGCATGTCAAGGAATACAAATGGACACATATCTATCACCCTGCACAAAACTCAAGTCCAAATCGATCAAAGACCTCAACATAAATCCAGTCACAATGAACCTGATAGGAAGGAAAGAGGGAAGTAGCTGTGAACACACTGGCACAGGAGACAGTAGGGGGAAAAAGAAAATTTGCCCTGTTGAAAGGACTAAAACCACCCCACAAATTTGCCTAAATGAATAAAGTCTTTGTATTTTTGTTGATGTATTACAATGACATATTTCACAATGAAAACGGCAGCAAAGACCTAAAACACAGGATTTTAACTTTTGCAGTTGGCCTCTAGGAAGAATAAGAACCATTCTACTAAAAGACACTGAAGGACCTTCCATTCTTGATAATATTACTAGTGTTTCAACCCAAGTATTGTAGGACTTCACTATAACCTGTGAACTTAAAAATAAGGACATAAAGTCACCAGTTTCCAAACAGCCTGCACTGTAGTGATTTCAAGGCCAATTGAGCTACCTGGTGAAATTCCATCTCAAAAGGCAAAGAGATGAGGATATGTCATAGTGGTAGAGCCCTCAGTTTGGTCCATATCTATAAAAAACTGATAGGTAGGTAGATGATAGATAGATAGTTAGATAGTTAGTTAGATAGATAGATAGATAGATAGATAGATAGATAGATAGATAGATAGATAGATATAGATAGACAGATTCATTTGGTTTTATCAGCAACACATGTGACTCTTCAAACCATTCCAGTTTGAAACATTGTCATCTTTCTGAAGAAATCCCACTCACAAGCAATCAATACCAATTATAATACACAAATTTATTTTGTATCAATATGGACTTCTATTTCAAACACAAACATAAATATAGTAATCATTTAAAAATAAATATCTAAATCATAATAAAATGATAATCAATTTTTAAGTAGAAATTAATGTGTAGGGGGCCTAAATGAAAGACACAAAAGAAATTATAGCATAAGTTCAGAAAAGGAACAAAGGCAGGTGCATAAGTATCAAAGTATAGAATTCATAACATTATCAGAAGAACCAAGAAATGTATAATGAAAAGACATCTGAGATCCAGAGACATGTATTTTTACAGAGTCATGGAATAAATATGATTAAATTTACAGATCTGTCAAATTTATCAGATTTGACTTTGAGATTTCTGCTGTTCTCAGTATGAGAATTCATAAGGTACACTTGGAAGTACATTAAAAGAAAGATGAAAAAGTCAACTTTCTTTCTTTCTTTCTTTCTATTTATTTATTTATTTATTTATTTATTTATTTATTTATTTATTTATTTATTTATTTATTTATTTGAGTCAAGGTCTTCCTCTGTAGCTCTGACTGTTTTGGACTCACTACTTAGACCAATAAGCCTGGCCTCAAATTATTTTAAAAAACCATTTTCACAAGTCAGTCAGATTTCTAACCTTTGTATAATACCTTTGATACATGAACTACTTTTTCCCTTGCTCTGAGACAGAAATGACATTTGAAACATAATTGAATATTCAGGTTATTTTCGGAGTGGACAACCATTCCCAGAACCACTGAAAACTCGAGGTACTCATTCTATGAGTAGAATCAGTGTCCCTTGTTGACTTGCTGGACTATATACCACATGAAATGTCCAATTTTTCTTCTTTTCCTTTCTTTTGAGATACTCATTCATTCTATAGTACAGACTAACCTTGAATTTGCTATGCTTCTGAGGATGAGCTTTGGCTCTTGGTTTTCCTGCTTCCACCTTTGGAGTGTATGGATTATAAACATGTGTCACCATGCTCAGTTTATATGGTATTAAAGATATAACTGCAGAGTTCCTGCATGCTAAGCAAGCACTCTACTTTCTAAAGTGCATTCTTTTTTGTCTCACATTTTGTTTTCATAGATCCATGATACTGTCCCTATGTTCATACTCACAGAATTAAGTCTACCTTGGTTAGTTTGGAAGATGATAACAAGATAGCACACTTAGATGGCTTAACTAGAACACTGATTTTCCAATAGTCTTGGATGCTGTGATGTCCAAGATTAAAATGCCAGCTGGATCAGGTCTTGGTGAGCGTCTTCTCTCTGGCTTGTGCATGGCTGACTCCTTGATATTTCTCTGCATCCTTTCTTCATGTGTATAAGATGTAAAGATGGAGTGAGTGATCCAATTCTTTACTAAACCCATTATGAAGGTTTCACTTACATAAATTAATAATTGAATGCTTCCTACTGCCCAAGGACCCCATCTCCAAAAACCATCACATTACTGATATGCACTTCTGAATATACATTTGTAAGGACACAGACATTTAAGATTAACAAAGAGTTAAATTTTAATGATAAAATACTACTTTTGGATAACATATTTCTAAATTTTCAGTTGTATATGTAAATGACATTGTGACCAAATGTGTGTTTGTGCTACCTTATGTTTCGACAGTAAGTCACCTATATAATTGAGATTCCTCAGAGCAGTTGACTTTGTGTTAGCGAGATGTAAAACATAAACCCTGTAAATTATAGTATAGAGGTCAGAAATGGATCCAAATCATAAGGATAGCTGCTGGCTATTTCAGGCTTTAAGGTATAGAATACCATATGAACAATCTTTAGTTGTTTGTTGAGGGTGCCCCCAAAAAATATCGAGAAGAAAAAAAAACTCTAAGCAGAAGGAAATTAGATCTTCCAACACTAATAACCAAGTTGAAATCAGACACATACTCCAGAATCTTCAAATAAGAACACATCTTGCCAACATCTTACTTTTAGCCTGTGATGCTATGACCATAGGTCAGCCACTTTGTGCCTATCTCCTAATATGAATGATGTTTTGAACTGCTGTGTTTGTGGTCACTTCTTATAGAGAAAGAGAAAATGTAATACAAAATTTAGAAGCTTCCATCAGAGGACTGATCAAAAATAAAGAAGTAACTTTGAAAAAAGAAAGTGGTGGATAAAAACTAGAGAATTGCACACACACAGAGAGAGAGAGAGAGAGAGAGAGAGAGAGAGAGAGAGAGAGAGAGAGAGAGAGAGAGAGAGAGAGAGAGTTTTGAATAGGTTGCTATTGCATATAGATCTATCTTTTGGGGATCCAAAGGATGTGAGCACCATGCAATTACAAACAGAGAAAATGAAACTTCCTTCTGTAGCAACACTTAAAACTTATATGAAGCCATCACTGTTTTGTGGAATACAAAATATGTAAGCAACTATCTTGGATATGAAGATAAGGAGACTCCCAAATGAAGTGCTAAATATGTACATTCACTTCTGTTCAGTGCTCATATTAAGATAACAGACGACACATAAAACATCAAGATATAACATGATACAAAGAAAAGGGCTTAGTGGATAAGGGTACACAGTATTCTTGCAGAGGACCTGAGTCCTAGCATACACACTAGGTGGCTCATGATAGTCTACCTCCAGTTCTGGGGCATATGACATCTTTTGACCTCCATGGACACCTGTATTTACATATACACAACCACACATCGGCAGACATAAATACACACTATTAAAAATAAAGAAAAGGAAGCATAGACTGATGAGCTGGAAATTCTTCACCTAATTATATAGCAATATACAACAAAACTGAGGTTGCAAAAAAAGGAAAAATGAGAAGAACTTGGTAGTATAACTTTGTGTTAAAATCTCAAGAAGTTCCATGTGTTTAGAAAATTATGCTTTGCAACTGTCTCCTTTTACAGACTCAGAGTATCATCAGAGGACCAATGAGAAACTGAGTATCTTTGTCCCTCATCCAGATCAACAAGAGCACAGGGATTATCTCAGAATGATTTGTTGGTGAAGTCATTTGCTCCTGAGTGAAATCCAATGCAATTCATAAAAGATCACAGGCTCTTGAGATGTTTTTATCAGCAGGATTTCTATCAGTTTGACCAACAGGGCTGAAGAATGGCAGAAGTAGACACTAATCTGATGAAATATGTTTTACTTTATATGTGAAGGGAAGGATGCTCCTGAGTGGACAGATGGTGGAAACAGCTCAGAGGGCCACATAATATTACTTCTTGGATCTGAAATAGAATTTTAAAAGCCCAATTTTTTCACAACAGTATTTCAGAAATGTTTCAATATGTGACTCCACAGTATTCCCCATTCCTTTTTTTTTAAACTCAACTGTTTAAAGATTGCTCCTCAATGCCTGTTCCTACATTTAATTTGGGAGTATAGAGTGTGAATCATTTATCTCCACTTCACAGGTCCACAAATGGGGAAAATTTACTCAGGAGCAATATCTAACATTATACACTTAGAAATATCACCCCTTCCTTATCTAGACACTGTTGATTAAACTGAGGAGAATGAGCAGATGCTGAGAATGTTAGAAAACTTAGAAATGAAAAACATATTTTGCTTTGGGAATAAATATAAAAAACCAGCAACATTGGGGTCAGAGGATGGACTCTGTTGTGATTCAAATTTCGAGGTATTTGCCAAGATTTACCCCCTACCATATTCTCATCCTATATGATACTTCTATGAATATGGGAAATCTCACTCCTGTAGTTCTAGACTGTTCAGTTATACACTCTGGAAAGTAATAAAGTTGATTCTTCCCCTGTTGTGGTGAAGCAGGCCACTGGCCATACCACAAGTTTCTGTATTGCCCCTGCCATTCATCACATTATACAGGCCCACAATTCATTCTCATTTTTCCCAGTAGGCTGCTTATATGGCAGCTGGGGCTGCTCCAACACATGCAGCTGTCCAGTTGCTGATTTTTGAATTGTGTACAGTGAAATGACATGGCAGTTACACTATCTCATCTCCAAGTATCCATTGCTTCTCCTAGTCACCATAGCTACAGGTGCCCTAAAGGATAATAAGATCCCTGTTCTTTAAAGCATTGTTCCTCTACCAGTCAACAGAACAGCTCTGACTAAAGAAGGATGTTCACTTGAAAGGTGCTGAGGACATAGACATTCAATGTTAGCTCTCTTAACTGTGGCTGTGTAGGTGGAAGTATATGTCCCGCCAGCAACTCCCAAACACCTGGCAGCTACTTCCCAAATTACCACACAGAGGCTTATATTAAATATAAATACTCAGCCACTAGCTCAGGCTTATTACTAACTAGCTCTTACACTTAAATTAACCCATAATACTCATCTATGTTTAACCATGTGGCTTGGTACTTTTTCTCAGTATGGCTTTTTCATCTTGCTTCCTCTGTGTCAGCCTGGTGACTCCTGACTCCACCATTCTCCTTCCTCTAGATGTAACCAACCCTTTTATTAAAATAAGAAACACAGAACCAATGTAAAAGAGAAAGCCAAGAGGTCAAAGCTCAGAGCTAAAATCTTACCTCCTGAGGTGCTCCTACCTCCCGAAAGAGAGCTACTTCCTGTGTTGTGGCAGTAACGCCCGTATTACCGATACCCATTCACCATGTCTGAGCGAAGGGCTGCAGATTAAAAATAGAGACAAGAGACAGCGAGTCATTCACCATGGCTGAATGCCGAATGCCGTTTATTGAAAGAGGGAAGAAACCTTAAATACAGGCTTACAACACAAATGGAGGATCCCCGGAGGGCAGAAGTTCGCTACCAATGGTCTACATTCTAGACCCAATGTTCTACATTCTTGCATCTAAGTTGTTTACACCAAATACAGGCTGCATTTAAGTTGTTTACACCAAATACAGGATGTAGGAACAAAGAACCTCCGGTAAGCTCTCTGGTGATCCTTAGGTGAGAAGGAAACCGGCAGGGAATCTGAATAGGGAGGACATCTGGTCAAGGTCAGCAAGCAAGGCGGCAGCCACTCACAGTCAGGGCCAGGGCCCATGGGGCCCACACTGTGTGTCTGTCTTTAAATAGTTCTTCTGTTCTGCCTTCTCATTGGTTGTAAACCCAACCACATGACTGCCTCGTCACTGCCTGTAAGTACCGCCCTCCAGGTCTTAAAGGCGTATGTCTCCAATGCTGGCTGTATCCCTGAACACACAGAGATCTACCTAGCTCTTTCTACCAAGTGCTGGGATTAAAGGCGTGCACTACCACCACCACCACGCTCTTGCTATGGCTCTAATAGCTCAGACCCCCAGGGCAACTTTATTTATTAACATACAATGAAAATCACATTTCAGTACAAATAAAATACCACTATATTTCCCCTTTCCTATTTTAATAAAAAGAAAAAAGGCAAAAGGTTATAACTAACAAAAGAAAAATTATATACAAAAGTACAATAACTATATACAATATATACAAGTAACAAATAACTAAACGATGTCTAGTCCATTTGTATTTGACAATTCAGAGAAAATAATTCCCTTATCTATCATACTTTGGTAAGTCCAAAATGTATCTAATTCACTTTCTATCCTAATTAATCTTCAACTATAACTAACCTTCAACTCCCTCAGAGAGCCAAGAAGGAAATAATATTAGCTAACAAAAATACAGCCTGGTCTCCAAAGCAAGTTCCAGGAAAGGCACAAAGCTACACAGAGAAACCCTGTCTTGAAAAAACCAAAATAATAATAATAATAATAATAATAATAATAATAATAATAATAATAAAAATAAAAAAATAAAAACAGGAAGTGCATGCAAGCAACTTCCAAAAAATTTGTGAGTTGACAGAAACAGCCAGCTGCCTGGACAGTCACCTGAGGTTTCTCCACAGTGTTGGGGCATCATCTTCAGCCTATAGGCTTAGCATATCTGACAGGCTCATTTGTGAAGTAGGATGTACACAAGGTCAACAGTTCAACCTCACATTGGGTGAGAGCAGTCCATGTACCAGAAACACCTGAATTCCACTAGTGTCCTGTCATGATTCAGGACTTTAAATTCTGGAAATTGTTGACAGTTTTTTTAATTCAGCTGTCCATTCTTCTTGGCTGTGTATATATGGCTTCATCTCAGCATCTCCTTCTTCTCCACATCCCTCTATTAAATGCCAGTCTACTATTGAGAGGTGTGAGCTTTCAGCTGCTGTTCCATTGCACAACAGAAGCCATCGGTCCACTGCCTGTTAAGCTGCTTTCAAAGAAAAAAAGAAAAGGGCACTGTACCTTTTCCAGATTGCAAAGGCCACTTCAGGGATGGTTCCATATTGTCCTGGCCTCAGAAGATGCCTTTTGATAAAGCCATAACCACACTTGTTTTGGCAACAATCAGTAGTCCTTTGTTTCGTGTCCTGTCTGTCCATTTTGTCCTGTTGATTTGAGGATACTTTGTTGTCCAGTGGCTAACTTTTGCCACAATGAAAGTTAACTCCATATGCAGTTTCTTCAATGCCCATATTTTCTCTGAAGTAGATTGGTACTACCAGGAACTGACATGTCTCAAAAAAGAAAAATTTCTAAGTTATTAAAACATTTTAAATGCCATATTCTATAGATCTCTGAAGGGTTTGAAGAAGACCTGTCTAAAATATATCTGCTCAATTTTTAAAACATGTCTAATATGACTACAAGTTCTATTGCAATGTCTAACTACTAACTTTCATTTCTTTATATCCTAATAGTTGGTAATAATAACATTCAAGGATCAGAAAATTGCATTACATTGTTAAATTAATGGTATAAATACAAGTAGAAATATACATATAGCATTTTCTAACAATATCAATTTCAAATTTGTATACAATATAAAACAATCCAATCCAATGTAAAGTATTTAAAACTAGTAATTGTCTTTTTCTTTTCTTTTCTTTCTTTTTTTTTAAACAAGAACCTTAAATCTAATCTCCTTTGCTTAGCCTTTTTCCTAACCCTTGACAACAACTTGTAACCAACCCCCCTAAACAATGAAAATTATCCCAGACCCAAAACCCATTAAAAAGACCACAAAACCACCCGCCCCACACCACCTCTTTGGGAATGTGGACGTCGTATTCTTAAAATTGCTTCCTGCTGGGTATGGGCGAAGCTATCTTTATCCTGAAAGAAAAATTTTAGGTTAATTGTCAAATTCTAGGAAAGGAAACTATATCCTTCATTATCCAGTCTCTGTATAATGCCAAAGTTCAGGGTTTATCTCAAGTCCTTATTCAAGTAGTCTTTGAGACTGGATCATCTCAGCTAGTCATCTCAAAATTTTTCTGAGCACCTTGTAGTTCAAAGCTGATCTGTAGATGATGTTTGTCAGCTTAATGATATTATTATTGTCCACATGGAATTGTTGTTGTTGTGGGACCCCATCTTCTTACTGGAGACTTCAGTTGATATTAGGCCTGGCCATGATTTCCTGCAGAAAACTGATAAGAGACTCGAACACAAAGACATATATATGCAGGTAATTGAAGCCTTTTTTTCTAGAATTAGTTAGTACTCTATATGACCATTCATATCTTAACAAAGTTTAAAATGTATGTATATATATATATATATATATATATATATATATATATATATATATATCTTGTAAATTTTGATACTTTACATAATACTCATCTATGTTTAGTCATGTGGCTTGGTACTTTTTCTCAGTATGGCTTTTTCATCTTGCTTCCTGACTCCACCCTTCTCCTTCCTACTATCATTAGTTTAGTTGCCCAGTTCGAGTGACAAATCTTTACAGTGTACAAGAGGATTATTCCACAGCATGGGGTGCATTCAGGTTTTTTGTTATATGGCTAGAAATTAACCCCCCCTCTCCCTGCCTACATCCCTCTTTTCCTCTCCTTGAACAATAAAATAAGTACATACACAAAGGAAGAATTCCATGCTTCAATATCATTTTGAAGGTATTTCAGCATACAATAACAGTAGACACAAAGATTCTCTTGTGAATGAAAAAAATCATTGACCTTAAAATGCCTCTGCACTTTGAGAAATCAATAACTTGAGATTTTCATTGGGATTAGGGCCACGATTCTCCAGAGGTTTCTGACAATTATTAGAGGAGAGAATTTAAGAATGGAGCAAGATTCACCCTCATGCTGACATTCCTGTGTGCTTGTGGTTTCATCCTGATATGAAGTTTTGTAATTGTTCGGTGGGCAAGAGTTGTGAGAAGCAACTAAAGATAATTTTCCAGACAATAATAGGCCAGGACATGGAGGCCTAAAGTAGATTACTTAAATGGGTCGTATACAGTGTGTTATGCTGGTTGACAGCTATGATTTCATTGTGACAACATTTTTCTTCCTCATATATTCCTACAACTACAACTTTGAGAGTGACTAATGTGATAAAATCACTCACTTTTAAAAACTTCTAATTTTTTTTAAAAAAGAGCTATTTGAGGTAAACAAACTGTATTAATATAGACAACACTAATTTCAAAGGATACAATACTTTAGACCCAAATTCTGGAGTTTGGAATCAAAGTAGAATAAGATTTTATGACATACAGCATTATAGTTCTCTTGAACTAAATAAAGGCAGAATGCATGAAAAACTATTAAGCTGGAATATGTCCAGATAATGAATTCTTAGCAGTTAATTTTTTAGGCAACCAAACCATACATTTTATTAAAGGAAGTGGGTATCATGAACAAGCTTAAAAGTGAGATAAATTATAGAAATTAAACATTAAAATATAGAGAGAACTCTTCTGAGAAAGATGCAAGAAAAATATCAAAGACAGCAAAATTAGAACATCAATAATATCTATATTTGAAATTTCCTTAGAATGACAATTCCCAAAATGTCTACTTGAAATGAATTGATGTTGATTTAAATGAAAGAAAATGTTAATAATAGAATGCTATGCAGAAAAGAAATGCAAAATCAAGGATTCTTAAATAATTTATAAGATTATAGATATATAAAATCATCTGTATATATATTTATATGTACATATATATCTATATTCTACAGAAAATATATTTCATTCTACAAAGTTTTACAATAGGTAACTAATAAACATATAAACTCCCAACTTCTGAGGAGAAATTACCTAAATTTAAAAAATATTACAGATGCATCGAGAATCTACTGGTTGTTCTCTATTATGCTTCATACTGATACATTAAGTAATAATGAGAAAGTCAATGAAAACAGATGTACTAGGTAGTTTTTGTCAGCTTGACACAGACAGAATCATCTGTGAGTAGGGAACGTCATTTGAGAAAATGCCTCCACCAGATTGCCCATAGGCAAGTCTGTGAAGGCTTTTTCATGACCAATGACTAATGTGGAAGAGCTCAGCCCACTGTGAGTAATATTACTCAAAGCAGGTGGTCCTGGGTTATACCAAAAAGGAAACTGAGCAAGCCATAAGAAGAAGATACCAGTAAGTAGTGTTCTTCCATGGCCTCTGCTTTTAGTTTCTGCCTTCAGGCTGCTGACTTCCTTTCATGATGGATTGCAATGGGGTTTATGTAAACCAAATAAACCATTTCTTCTTCAGTTGCTTTGGTCATGGTGTTTACCACAGTAATAAAAAGCAAACTAAAAAAGAAAAAACAAACATGAGAAATATCTAAAAACAAACATAGTGCAGTGTCCATTTGTGATCATAGAAAGTGATATTCCTAATTATTTTAACTTGTCATAGTATTTACCTGCCTAAAATTATTTTTTGATTCAGTATATATGAAAATTAAAATTCAGAACCCTAAATACAGTATACAATAAGATTCTCGTATTTTGTGTCAATGATCCCCATTCCCCCCTAAACTTCAACTTCTTTGTCTTGTTTCGCAAACCTTAGATCCATTTCTATTATCAAGTAACTGACTTGCTCTGTCTAACCACTTATGTCCTTTGCAAACATGTTTCTTTCTGCTTTGCTCTCCCAAAACATTTTTTAAAAACTGTAACTGTCACCTTCTCTGTGAGACAGCTATGTGATCTAGTCATCAATCTCTAATTTTTGGTTTTCCCTTTCTAAGAGAAACTAAGTATTTCTGAAATCCCTGCCACACGAATGATTGATTTTAATTTAAAGTCATCACCACACACCTCATGTGGGGACGCCATTAGTGCATCATGTCACACCGTGTTTCTCCTAGCATGCTCATGTCTTTCTCACCCACATTTATCCATACCTTTATTTTTTCTCTTTTAAAAGTATTCCTTCAGAGTGTAAAAAAAAAATATGATATTCACAAATGTTCCCCATCACTTCATGGCTTTTATTCAGATTTTACATAAAAAGTAGAATTGCCACCTTCTTTCCTTAATGTTCCATGTCTCCTGGATCTGAAACTCTCTATAATAACTTAGAGAACACAGCTGTAGGAGGTCCCCCATTCTAGACTCCATTTCTTCTCCATTCTCCATTTCTCAAATCTTTTATACTTAGAAACGTGTATCTAAACACCACAATTATCAGAGGGTAGATCAGCAGTAGATAGTTGCCTAACATATGAATAGCTGTCGATCTGATCACCAGCATTGCCCCCCCAAAAAAAAACCAATAATACTAATCTCATGGTGTATTATAATTTATATAATGTATTGTTATACACGCGTGCGCGCGCACACACACACACACACACACACACACACACACACATGCACACACACGCACACACGCACACACACAAAGTCTTTATCTCTACTTCTCAGTCAAGTTGGGCTTCTAATATTATATGACAGATTTTTTTAAAGAATAAAACCTCTGATGCAAATCCATTCCAGTTAATAAAATCTCATTTGACAAATACAAACGTTTTCTCCATTGAACTTCCATGCACTCAGTATTACTAGTGCAATGACAAACTTGAAAATAGTTAGCTATTCTTTCTTTTCATCTGATCTTCTCACTCTTTGTTAGTTTGTCTCTTCTTTGGTACTTTCAGATTGCTCCACCAAGTATCATAAACTGAGAACAATTTGAACAAGAGAAATTTAGCTCCCATAGTTCAGGGGACTGGGAGGTGCAATATCAAGACACCAGCGTATTTGGTGTCTGCTTACCACACATATTCTTTAGAAATGGGTTATCTCCTCTCTGTCAAATAACAGGACAGTGGGGATTCACTAGCTCCCCATGGTCTTTGGGTAGAGACTGCGTAAGCTAAACACCTTACAAAGCACACCTGTACCTAATGCACAAGCTTCCAGGCCATAGTATGGACCCCAGAGGTGATTCTTATTCTCTGTTCTTGGCTCTTTTCCCCTTTGCAGTCATGTAATTATTAACTTTCTCTTCTGGTTTTGAACTAGCCATTTCTTTCTTTCTTATGATTATCTTGTCTTTCTAATGTGGTTTCACTTGTGTTTTTCGATGTGCAGACAATTTGTAACTCTACTTTTCTCTCTTGAACTTTCTTCTGGCTTTAAACTCTTAGCTGATAATGTTCCTTTGTCAAACTTCACATGTACACAGGAGACCTTGCTCTCCTTGCTGGTCCTCACAAATTCACTCTCGTCTTAAAGCTCTCATCTCAGAGCTTATCCTGTGAGACATGGATTTTCTGTAACAGACAAAAATCCTCTCAAAATAGATCCAAAGCTGCTCATGCTTATCTGTTTTCATTGCTGACTCTCTAATATAAATCTTCTTGTGCATCCTCTATACTTTTGACATACATGCTATGGATGACCAGATCCAATTTTCACTCATCCAATTCATTGTCTAAATGGAATTCAGAAGCAATTAGTGATCTCAATCATTTGCCCATAATAATGCATAGGCCTTTTATAGCTTCTATTGATTGTCATGTTCAATCACAGCCGTATGGCCTGTTGTGAACTGTATCAATCTATGTATGTGACATCATCATCGTTTCACTTTTGACTTCTTTCCGTAATTAGTATGAGCCATAGGACCCTCTGTCTGCTTCTCACTGTATCAAGTTGACTACAGCATGGAAGCCTTTATAACCACTTGGGCTTTTATCTGGCTCACAGTTCTGGCAGGGAGGTCCAAAGAAGGGCCCCAGCATCTTAGCATATAGTCAGGGCTGTCTTGCTGCATGATATAGAGTGGAGAACATCACACTGTGACACAAAGCAGTCATACTAGATAACATCTTCTACCTTTGGTAAAGCCACTAATAAAGTCTCATGAAGGTCATCTTTGTAGTGACCCCATCTAATCTTATTTACCATTTAGATGTCTCACTTGTAAATAATGTTACTGTGAATTTGAAGATTGTTTCTAACATGTGAGTTTTTAATTGTTATGTTCAAATTACAGTAATTCAGCACACTTAATCATCTCCTCTTAATGGGTTCTGAATTGTTTGAGAATGAAGACCAAAATTATAATGCTTGCATTTCTCAAACTGTTAAGAATATGGTAACAAAATAGCTGTGTAAGTACTGAGAATTCTGAGGGAAATGATGACTATGGTGGTATGTAGTGAGATTATCAGTGAATCCTTTCATAAAATCAGATAGACATGGGGTTCCACACAGATTGTCAAGCTAACAATTGCACTAACTGTATCTCAGAAATTGCTACATTATACCTATGATGTCAGAGTTTATAGAAGAAAAAATAGATAAGTCAGTGTTACATATAAGTGAGAAAATGGAACAAACACGAGATGAGTAACCACACTGTCACTGAGGACGTTCTAGACCTCCTTGAAGACAACAGCTGGAGTGACTGAGTTTTGTCACTCCAGTAACACAGAGAACACCAGGGGTCTGGAAAAGTTTTAATAGCTCCTGGGACAGTTCAACCACAAAAATCTATTGAAATGAACAAGACAAAACTTTGATACTTGAACCTGTCACTGAAGAGTAGAATTACAGTAGACCAGGATGGCTATTGGAGAGGTACAGGAAATAAGAATGTTACAAGAACTCAGTAAATACAAGACTGGTCCTCTCAGGAGGTGAATGTGTGTGTGTGTGTGTGTGTGTGTGTGTGTGTGTGTGTGTGTGTGTGGTGTATGTGTTTTCTGGTTTTGTGTGTGTTTTCTTCACCAGCAGATGGATTTATGTGAAATTGAAATATCTACCTTAAACATACATGCATACATAGAAAATTGCCTATCATTACTATTAAATAAAATACAACAAAAATGGCAGGATATAAAACAATATTATAATTTTTAAAATAAAGCAAAAGCATTAAAAAAAACACCTTTTATATGTTCCTTTCAGATGAAACTGACATAGGAGTTAAGCTAGGGTCCTCTCACTGAATCCTGTCAACAACTGTGTGAATTTGGAAATGAATCAGGCCCAACTTTCGACAAACGAGACTTCTGTGGTGGCCTGAATTTTGACTGCAATATGACAGGAGATCCCAAATATGTCTTTAATAATTAACATGAGATCCATAAATATTTATGACATAAAGAGGTTAATGTCTGCTTTTTAAATGTATACAATATAAAGGATTGTTAACTTGATACACAGCTAATGTTCTGTTTAATAAAGTTGTAGTTCCTGATAAAGAATTTAGTAAATCTAGTTCGCTAAGAGTTAACTATCATATGTCAGGGATCAGAGTTATATTTTGTACTATTTTTAATATAATTATTATTATATCGATGATTGCCCAAGGAGCAGGGCTATCTGGTGAGAGGTTAATTGTCTTATTATGCATTTCTTTCAGATTTGTGGAGCATGTAATATCTCTCAGTATGGAGCCATTTCTAATTATAGAATCCTGAATACAAGAATCTTGGATGAGCTGATTGATGGTTCATCAATCTGAAAAGCCAGAAGATAAGATAAAAAGTTAAGTGATAAGCATCAATAACAGACGACCAGGTGCACATAGGCTAACAATCTGCTGATAACCAATCATAAGGGACCAGAACACAGCATACCAAGACATTATAACCACTCAGTATTTTCATTCAGCAACTTTTCCTTATTAGAAGAATTACAAGTATGCTTCATTTTTTATCATATTTTTCCTTATCTAGATTTAGCAGTGATTAAAGATGTACCTTTCTGCTAACACCAATAGGTCATTAAAAATAATGGTGATGGAAATGTATGGTTTATTACATCACATATGAGAATTACATTGGCTATGATTTTGAAAAAGGGTTTATGGTAACTGAAACATTTAAATGAATGCATGTTTATATTCATTTGGAAAAATTAAAATTTGATATTCAGAAACATTTTTACTATATTCTTGGAAACAACCTACTGATTTTAAGATACTAAGGAAGAAAAATTGCATGTGTTCATAATTGCACAAACTTCAAAAATTGTAAATGCTTTCAATATCAACCATAATAAATGTATGATTACATGAATTATTAAATAGGTTTGTCAGACCATGAGTATGAAGATGGGTATGTGAATTCTTGCTTTCCTGTCTATATTTTATACCTGTTACTTGCCAATTATTTCTGAAGAACAATAAAAAAAACCACTGATTCCTCAACTCTGGCAACTCAAAAGTATAAATGAGATTATTATGTCCTTCTTTTCAATTTAAAAAGTGTCTTCCTCCTCTTTTTCAATGAAATTTTCAGTCTAATGGATTTATTTTGATCTTATATAAAGGGAAAAATATTATCATCTTATATATTCCTCAGACTGAACATTATTTTCACTAAACTATGTGTAAGATATTCTGTGCTTATAAGGATAATGAAGATGACATCTAAAATATGATTCACCACAATAAGACAAGAGAATAAGTCATTCACAAGATTTAAGTGGTCTTCACTTGCTAAACATTAACATGGATGAAACATATGTATTAAACCAGTAGTTCTCAACTTTCCTAATGATGTGACACTTTAATACAGTTCTTCATGTTGTAGTGACCCCCCCCCAAACCATAAAATTATATCCTTGCTACTCCATAACTATAATTTTGTTACTGTTGTGAATCATAATGTAAATATCTAATACACAGGACATCTGATATGTGACTCTTAAGAAAGGGTCATTCAACCCCACATGGGATTGCAACCCATAGATTGAGAACCACTTTATTAAACCCTATTTTATGACCATCTTCATCAAAAGGATTTATAAAACACACATTTAATGTTATAAAAAGAAAGGTTTATGGGCCAGGTTTTAATTAAAGAAAGTCTCTGGAGGCATGAATTCTAAAGAGATCAGCTGATTCCTGCACTTTCAGAGTTTCATCATTAGTTCACTAAAAAGTTACAGTGAAGCATTATGGTTTGTCTTATTTACACAGGAAATTCATTGCCTCCTGCCTCTGAAAGCCAGGGCCACTGCGTCAGCAGGGTTGATTTCCCTTTTCCTTCATGGCCTTGTGTGTGTGTAGTCAGAAGTTTTTCTGGTCCTGCCAGGCCCCATGGTCCTGCAGCCACTTATACAATAATCACTCAGAAGCTTAAATTAATTTTAACTGTTTAGCCATTAGCTCAGACTTATTACTGACTAGCTCTTACTCTTAAATTAACCCATAATTCTAATTTATCTTTAGTCACATGGCTTGGTATCTTTTCTCAGTTCTGCCTTGTCATCTTGCTTCCTCTGTCTGTCTGGCAACTCCTGACTCAGCCTTCCTCTTCCCAGCATTCTCCTTGTCTGCTTATGCTGCCTATACTTCCTGCCTCACTACTGGCCAATCAGCATTTTATTTATCAACCAATCAGAGCAACACACATTCACGGCATACAAAACAACGTTCCACAGCATATGTGTGTGTGTGCATGTGCACATGTGTGCATGTGAGTGTGCAAGTGTGTGTGACTACATGTGTGTTTGACTATGTGTGTACCTGTATGTACACATGTGTATAACTATGTGTGTGTGTTTAAGTGTGTGTGCATTTACCTGATTCTAATCTCCCTCTTACCAGTTCATTTAGAGCCTCCCTATATTATCATTTAAAAGGTTCTGGTGTTAGAGGATGAGATTTTAATACCAGAAATGTGACAGGATCACAATCCAGTACATAACAGCCCAAAGGATTTATCTTTCCATAATACAATAATTTAGAATGATGGAGCTCACAGATAGTGATTCCATTACCCTGGGACTAGCCTCTAATGTGAATTCATGTGATAGAGTTGACCCTTCTTGACATGACTTTGGAGATTTTTGAACAAATTTCTTTGAGCTCAGCAATGGGCTGGTTAAGAATATTCTGGGAAGCAATCCTAGGAAGCTTTAGTTGTCCTGCATAGTAATCAAAATGCACATGAGTATATAGAATATATTATAATATCCTGATACCAGACTCCAGTTGTTAAATTTAAAAAAGCACCAAGAGATCTGGTGGCAGTAATGTGGACACAGATGTGAAATTACATCATTTCAATGCCATATAAATATGTGATTCGTTCTTTCCAATGAATGTTCAGTTCTAATGAATGCAGCTGCTTAGCTCTGTAATTTCATAGGGATAAAGGCCTGACAGAAGATTTGACTAAATGGATATCATGATAAATGAAATCACTAAAAATATTTCATTAAATGTACGTTTCTTTTTCTTTTGGATTTGAATTTATAGCCAATGAAGAACCCACTTTTTAAAGACACTGAATAAAGATATCTAGTATGTTTAGGAACCAGCAAATGTCTGATTACAGTTAATCAGCTGCACAACGGTACATAGAAATTAAATTCTAAAGCATGAATGCTTTAGTTGTTTTTCTACATTTACTATTCACCTTAAAACTATTAAAGCCAATGTTGATGTCAGAGATTTTCTTTGATATACAAACTTCCTCTTGATGCTTAATGATAAATTTAAGATAGAAAAAGGTCTGCTTTATTTATCATATATTTGCACTTTTACTACTCTGAAAAATTGCAGGCTCTGCCTGAACAGAGATATAACCAGCATCATTTTGTTCTAAATCTTAACTTACCTTGCTATTCACATTTCTGATTATAGGCTTGCTCCTGAGTCCATGGCTTTGGTTACTGGTATGTGAGTGCTCTTAGAGATGAAACACTTGAGTGAGGTCAAGGTTCAAGAAGTAAACAATAACTGGCCTTTGTTTTTAAAATCTGCACTCTATCCCTGTTTCAACACCAGGTTGACATAATTCATACATGTTTTATTCATAGCTACAAAGAGTACTATTACTCTACTTCCCTGATTAAGAAATATAAAATAGAGACTGGAGAGGTAGCACAGCAATTAAGACCACTTGCTGCTTTTACAGAGGAACCAGGTTTGGTTTCCAGCATCCAAATTGAACTGCTCACAATGCTATAAGTGCAGTTCTGGGGAACCCGACACCTTCTTCTGGCCTCTAAGGGCACCTGCATGCATGCAGTACATATACATACACTAAGGTATACACACATACAAGTAAAAGAAAAAAATAAATAAATATTAAACATATTAAAAGATACATAAAATAAAACAGGGCTGTGGGAGAGTTAATTTAAAAGGGATTTGAAATAGATACTCTGCAATTCAGTACAATGTGACATCCCCAATTGGGATTTAATGTAAAATTACAGCTTCCAGTATTTATGAGCAAAGATTCCACCTTGAAGAAACTGATAAAGCAAGATGCTTACTAAAGAAGAAAGCTGAAAACAGCATGACTTAATGACTGTTCTAATTAAACTACAAGCTAATGCTATACCATGATTTAAATGCTAATTTCCTGAGTCACAAATCACAAGACCGAATATTGTGTGATCTCAGTCCATTGTATTTTTTCAGTACTTTAATGTTTTTAGGGATTTACAGTTTATAAAAGAATTTCCACATAATAGTCTCTATATAATATATATTACCATATTTCCTTTTCAAAGTGGTGTGTGAAAGAAGTAAAGAATGTATTTTTTATTTGAATTATTTATTATTATTATTAGTTATGTGTCTATGGTATATGTGAATACAGACCCATGTGTGCCATAGTATACTTGCAGATTAAGGAGCAACTTCCAGAAATCAGTTTTGTCCTTCGATTGTAGGGGCTGAGGAATCAAACTCAGGCAGTCAGGCTTGCGTGATAAGTGCCTTTACCACCTAAGCCATTTCATATGGGTGCAGGGAAACTATTTAAAGTTAAATTTCACTTACAAATAACAAAGCTCAAGGGACCTATGACTTGAAGTAAATTCAATATAAATAAATGTATTGGCGATCAGAACTATGCCATCTTCCTAAGAACTTTAAGGACTCCTACTCCCTTCAAAGCCAGTATATTTGTTGTCCTCTACATCTCCATAATATGTTATTAGATCCTTTATGCTGATACAACTGAGGGGGTCCATTATTGCATGCAGATTGCACAAAGACAGCTTCATAGTCATGGGGAAGGAAACAACTGCAGATTCTGTGTCACCAAGATTTGATCTAAATGAATTTTGGATCCTATTTTTCTTCTCCTCTCTCCTGCCAGTGAGATAGATATTAAAGGACTAAGATTTGTTTTATTGTTTTGCCTTTTCCAGACAAATCAATAAAGTTAATAGAAATAGAATTCAGTTTCTCCATAAAGATTTAACCCTCAGCAAAATTGGTTCCCTTTTTAAGATCTTCATGTCGTTATCCACTCTCGGGCAAACCACTTAATCAATAAGTGTCTGTTGAACATCAGATGTTTGCAGAGAACTCTGCTGCACTTGGGAACGCTCTGCTGAGTGTATGCAATGACTTGTCCTCTGGTGGCCGTGGCTGTAGGAACTAAAGACAGGGAGTGTTTGACTCACAAAGAGCAGCATTTTGGTTGCCATCTCTCCCCTCCTTACTTTCTTTTTTTCTTTTCCTACCCTATTTTATTTATTTATTTAGTCAGTCAGTTAGTTAGTTAGTTAGTTAGTTAGTTAGTTAGTTAGTTATTGTAGCCTCATAATAGTCATCCCAGAATTTAAATTTTTTGACTTATCCAATGATGAGCAGTTTGCACACAACATTACATGGCTGGTTTCAGTGCACATGGCTCCTGAGTGATACATACAATAAGACCATACAATATAATAATGAATTCCTACACTTTAAGAAGCCTCTAGACAACAATTTACAATATTTTTGTTTATAGAAATGATTTTTGGGTTATACCTATAATCTGTAGCCTGTAATGCACAAAAGCAGAAACACTGAAAAAGTCAGACTGGGTAAGCATCTAGGTTGGGGAACAGAGAGGACTGAGATTTGAAACACAGAATAAAGTGATGGAGAAAATACAAAACCATGAATTCTTTCTTCATGGAAGCCAATGTATCCACCAATTGGTTCAACACCATTACACACTTGGCAGTTCTTTTTCAAGACAGAGCCTCTTATTTGCTCTGATTGGTCTAGGACTCAATTTCTAAACCAGGCTGTCCTCAGACTCACGGAGGTGAACCTATCTCTTCCTTTCAAGTGAGGGGATGGAAGGCATGTACCACCCACATCCAGTCTCCTTAATGTGCTTTTGTTACTGGCATGGGGGAAATTACCCTTCTATACATAGAAAGATGGAGTAAAATATATACAATATTAAAAAATTTATTTATCAACATGGAACATTTTGGTCAATTCTATTTAATTATTTTGATTTTTTTCTCTCTCCACAAATCTCTACTCCAGACAAAACAAAATACATAGCCCAAATTAAGCATTATTCTTCAGTGATAACATACCTGAATCTGTGTTTGTCTTTGCCCAATCATAGAATTTTGCTGCCAAAAAAAACCCCAACAAAACAAAAAATCCACAACATAGTATCCAAAAAAGAATTTTGAAATTACAACATTTAGCCTTCTTTAAATGTTAGAAAATAATCAAGAATTAAAAAGCATGTGTTGATTAGAATTAGAGCCTGCCCCTCCCCTACCCATAGGCTGATATATTTGAATGCTTGGTCACCAGGGAGCAGATCTGTTTGGCTCTGTTGGAGTAGCAGTGGCCTTAGTGTAGGAAGTTTGTCGCTAGTGGTGGGCTTTGAGATCTCAAAAACCCATGCCAGGTCCATGGTTACCTGCAGATCAAGATGGAGTTCTCAGCTACTGCTCAGTGCCACGCACGATGCCGTGTTCTTTGCCACGGTAGTAATGGACTACTTCCTGAAACTGTAAGCAAGCCCCAATTAAATGCTTTCTTTCATGAGCGTTGCCTTGGTCATGGTGTCTCTTCACAATGATACAGCTGTGACTAAGTTAGAAGTATCATTATTATTTCTCTTTCTTTTCTTTCTCTGAACTTTTTTTTTTCTTGAGAAAAAGTGTTTTACTTTTTTTTGTTTATGCGGAAATTTATTTCTTTTTATCTTTTATTTTACAATACTATTCGGTTCTACAAAACAGCCACAGATTCCCTTGTTCTCCCCCTTCCTGCCCCCCTCCCCTTCCCCCCAGCCCACCCCCCATTCCCACTTCTTCCAGAGCAGGGTCTCCCCCAAGGACTGAGATCGACCTGATAGACTCAGTCCAGGCAGGTCCAGTCTCCTCCTCCCAGACTGATCCAAGTGTCCCTGCATAAGCCCCAGGTTTAAAACAGCTAACTCATGCAATGAGCCCAGGACCTGGTACCACTGCCTAGATCCCTCCCAAACAGATCAAGCCAATCAACTGTCTCACCTATTCAGAGGGCCTGATCCAGTTGGAGACCCCTCAGCCTTTGGTTCATAGTTCATGTGTTTCCATTCGTTTGGCTATTTGTCCCTGTGCTTTATCCAACCTTGGTTTCAACAATTCTTGCTCATATAAACCCTCCTCTTTCTCGCTAATTAGACTCCCAGCGCTCCACCCGGGGCCTAGCCTTGGATGTCTGCATCCAGATTCCTCAATCCTTGAATGGGGTTTCTGGCACAACTATTAGGGTGTTTGGCCATCCCATCACCAGAGTAGGTCAGTCCCGGCTGTCTCTCAGCCATTGCCAGCAGTCTTTTGTGGGGGTATCTTTGTGGATTTCTGTGGTCCTCTTTAGCACTTTGTTTCTTCCTTTTCTCATGTGGTTTTCAATTACCATAGTCTCCTATTCCCTGTTCTCCCTCTCTGTTCTTGATCCAGCTGGGATCTCCCGCTCTCTTTCCCTAGACCCTTGCCCTTCATTGCTCCCACTCATATCTAGGTTGTTCATGTAGATCTCAGCCATTTCTCCATCATTGGGCAATCCTCGTGTCTTTCTTGGGGTCCTGTTTTACAGGTAGCCTCACTGGTGATGTGAGTAGCAGTCCAGTCATCCTTGTTCCACATCTAATATCCTCCTATGAGTGAGTAACTTACCAAACGCTATCTACAGATTCAATGCAATCCCCATCAAAATACCAACACAATTCTTCACAGACCTGGAAAGAATAATACTCAACTTCATATGGAAAAACAAAAAACCCAGGATAGCCAAAAGACTCCTGTACAATAAAACAACCTCCGGAGGCATCACAATCCCTGACTTCAAGCTCTACTATAGAGCTACAGTTATAAAAACAGCTTGGTACTGGCATAAAAACCTACATGTGGACCAATGGAATCCAATGGAAGACCCTGACATTAACCCACACACCAATGAACATATAATTTTTGATAAAGAAGCCAAAAGTGTACAATGGAAAAAAGAAAGCATCTTCAACAAATGGTGCTGGCATAACTGGATATCAACATGTAGAAGGCTGCAAATAGATCCATATCTGTCACCGTGCACAAAACTTAAGTCCAAGTGGATCAAGGACCGCAACATAAATCCAGCTACTCTGAACCTGGTAGAAGAGAAATTAGAAAGTAGTCTTGAACACATTGGCATAGGAGATCACTTCCTAAATATAACACCAGTAGCACAGACACTGAGAGAAACAATCAATCAATGGGACCTCTTGAAACTGAGAAGCTTTTGTAGAGCAAAGGATACAGTCAACAAGGCAAAGCGACAGCCTACAGAATGGGAAAAGATCTTCACCAACCCCACATGTGACAGAGGACTGATATCCAGAATATATAAGGAACTCAAGAAATTAGACATCAAAACGACCAACAGTCCAATTAAGAAATGGGATATAGAACTAAACAGAGAATTCTCAACAGAGGAAACTCAAATGGCTAAAAGACATTTAAGGAATTGCTCAACATCCCTAATCATCAGGGAAATGCAAATCAAAACAACTCTGAGATACCACCTTACGCCTGTCAGAATGGCTAAGATCAAAAACACTGAAGACATTTTATGCTGGAGAGGATGTGGAACTAGGGGAACTCTCCTCCACTGCTGGTGGGAATGCAAGCTTATACAACCACTTTGGAAATCAATATGGCACTTTCTTAGAAAATTGGGAATCAATCTCCCCCAAGATCCAGCTATACCACTCTTGGGCATATACCCAAGAAATGCTCAATCATACCACAAGAGCACTTGCTCAGCTATGTTTATATCAGCATTGTTTGTAATAGCCAAAACCTGGAAACAACCTAGATGCCCTTCAACTGAAGAATGGATAAATAAATTGTGACACATATACACAATGAAATACTACTCAGCAGAGAAAAACAATGACATCATGAGGTTTGCAGGCAAATGGATGGATCTAGAAAAAAATCATCCTGAGTGAGATAACCCAGACTCTTTCTCTGAACTTCTTACGTGCTCTCATGAATCTTTGACCTGTCATCCCCACTGATGATAAAATTGATCCTCTGCTCTCCAGCCTTTGTTAGCTTCTATCTCTTCCCCCTCCTCATGCCTATTAGCTTTTCTCTGACTCAACCAGTTATTGCACAATGTGCAAAAATGTGGGCAGAAGCTATTATTTCTAGGTATACTCCAGCCTATAAACTTCATATACTTATTTAATCCTAAAAATTCCCCTGATACATGCAGTTTTATGACAATTTTAGAAATTAGGAAAACTGACTTCAATGAAATATTAAAAACTTCGATCCCAACTAACATGTGTTAAAAACAAGGCTAATGAGAAAATTAAGATTTTAACTGAGGAGTCTTCAGTGTCAGAACTTATCTCTTAACTCTACCGCATCCTGCTTGCCTTCTCTCTTCAGTGCATAGTAGAGTTCCATTGATTTCAAGTGTGGTTCACTAATTCCTCAGGAAAAACAAATTGATTTGTATATGCAATTTATATATCTATACAATATAGTTAGTTAGTTTTATTTGATCTTAGATACTTTTTAAATATGTGGTTTGGATAGCCTTGTGTGTTGAATACTTGATACACAGCTGATGGCACTGTATGAAGATTATAAAACCATAAGGAGGCAGAGCATTATCAGAGGAAGTGGATTAATGGGCCAGAAGCCTTGAGATTTATTGCCCATCACACTTCCTGTTTATTCTCTTCTCCATGATGTGGATACCATGTACCACATGACTCCCACTCCTGCTAGTGTGTCTTCTAAGACATGATGTACACTTCTGAAGTGCAAGCCAATATAAACTCTTTCCTACTTAAGTTGTGTAGACGAAATTCTAAACGATCTTATTAAATAAAAAACACAGAGCCAAATACAGAGTTAAAAGCCCAAGAGATCACAGCGCTAGTGAATAGCCTTTAGCTTACCACTTGCTGCTGTCCTTCTCCTGAGAGAGACCTTCTCCTGTGTGACCTGTCTTTTATTGCCTTTCTGTTCTACCTTCTCAATGGTATAATGAAGAGAGTACCCAATTGACTCTACAACTCACTGAATACCAAATTCCACATTCTTTAGTTTAATTTTATGTCAGGAAAAAAATGTAAACCACATGCCTGGTGAAAGAGGTATATGTAGGCAGAAGTAATGAATATGTGAATAGAGTAATAATAATGAGATATATAAATACAGTAAAAATGATGAACATGTGAGTAGAGTAATGCATCTCTCAACTCTCATCAAGGAAGTTTATTTTTGCAACAGGTGGTGATTAACACAAATCCCACAAATAGTCAAGGTTAAGAGAATAAATGACTTTGGAATGCTCAGTCTTTAATAAGATATGTATACCTCACAACTCTCTTCCTAAGGGTCAGGGATCATTGCAATAGAGAGAAAGAATGGCTGTAAGAGCCAGAGGCAGTGGCTATCCACAAGGGAGCAGTGTTTACTGGACACATAGGGCAGTCCCATATATGAACTCCCAGCAACTGTGGCATATGCACAAGATCTGCAAAATCTCAAACAAGAAAAAAAAATCCCAGCATGGAGAGCGAGGTAAAAGTGATGCCCCACTCCCATAGCTGAGGAGCTATGGGTATTGATAGTTATTGAAAGAACATTCTCTTCCAGTTAGTTTTCTTTAAGGGTTTCATGCATGATAAGCTTATTATGCAACCACTAGATGGTCACATGCCTAAGAGTTTATAGGCAGCATTAATTGTGCTTGAATAAGTAATTAATTGTACTTAAATAAAAATGAACAAGGACACAGCATCTGGTGAATATGGAATGGGGTGTGGATCTGAGAGGAGATATCAAAACACAATGTATGAAATTCTCAGTATAATACAAATATCTTGAAAGAATAAATGAACAAATATAAATAACAGTTACAAGTGGTTAGGGAATATTAGCCTTGAAGGGACATCATATACAGAATTCTTCTTTTGCTCATTATAAATCTATTTAAAATTAGAATTTTTAATTGACAGAGGTGAATTAATGGCAAGTATTAATGAGGCAGTAATTGAAATTCATATTAGAAATTGAACTGGAGTGTGCAATGATAATATATCTCTATTCTAAACCCAGTGAGTGTGAAAATAATGAGTGAGATTCAGGGAAATGCAGTTCCATGACTCAGCATATTGAGAAATTTATGCGAAATTAACTACATGAGTCACCTGAGCAGAGCAAAGCAGAATTGATTACTGTGCTACGTTGCTGGCATCCAAGAGGAAAGAAAGGGCAAACAGCCCTGATCTTTACATGCTGATCCCTGCTCCAGAGGCATCATCTGGATCCACCAAGAAGATCAAAGAAGGATGCAAAGTAAAAAACATAAAAAAGTAAACAGTTATTAAAGCAGGATGAGTTTCTTGACAGAGAAATAGGAGGCAAGGTGAGTTTCGAGTCAGGGTGCTTTGGAAGCAGCAGCAGGAGAGAGGGCCTGGGAGAGACAGGAACAGGCAAGTGGGAAAAGGAAATGGTTCTAAAGGGAAAATGTTTGAACCAAGTTTTATTTAGGACATCTTGACGTTCCTACACTTAGGTTTTCATTTATATGGGTCATTCTTAGTGATATACAGAACAGTTAGCCACTGTGAGTTTTTCAAGACATTTTGTGTTTTGATATTGGCATCTGACTTCCATGCCAAAGATAAATTTTAAAATCAAGAAGTTTCAGAAGAAATATGATCAAAGAAAGCCAAGACTATTTGCCGCACCATTGGTGACTTATCTTTAAACTAACTTACATTTATTTAACCATGTTTTACCACCACTCAGCAGTGTTAGTAACCCAATCCAGTCTATAATTTAATAAATGTTACCAAAGGTTTCTTTTACATGGGATGGTGTTAATCCCAACAGCGAGAATAAGACCACTACCACAATTTGAGCCATATTTGAAGCAAGCTTGACTTTTTTTCATTGGGGTGTACCCAAGAACTGGTCAGTGACTACCTCCTAAGTTGGATTAAAGAGAGCAGCCCCAAACTTATTTCTTGGACCCCTTTTAAGAAGTAAAATCACCAGTAGTTTTACAGAAAAGAGACAACGAAGTAATAAGGAAATACAGAAAAAAAATCTCAAAAAAAAAAAACATCATGAGGTCACCATGTGATTAGGGAGGGTCAGGGAGGATTAGGGAGGGTCCGGAAGGGTCAGGGAGGGTCAGGGAGGGTCAGAGAGGGTCAGGAAAGGTCAGGAAGGGTCAGGAAGGGTCAGGGAGGGTCAGGGTATTCTCAAAAACAAGTCAAGGTCATGGGTTGGGAGAGGTCATGTTCCAGGAAACAGAGAGCAACTCAGTCCTTACAGTAAACAGAAACTTATTTTTCACAATGCAGCATAATAACTCTTGCCTTCAAAATGGAGTCAGGAAGTTTCCTCATTCTCTCTTTGATTTATGTTTCCCTGTCAGATCTTTGATAGGGGAATGTCTTAATAATTTCATCAAGCAGCAATGATTCTAGAATTGTTTATCAAATGGGTGATCAAGTTAGTGACATGTTGGAGGGCACAGGGCCTGATTATGATAATTAGTAGAAATAATATTACAGGGCCAATGAAGGGGGAAAGTCATCTTAGCCATATTGGCCAGTCTAAATTTGGTTGAGAGAATTTGTCTATTTATTTATGTAAATCATCAGTTTGGTTGTCAATACTGTGAGAGAAATCAGAGATATTAAAATAACACATTCCAGTAACTTGCTGACGACCAAGAGTACATTTAAGTAACAGGTAATCAACAGTATCTCTATTTTGAAAAACAGTTATTCTCAGTTCTCCCATTTCTTGATTAATTTCTGCTAATATTTTTTGCTGTAATATTAGTAGATTAGACAGGCTACTTTAGAAACCTCCCCTTTTAGTTCAAAAACATGTCCTGGGACATGTAACAGAAAGGCTGTGGTAGCATCAACTATAGTGGGATCTAAAAGATGTGAGGAATCACTGCAATTTTTAGGGAGAGCTTTTGTAATCACATTAACAGGTTGTAAAGATCTGCTGAGTAAAATAGGTGTAACATGTCCTGTCCCACATAAACCCTTATATCCTGCTGGGAATGCAGAATAAATACTATTTCCACAGGGGAAAAAAAAAAGTCCACCCTAAGGGTAATTGTTTACCAAAGGGGAGGGTGTGATAAGAAGTGGAATTACAATAAGAACAGACATTTGTGTAATCAAAATATAGACAATGGAGGAAAAAGACATTATCAACAGGAACATCAGCCATAGCTTCTAGAACATTAGAGAGGACGTAATGTCCCCCAGTACCCTTGTGTAATTTTCATAAGAAACTCCTATTCCATGCAAAGTTCTTTTGAAGAGCCCAGGAATAGAGGAATATCCCTGACACAGAAGGAGTTTTCTCATTGACTTTTTAGTGCTAGATGGACCCAGAGATTATATCCCCATTAGTTATAGACAGGGTTACTTTGGGTATGTTAAATTAAATTGAAGTGATTAATGACTCCTTCCTTCCCCTTCTTATTTTTAGCACACCTGTAATTTCTATTATCTGAACCCTTTAAAAATATTTGATTATGCTGAAGTCTGTGTTATTACATTGGGATTTTTCAGTTAGATTAGTCCATCCCAAGTATCCTCCATTCACCTGACTAATGACTGTTTGTTCCCCTTCTTTTGTCCGAACTATGGGCCCTGGTGGAAAAAAAGGCAATCTTTCGCATGGCAAGACAATATCAGGATGTTTCTTACAATGGGGTGCCTTTTATTTCTCCTGTCAAGATGCATTTTGGTTCTGTTTGCATAGGTTGAAAATAAAACAACAAAACTGTTATCCATAAAACAATCATGATGCAAATTTAAATGGCAAGAATATAATGTTAGACAGTCAAACCTTAGAAAGTTTGATTTTTACTGGTCCTTTTTCAGATACTTTCCACCTCTGGGGTTTAGGCTCCACTTCCTTGTGTTCCTCAGGTACCTCCTTGAGGTGTGAGGGATGAACCCAGGCAGGAATACTGGTGACTTTAACAGCAGTAGGAGTCTAGATAATCATGATGTAAGTTTCTTTCCATCTAGGTTCCAGCTGGTCAGTTTGAAGCAGTAGACTAATACCACATTTCTGGGCAAGAACTGGTGATCAGGTGGACAGTACTCAACAGGCTGAGCAGCCTGGACCTGAGGGAGAATTTGATCCATAGTTAATTGCAATCCTTTTAAGGACTCAGAGATTGGAATGAACGGGGCAATCAGATAACAGTCTGGCATGTACCTGAGGGGTCATGGGAGGTGGTTGCCCATAGACTATTTCATACCAGATGAACTTTTCTCTATAGAAGTTACATCAGACTCTGAGAAGGGCATAAGGCAAGAGGTCAACACAGTTACCAGTTTCAAGAGGATATTTAGTTAAAATCTCCTTTACAGTTCTATTCATTCTCTCTATTATTCCTAATCTCTGAGGATGATACATGCAATGAAGTTTCCAATTTATGTTAAGAGCTTTAGAGAGCAATTGAGATTACTTGGCTGTGAAGGCCAGGCCATTGTTGGACCCTAGGGATGGGGGGGCAAATCTAGGAATAATTTCCATTACTAATTTTTTAGCTACCACTTGGACCATTTTTGTTCAGGATGGAAAGACCTCTACCCAGCCTGTAATGGTGTCAACAAAGACCAGCAGATATTTGTAGCTATACAGTCCTGGCTTGACTTCAGTGAAGTCCATTTCCCAAAATTCACTGAGTCTTGTACCTTGAGGCCATTGGCCTAGGGGAAGTGTGTCCTTCTTTGCATTTACCTGAGCACAGATCAGGCAGTGATCTGCAATGCTCTGAAGTTTTTCTCAGTGTCCAGGTAGCCAGATATGAGGGGAGATGAGTTCTGAGAGCATCTTAGATGACAAGTACATGGCATAATGCAAGGCAGTTAGCCAGTTTGGGTCCAGTACAGAGGACTGTGGCTTGCAGAGTCATCCATCAGGCAAGATCCACCATCTGTTGCAGCTCTCCTGAGCCCCTGAGTCAGAATGTGATTTGATCTCTTCTGGATCATACTCCAGAAGAGGCAGAGTAGGGGCTCAGGGACAGAAGACAGTTCCAGGACAGTCTAGGATTCAGATTCCCCAAGAGCAGCCTCTTTAGTAACTTGATCTGCATGGTTGTTACCTTGAGTTTGAGGTCTTTTGTTTTTTGGGGTGTCCTGGCCAGTAAATAATGGCCAGTTCAGTTGGTAGTCAGAAGGCTTCTAGCAACTGGACAATTTCATATTTATTTTTAATAGTCTTTCCCTCTGAGGTGAGTAAGCCCTTCTATTTATGTATCTGTCCATGAACAAAGCCATAGCAAATGCATATCAGCTGACTATAGATATTTGACTTTTCATTCAGCCCATTTTAAAGCCTGTGTCAGAGCAATTATTTCTGCTGTCTAGGTAAGCTTGTGCCCAGATGACCTCCTTCTGGCCTGTGATCACCACTGCCCCTGCATGCCTGGTTCCTTCTTGAATGAAGCTGCTGCCATCTTTATAAAGATTTGCATCTCTAGTAGTGAGAGGAACATCTGCAGGTCAGGTCATATACCTTGGATGATGTTCAGCATCTCCAGTCAGTCATGGATGGGGTCCTAAGGGTCATCGTCTGGCAGTAGGGTGGTGGGATTAATGGCTAAGGATTTATCAAAAGTCAGTCTGTCCTTATCTAAAAGAAGGGCTTGGTACTGAGTCAGACAGGCATTAGACATCCACCGGTTGGTAACATCTCCTTCCATGGCATGTGGAGCTGTTACAGTTAGAATCTGTCCCAATGTGAGCTTGTCAGCTCCTTTTATAAGAATTGCAGTGGCTACAATGGCTCTTAAACAAGGGGGCCATCCAGAGGCTACAGGATCCAATCTCTCTGAGATGTAAGTTATCATCAGCCTTTTCCAGGGACCCAGGGTCTGAGTCAGGATTCCCTTGGCCATGCCCTTTCTTTCATGGATATGAAAATAAAAGGGCTTGGAGATATCAGGAGAATTAGTGCTGGGGCCTGTACCAGGGCCTCCTTTAAATCCTAAAAGGCCTGTTCATGTTCCTCAGTCCATTCCAAAGGGATGTTGCCCCTTGCCATAGTAGAGTACAAGGGTTTGGCAATTTCAGCAAATCCAGGTATCCAAAGATAGTATTACCCAACAGCTCCCAGAAATTTCCTAACTTGTTTCCTGGTGGTTGGAGTTGGGATTTGCAGTATGGCCACTATGCAGGCCTGGGACAACAGTCTTTTCTCTTCTCTCAGCTCATATCCCAAGTAAGTAACCTGGTGTGAGCAAACTTGGGCTTTCTTTTTAGAAACTCTATAGCCTAACTGGGCTAGAGTTTCCAAAAAGCCTCTGGTGGCTCGCAAACAGTACTCAGCTTTAGCATCCAATAATAAATCATCCACATATTGAAGCAAGGTTAACTTAGGGTACTTACTATTGAAAAGATGTAAATCTTGGTTGAGTGCTTTATCGAAGATGGTGGTAGAGTTTTTGAACCCCTGAGGCAGTCTGGTCCAGGTTAGTTGCCCTGATATCACCAGTTCAGGGTCAGCCCATTCAAATGAGAAGGTGAGCTGACTTAATTTTGACAGAGGGATGGGGAATAATGCATCTTTTAAGTCCAATACAGTATAAACTTTATGCTCTGATGGTAATCAAGTGAGCAAAGCAGAGGGATTTGGAACAGTTGGGTCAATGGATTCTACTCTTTTGTTCACTTTCCTCAAGTCTTGTATTGGTCTATAGTCTCAAGTTCCAGGCTTTTGGACAGGTAACAAGTGTATATTCCAGGCTAACTGGCAAGGAATATGTATGCTTTTTCCAAGGAGGTACCTGACGAGAATCTTAATCTTTCTCTGGCTTCTGAACTGATGGATATTGCCCTGATGTTAGTTGTACTATGATGGGTAGCATATTTTTCAAGGCTCTGCCCAACCTATAGGAATTTCCTTTTTCCATTCTCCTTTCAGGGAATGGGTTGGATATTGGAGCAAATATTCCTTACTTACTGGGTAGGTTATAGTTAAAGCCTTAGCAGGGCCTCCCAATTGTAACCTGGGAGAGTCTCCTGGGAACCATATTGTTGCCTGGAGGTGGTTCGAGAAGTCCTGCCCCAGTAAAGGGTAGGGACATTCAGAAAAAAAAATGAGTCACAATTCTTTGTCTTAGGTTAACAGTCCAGTCAGTGGTCCATTTTTATTCCTTGGCATACCCTGTTGTCCCCTGCACTTCCATTGTTTAGTTTATAAGGGGTCTTGGAGGCTCCTATAATACCGAATGAATAGCTCCTGTGTCCACTAGAATTTCACAGGTTGGTCCCCTATAGTGAAGGTTACTATAGGCTCTGGGGGCCTAGTTTGAAGGAGCTTGGGTTTGGGAGGTGGGGCTGTTTCCAGGATTTTTCCAGTGACCCATTTCTTTTCAGTAGGTGCATTGGCCCTTTTGTAAAGGTCTCTTTTCATCATGGTGTACTTGGGCAGAGTTGAAAGTGGCTGGGGCTTGTATTACAGCCATGGTGGAATGCCCCATCTTCTTCATCAAAAGGTCTTCTTTGCTTTCTCTGCCATCATGGGGGGCCCAAAACAACTTGACCACACAGCTGCCATGACAGGCTTAGAGGCCCAGACACAGCTTCTGTGACAGGCTTACAGGCAGGCAACACCCAGACCCAGTAAACGCCATAACCTGACCCCACCAAGAGAGGGCCTACATCTAAGGGGAAGTACCTGACATTCCAAACATTCTGACTGTTAGAAAAGTTAGCCAGATGTCTCTGAGTCTAGCACATACCTATTATCTGTTTTACAGATGCCCCTAGACAAATGTCAGCCAATCAGGGTCCTAAATCTGGAAAATCCCCTCACCCCAACTTCTGCTATGATAAAAACTCTATCCTGCCTGGGCTCAGGGTTCTCTGCTCACACTGCTGCATTGGATGGACAGAGAGACCAAGCTTAGAACTTGAAAATAAATGTTCTTTGCTTTTACATATGGGATTCAGTATCCATGGTGGTCTTTTGGGGATCCCCAAGAGCTGGGCATAACAGCATAAAATACTTTTTGAATATTTCCACTAGTTCTGAGCTGATTTCTCCTGCAAACCCATCTTTTGTATCTTTCTATGTATTTCATTGGTTAAATAAGTAACAAGGTTAATCATCTTCAGATATGCCAGGTCCTCTGGATATATAGGAGTATAGACCTGATAGGTATCCAGGAGATGCTCCAGGAAAGCTGAAGGCAATTCATCTGGGCTGTGTTTCACATCACCTTAGATAGGTCAGTGGGCTTTTGGACTGCCCATTTCATCCCTTCTAGCAGAACCTGGTGGTATTCATTGAGTGACTTGCCACCTCCCTCTGTGTTGTAGTCCCATTGGGGTCTCCTTAGAAGAGCACAGCCAAGTGCCTCTGCCCTCTGGTCATCAGCCCTTGAAGCTACTCCAGGGAGTGCTTCAGGCGCCTTCATGAGAATCTGTTCCCTTTCTTCGTCCCATGTGGGGGGATGATTGAAAATGACAGAATCAATTAGGGAAACTAAGGAATGGGGACCAATGGTGAAAGAGGGGTTCTGGTTCTTGTGGTTGTAGAGATCTGTGGTGGAGAAAGGGACATACAGGTAGTGATTGTTAGGAAGTGGCCATAGGAGAGCGAGGACTGAAGGAGGTACCACCCCAGAGCCAGAATTAGAAGAGGAGTTGGTAGGGCCATATGGGACTCCCTGGCAGATATGAGGAGGGGAAAAGACGGGAGAGGCAGAGGAGTGCTGAGGAGAGAGAAGATAGGCAAAGACAGGGAAGAACTTGATTGTGGGGTAGGGGTTGGTGCCGGCAGGGCAGAGTGAGGCCTTGGTGAGGACTGGGGTGGCAAAGGTGGAGGCTGAGGTAAGGAGGGTGAGAGGATGACAGGGCTGCAGCCATCTTAGCGAAGGGTCAGACTGGGGGCAGCAAGCCCGGGAAACCAACCGGAGAATGTGGTGGTGCCCTTCCACCCTAAGCCCTGGGAAACTCATCAGAGGATGTGCTGCCCTTAGCACCAGACAATTAAGAGCCACATAAAAAACGGAGTTCCAGACATTTCCTGCCATACCTAGAGGATAGGGTAGATTGTATACCTTAGCTGTCTGAGGGAGCAAGTTTCCTGCAGATAAGAAATGGAATGTCTAATTGTCAGAGAAAATGGGTCTGCCGATGACATAGGTGCATGACATAAACTGCTAGAGAACATGGCGATTTCCTAGCAGCTTCAGGGCTCCAATCAGCTCAAACCAGTTGTCTCCAACCTGAAGTAAGCACCAATCCTGAGCTTGTGACTATATAGAGTTGGAATTCCCCTAGACATCCAACCCTAACCATTAGAAAAATCCTATCCTGTTATTGCTAGAGGTCCTTCTCACTCTAAACGCTGTGACGCATGGACAAGGGGCCCAGATTTAAACTCATGGATTAAAAACACTGTTCTTTTTTGCATTTGGATTGATCTCTTGGTGGTGTTTGGGGACATCGGACTTTGGGTGCAACAGAGGGGAGAAGAGGGTAAAGATGGCTATGTGGATAGAGAAGGGATTCTTCCTCGTGTGAGCCCTGAAGAATAGTTTTCAGAGGGAACTCATTGGGTTCTTCTACAGGCCCTCAAAGGGTCCATCTGACAACAACCACAGCTTGGCCACCTTACCTGTTGTGGACCATATAGACCTTCATCTAGCAGGGCAGATTAGAAGTTGCTTCAGTCCAAGGCAAGATGTATCCAATCTGATCTGGGTGGCTGGGCTTACCAAGGTGACATTAACCACTGCCCAAGCTATCTGAGAATCAATAGCCTCCTGGGAGGGCCACTTCACTCCAAAAGTGGGCCTATGGTGTGTGTGTGTGTTTGAGTGCAGGATTAAATATTAGAAAGTTAATAACATAAAACCACCTGCATTTCTAAGGATATAAAACACAAAATACTCATGTGAAAGCATCTCTTTCCATTGAGGCATAACTTGAGAAGAAAGGCATTGTAAGTATTTAAAGCTTTAGGAAACAGAAGAGGACTCAATGATTAAATATTGACATTAGTGACAGAATCAACCTAGTAAAACATTTTAATTCTAAATGTTTAGTTTTTAAAACTTAGTTTTGGTTATAGTAATAGTCGAAATCTCTCTGTCTCTAACACACACACATACACACACACACACACACACACACACACACACACACACACACACAACTTCACAGAAACTGTTGATGCAGAACATTTAGTTCTAAATTTCACCTCCCAGAATCCCTTGTGCTATTATCAGTACTTACTTCTACTTTTAGAAAGGAGGGGCTTTTCCTACCACCTTGGAATCAACAAGACAGCAATAGACAGTTCTGGATTGCACTAAGATAGAGATCGATATAATTGTTTATTGTCTAGGCACTACAGGGAAACTAGAACAATAGTGAGACATGTACCCAAAGATGAATATGATCTACTTTAAAATATTTGTTTAATGTCTACTACATATCAGGCTTTGTTGACCGATGATGTATGCTGACTACACATCAGTGGTACAGAAATAATTATGGGCCTCTATTTGCTTTCGTTGTCAATGGTGGCTGCTTCTCTTTTGTATTCTATAGCCTATTTGTGCTTGTACTGGTATTTAGATTCACAAAGAGGTTATGTTCTCTAAAGTTCAGACATGACATACTTCTTCTGTAAACAATTTGGAAAAAGTCCTAAACGTGACTCCAGGAAAGCATTGAATTTGGTGGAGACTCACAGGCCGACAGGAATGTGCAACGTTTCCAGACATTGAAAGGGAAAGCCTCGAATATTCACTAATTGGAGGCTGTAGATATGAGGAAGCTGGCAGGTTACCTAGTGAGGGACCATTATTGGTGTTTCAAGCTTTGTGTTCAGTTAGAAGTGGGGAAGACTTACATGCACTCCCAACACTGACACAAAAAAGAAGACAAATAGTGTTTTATCATTGCTATTTCTCTATCCCAAAATTGATGTGATACGGAAATTATCTCTGTAGTTATTTTTATAAAAAATAGATTGAGAATTAAAAATGCTCCACATTGAAAGATGCACTTGAAAGCTTAAGCAGACATTTTTATCCCGTGTTTACATAATCCATGTAAATTTATAAATATTAATGAGTGGATTAAAGTGAAGGGCATAGTTGGTGAGCAGGGTACAACATGCAAATGTGCATTTGTAATGTAAGTAGGCACCAATTTATCCTTTACATTTGAGCAAGCTGTGAGTGTCCAATAAGCATGAAGTTTAACATTCAAGCCAAATAATTGTCTGGGAGTTAATTAGGTTGACTTTAGCCCAGCTCAAGTTCCAAAAGAATTTTGGGTATTAACTAATATGCTTGTAGTAAAAGTCTATGCACCTTCTAAACAGATATGTAACTACTGATATTTTAGAATGGCCTTATTTTCTGAAAAGAACACCATTCTTTAGACCGAATGTGCAAACCGACCATCTGTTGAAGAGCAACTTGGACATAACTAGCCAGCAGAGAAAGCTAAGCCACAATTTGCAAGAACCAGTTCAAGATGCCAAATTATAGCTTCTAGAGCAATCTGTTCCTAAGGGGTGAGATTTAATTCGTAACTGACTGTTTTCCTATTTACCTACCAGACTTTTTTTTATTATGTTTTTAATTTATACCTTGAAAGCTTCATATATGTAATATGCATCTTGATATCACCCTGTGCTCTCCCTTCTTAACTCTTCTTAGGCCTCTTGGACACTTCTTCCCCAAAATTTCATTTAAAAAGATTCTTGTATAATCTACTGAGTCCAATTAGTGCTCCTTGCATGCAGATGATATGGGCAACCACTGAGGCATGAGCAACCTACCAGAGGACATAACTCTAACAAAAGTGACTATTAAGCTGACGCTTACCTTTCAGCAAGACGTATCCACTAGTGCAATAGTGCTATGACTATTATGGGGTGTTTTGGTGATTTCTGATCAGATGTGAGGCTTGTTTAATAGGAGAGAATTCATGCCTGGTATCATGAACACTGTTTGGGAGGTTATAGGCCCTGGGAACCTATTGTAGTTGTCTTAATAATAGAACATATTATTATACCACCTACAATTTCTAAGATGAATCAAAGTAAGTCAAGAATGCTCTAGTAGCCCCTTACCTGGTCAGCCTCACAGGGCTATCCTGCTTTTAGCCTCCCCATGTTACCTGCCTCCAATTAGGAAATACCCAGGACTTTTTCTATCAATAGCTATAAAGTTATACACTTGTCTGTGTTAGGTCTAAACCCAGGACAAGTCTCACTCAGGACCTGTGGCTTCTCCAAGAACTTCTCACTCTGCCCCAAACCATTCTCAGTCAAACCATTATACATATAGTCCAGCAATTGAACTCAGGTCATCAGGCTTTCATGACAAGTATTTTAACCCACTGAGCCATGTTGTTGCTTGTTTATTACCTTTTTGAATCCCATATTCTATACCTGTATAGTTCTCATCTCTGAAGAGAAACAATAGCTGATTAGGAGGAAAGCATCCCAGTCCGTGAAAACTTATATGTGGTAAGTGAAGGATACGAAAACAACATACCACACCACATATTTCTTCAGTGAAAGATTATATATTATAGCTTCTTATATAGTTAGCCTATGTGCCTGAAAATTAGCTCATAAATGTTGAGAATATTTAGGCTAAAAGAGTAAAGTCAAGGGGCTGAATTCAGGTGCTAGAGGTGGCATAAAAGGGCATTCTGTCACATGTAATTGTCAAAAGCCTTAGCTAGGATACTTACATATGATGGTCCTTTCTTCCCTAGTACCCAGCCTACCAGTCTTTGGCACTGGATTCCCTATTATAAAATCCCCAAAATGATGATAGTTCAGGAGGAAAGTCACCAGTCCAAGAGCATCTTCACTAATTGTGGTAGGCAGGATGTGAAGGAGATCAATATTTCTTGGTATATTAGCTTCTTTTCCTTCAGTTGAAAATTTCAACCTTTAAATTAGAAATTCTGAAGAGATAAAAGTGATAAAAGTCTCAAACATGATACCATTGACTGATTCTCAAACTGATAATATGTGTATATCCATGAAAATTTTATTTAAACTCATGTTGCGATACTACCACAAAGAGGTTTGTGAAATGAGGCTTAGCTGTATAACACTTTAAATGAATCATCATACTTCAAAAGTATGCTCAATGGCTTCATTTCCAACCTTGAAATGCCAAGTCAGCAGGCTTGTTCCCATAAGAGCTATTTCAAGAATTTCCAAATCATTTATAAAACTGGCCACAAAAGTTATTTCTTCATCTAGGTCTACCTTGATGACTGAGGTGGCATTCCGTGTCACCTTACTTGATAAATGATTCCACCCTGCTGCTTCTGCTTCTCTGTAGAGGATGACTTATCCAGAATGGATGATTATTGTTAAATAAAAGCTTCTCTTCATCAACAATCATTCTACAGTCAAGTACACAGGCCCAGAATTGCAGACATTCATGTGTGGCATGGTTAGTGTTAATTGTCTACTGACGCAATCTAGAATCACCTGTGAAGAGAGTCTCAATAACAGATTGTCTAGATCATGTTGGCCTTCAAAGATGTTTGTTGTGGGAAAATTGTCTTGATTACTTTAATTGGAATGGAAGAACATAAAGGACTGTGGGTGGCACACATCCATTTCCCTTTCTCTTTACTGTGGGTATGATGGGACTGGCTGTTTTTGGTTCCTGCCACCTTGATTTCCTTACTGTCCTGTACTGCAGCCTAAAAATGTAACCTAAATTAAACTCTTTCTTTTCTAAGTTACATTTTGTCAGAATACTTTTTCACTGAAATAGAAAGATACTAAAACACTCACTTTGCATCTTATTAACCCATACCTCTAACAGGGCTTCTTAATGATAGGGGTAGGAGAGGGTACACTATGATCAACAGATTCATAACAGAATTTTTCATTCACTCATGGCTTTTGCAGTCAACACCTACTAGTCTTTTTCTTTTCCTGATTTTTATAAAACTCATCATTTCTCACAACCTTGGGATAGTTGCCCCAATAACTCTCTGAAATCTTATCATAAGAACTTTATTCTGGCGGGGCCGTGGTGGCTCATGCCTTTAATCCCAGTACTTGGGAGGGAGCCAGGCAACTCTCTGTGAGTTCAAGGCCAGCCTGGTCTACAGAGCAATATCTATGAGAGGCACCAAAACTACACAGAGAAACCCTGTCTAGAACCTCCCCCCCCCAAAAAAAATGAGCTTTATTCTGAAGTTAAGCAAGTCTGCAGAGGAAATGCAGACATGGGTTTAAACAGGAAAATACAGCTTCTTCAGCTCTCTGTTTTGATTCCACACACACTTATATTAGTCTCTTAATGATTGCTGTCTATTGATTTCAATAAATATTCATTAATGAATGAATGCTGATCTAGTGTGTCATAATAAAATAACCCCCTACAGTCTTTTGCAGAGCAGAGTGTCATTGGTCATCACTGCTTAGCTTTCTTGGGTTTTCCAAGTGACTTAAAGGATGATAGATCCTGTGATTTAAGTGGACACTCTGATATAGTTGTGTAAGGTGTCTGCCAAGGAAAGCTTCCAGTGATGGAATAGACTCTTGTTGATCAAATCACTTGTCTTTACAAAAATAAGTTCTGGGATAGGGAGATGGTTCAGTGTGTAAGAGTGCTAGTTCCTAGGGCTGGTAACCTGAGTTTGATCCCTCACACACACCTAGTGGAAGAAAAGAACCAACTTCCACAAGAAGTCCTCTGACTTTCACATATCATCATGACATACATGTGTGCATACACACACACACACACACACACACACACACACACACACACACCACATTTAATAAAACATACAACAAATTGTAAGTCTTAAAAAGATTATCATATAGCAGGTTTGTCTATTTCTTCTCAAGAAAGAAATAATATTGTGTATCCTTTTCCAATCTCCTTAAATAAGCAGCATCAGGCAGTGATGTAAGTAAATCTGTATTCTCAGCTACTGGGCAGCAGAAGGGGAAGAACACTTGGGGTCAGGGACCTGAGACAGCATGATTAATGCTGTTGTCACCTTATCTCAAAATAATTAGACAAGTTTGTTTGTTTATTTACCATGACCAGGGAATGAGCTATTATTACCATCTTTATTATTAACTGACAATGAAATGAATTGGAGAACTGAAAAATATTTCCCTGAAATTGTATAGCTGGAAAATAACAAACAGAGAGAACTTTCCACTCTCTACAAAGCAGATAGAATAGTTACAGAGAATCTCAGGGAACTTTAGCTCCAGCTGAATACCCAGATACCATGAAACTCTCCAAGTGGGCACCTTCTAAATATTTGCTGCAGGTGGTGGTAGTTTGAAAAATTATCTCATTTCATTCCTTGCCTGAGGTTTTCTCTAGCTTCCTACTGCAATTTCACCTAAGTGAGCCTGAGTCCAGTAGTTTAAGAACAGCTCGGAAAGCATAGGGAGGCACACCTCTAACAAACAATGCATAAACTGACAAGCCAGTGTGTGCTGCTTTGTGTCTACTCTTTGGAAGGCTGTGGTTATGTGTGAATGGGGAGGAAGAAAGTACAGACAGGACAGTGTTCAGTTTAAGACCCATTTCTCCTCAATTCTGACAACTGAGTTTTCATACAGAAATAACTTTGTATGAGTTCTTTCTTTTCTTTTCTCAGATATGCTACAGACGAAAATCTTTAAAATTGCAATTTAAAATGAATAAAGAATTATTCATGCATAGCATGTTATCATTATTTTGTTTTGTTTTGGTTTTTTTTTTTCTAGAAAGAAACATTTTCTCCATGGGATATTTGCATTCTCTGCAAAGGTACTATCTTAGTCGATTGCCATGAAAAGACATCATGAGCAAGATAACTCTTATGAGAGAAAGCATTTTATGGGGGCTTACTTACAGTTTCAGAAGGTTGGTACATTATAATGGTGAGAAGAAGACAGGCATGGTGCTGGAGCACTTGGGGTGATAATGTTCCCCCCAAGAACCATAGACTGACACCCCCCCCCAGTACCATGTATGAAAAATCTTATGTGAGCTGTTGATCGCAGGACTCTAAAAGATTGCCCAAATAGTACTCCCCAAACAATATAGACTACTGCTATTGCCCTTGGTTGCCTCCCAGATGTTGAAGACAAGCTCCTGTTACTGAAGACAACATGTGCTTTGGACATAGGAGTCAGAGGAATAGATTTAGAACTCACCTGGATGCCTTCTCCCTGAGGACTAAGTTTGATAGTACCAGGTTTTGCTATGTAAATTACCAAAGGAAGAAAGACATTAATGCTACCCAGCTGTGATGCCTACGAAGCACAACGATGACTAGTATAGCCAGATGTCCCTAAGGTTGCAATGGTGGTTCTATGTTTTGGTAGAAAACAACAATTCTCTTGAATGAAAGGCCCACCCAACAGGAGGAAAATGTGCTTGGTACTATAAACCAACCAACTATCCATTTATAATCTTTGTCTAATGAGATCCTTGATGTCAAAGGAGAATCAACTACTGCCATCTTCCCAAAGCAGTGTAATTCATCTTTTGAGACACGTTACCTAATGTGATTATTTCCCATTTTAGTGCACATACTCTCTCATTAACTTGTTGTATATCAAGAGCAGAAGCTGAATTGCATTGACAACATGTTCTGTTGGGTGCAAAGAGGTGCTTAGCATTCATATACAGAGATTTTCCTGATCTTTACAGTGAGCCAAACTCTGCTCTAGGAAGAAAAGTGTACAAAGTTGTTTTGGTTCTCAGAGGAGTTGAAACTGACTTAAGTAACAAAAACAAAAAAACAAAACAAAACAAAACAAAAACCCACAACCAGTAAGCAGTAGAATGCCAAAAATGCCCAAATGAAGGATGGAAGCAAATAGCCACATAGAGGATTTGGTAATCAGCTCAAAAGAAATACAGAATTTATGCAACACAAAGTAAGTCTCTCATTTTGACATTTAATGTTGAATAAAAAATTTTTTAAAGACATAACATACTTCAAGGAAAAGAATCAAGTCGGAAATTACCTGGAAGTCTCCTCCCTAAGGACTAGCTCTCAAAGTACCTGGAACTGCTTTGCAAGCTGCCAGGGTACAAAATCAATCAATATTCTACCAACCTTTAAATCCTAGGAACTACAGCAATGACTATGGTAGCAAGATATCCCCAAGGGTGTAATAGTTGAGTTTTTATCTTAGGAATAACCCATAGGTGTCTAATTGGTCTTATGGCCACCCAATACAAAGGAATTCATGCCTGGTACTAGAAACCTAGACAACAAATTGGTGAAGTCATTAACATTAAGTGAGAGCCTTCAACTGCTTCTTTCCTAGACCAGTATAACTTTTAGCTGTTTTCTAAGTATCTATTCTTATATTCACATAAATTTTATGTATTTCTTCCTATATTCACATGGTTATATAGCTCTTATCAAGGAAGTTTCTTTTTATATAAGACAGAGACCATTACAGAAAGTTACAAGTGGTCAAAATGATGAGAACAGCTGACCTTGTAAGGTTCAACCCCAGTTGAGACATCCATAGCACAACTCTTATACCTATGGCTCAGAGAGCACAATGGAAAGTGGAAACAGGGACAGAAACATTGTTAAATGACAGAGGACTAGGACTCAAGTGTCAAATAGTGCTCTTCTCTGTGTGACAAGAAAACTGTACTCATGATATCCCAACAATATAAGACCTGCAATATTAATGGATATGCCCCCATGAATGGAAAATAATCTCTTAAAGCCCTATCTGTAGAATAAAAACTACAGATGATTAATGGATGCTGAGAGAGAATCAGCCTTCTCTAAGGATGAGCCCTATGACAGGCTGTCAAATCCCAAGTGATCAGCCCTAAACACATGTAAACACCTACATACCAGCAATGTTGGACATTACTCAAAACAAACAAACAAACAAAAAACTATGGAGTCTGCCTAGGTGCCTATCAACAGATGGATGCATGCAGGAAAATGTGGTCTAGAAACACAGTGGGGCTTTATTCCACCACAGAGAATGATGAAATAATGCCATTTGGGAGAAGATTCATACAACTGGAGATCATCGTGCCAAGTGAATGAAGCCCGACAATGAAGGACAACAATCATGTTTTATTAATTTGTGGTTCTTAGACTTTTTATAGACACAGAAGGCCATTTATGCAGATGTATAGATATGAAAGTATAGGAGAGACTAGGGAAAGAAGAGACAAGGAAGGGGAAAGATTGAGGAAGAGTGAAGGGAGGGAATAAGATGCATATGGTCAAATTCTATGATATGCTTGAAACAAATTGTCTATATACAGCCCAGAACTACCAACAGTGAAGACATACCAAATAAAGCATTAGAAAAAAAGATTAAGGGAATCTCTTTCTACTCATAACTTATGAAGAAGTCTTTACCTTTCATTTATAAACCTACATTAATTTTTAGTTTAGTTTTTAAATAGATAACTATGACTTTAAAATACAGCATTTTATAAAATTAATTTTTAACATGAGGTGAACATTGTCTGTGAAAAATAATACAACAAATATGAAAGGATTTTGGCAGTACCAATAAGAGTGACTCTTATGATTCTGCAAATTGAGTAACATTCTATTTCAGGGCAGTTCAATTCATTACAGACATGTTCAGTTAATTATATCAATTTTCTTTCAGATAATTGAAAAGCATCTTATGCAAATAGTAGTATTAAAATTCTGATTGACAGCCATGTTTTTACGTTTATCTATTTATTATACTTGTGCATGTGTGCCTCTGTGTGTGTGTGTGTGTGTGTGTGTGTGTGTGTGTGTGTTGTATAGACATTCATGCATGTGCTATGGTACATAACTGCTGGCCATTTCCAGGAATCAGTGCTCTGCCTCCACCATGTGAGTTCTAGGGCTCTAACTCAGATTGTCTGGCTTGGCAGCACATACCTTTGCCCTCTGAGACATCTTGCTGCTCCACTTCACAGTCTAGCTGACAGTTTAGACATCCTGACAAATAAAATATATTTAATCCCCATTTCACAAGTCTTACATTATAAAGCAGATTTCTGCTACAAACAAAAGTTTAAAATGCAATTTATATCAGAAGTGAGAAACACTAAAAATTAAATAGATAGTGTCAGAGTGATAATGAAGACAATATACAGCAAGGAATACTCCATCAAGTGGGAAAGGGTGTATCCACTAGGAAGGCACTGTGTCCCTCTGGCACAGATTTACTTTAGGAGGAGGACAACATATGTTGCTACTGAGAGGAAATCCCACTGAAAACAAATATGTAAGAACACAAGGGTGGAACATGCATTCCTTGTGCTTTGGAGGAGTAATGAGAAATCTAGATTATTGAACCTGAAAGCCTAAGCGTCAACCTGTTTGGGATGATAGCAGAGGAACACCCTGGGACAAACACTGTCAAGCTTAAGAGTAATGAAAAGAACAGTGAAATTTCTCTATGAGCAAGAAAAGCACTCGAAAATTCAAAACAAAGGAGAAAAATGGCCTAATTTAGTTAATTGCCTCTGTTTTTTTTTTTTTAAACGGAGCAAAGTCATTAGCTAAACAAGGCTAGAAGCATAGTCTAATTAGGAGTCTATTTTTCTAGACTAAGCAAGAGCGGATGGAGGCTTGAGTGGGGTTGGTGCAGGTAAAGGCTTGTTTCTGTATTTCTACCACCTACTCAGTGGAATATTGGGATGCGAACAACATACCAGGAAGATAAAATATAATTCAATAGCATGCTAGTTTGTACATACTTTACCTCTAAATTTCCTTAAATTCCTTAATTTCAACCCCTAAATTTCCTCATTTTTGTAACTGGTAGTAGGAGCTTTATTCACAATATCCACAGGAATATACAGAGCTCATAAATTAATTGTTAATTAGGTCTATGTGTGATTCAGCATAGAGTAGAATATCATCCACCAGGAGCAACAATGAAGTGTTGATAGGATTAACATGGTAAAAATGCCATCTTCCCAAAAGCAATCCACAGATTCAATGCAATCTCCATCAAAACTCCAACACAAATTTTCATAGATCTTGAAAGGACAATAAACAGCTTCATATGGAAACACAAACAATCCTGAACAATAAAAGATTTGCTAGAGTTATCACCACCCCTGATCTCAAGTTGTTCTAATGAGCTATTGTAGTAAAAACAGCATGTAATTGGCACAAAAATGGACACGTTGATAAATGAAATCAAATTGAAAACCCAGACATAAATCCACACACGTATGGACACCTGAGTTTGGATAAATTAGCCAGAAATATACACTAGCACAAAGACAACATCTTCAACAAAATGACACCTAATGACATTCTGCTATACTCATAGATCAGTGCCTTGCTCAGCCATCATCAGAGAAGGTTCCTCCTGCAGCAAATGGGAACAAATACAGAGACTCAAAGCCAGACAATTATTCAGAGACTGAGAGAACTTGGAACACTCAGCCCTAAATGGGATGCCTTCATCAAATCCTTACCTTCAGGGCTCAGTGAACCTTGAAGAAATAAAATAAATAAATAAATAAATAAATGAAGCAAACAAGAAAAAAAAAAGAAAAGGTGGAAAGAATGTAAAAGCAGAGGGATAGAGGACATCAAGTAAACAGGGCCCTCTCAATCAAAAGGACACATGTGAACTCACAGAGACTGACCGAGGCAGCATGCCACAGCCCTGCACTGCTCTAGATGGGATGCTAGAGCAGAAAGGAGAAGTAGACACATGCCCTATCCCTAGCCTAGAAGCAATCTCCAATTTATAACCACTTTCAAATGAAAATTTAGTTTCCTCCAAGGCTCCAAGGGAATCTCACTGGGGAAGCAAAATGCTCGGAAGGGTAGGCTGTATGCCCAGCAGCAGATGACCAATAAACCTAACTCAGTCTCATCTTTGGAGGTTTCTTCTCTCATAATGTGTCAGAAGTTTTAATTTTTTAATTTTATTTTTTAAAAAATGTTTAATTCTATTTTTTCCTCTCTTTTTACCCTGGGTCCTTGGGAATACACTATGGCTTCCAGTTCGGTGTTCTTATGGGATTCCTGGGCCTCTGCATTTCTGTCTGCCTCTTGTGCCTTTCTTGGAGCTCTTTCCTCCCCCCCCTCTATTCCAGTGTGTTAGTTTTTGGTCTATGCTATTATATTTTATCTTATTTTATTTTATTATTAGCCCTCAGAAGCCTGTTTGTCTTCGAATGAGACACAGAAAGGGGTGAATCTGGATGAGTGAGAGGGGGAGGTGGGGAAAACTGTGAGGCCTGGAAGCCTATGAAGAACCTACCCCACCTCTGGAACAGAGGTCTCCCCCAGTTCTATCTTTAAATGGGCACAGCCCAGCTCACTTTCAGAGTACAGACCACAGCAGATAACCCGAACAACTGCCCTCAAATGAGAGACCTTTAGACTCGCAGAGAGGAGATATGTCTCAGTTTAAGTTGATCAAGTTTTATCCAATTTGTTTTGTAGTGTTGGATGAGTAATCCAAAGCACCTGCTTCGCACAAGAACAGTCTTAGCCTGGCATCCTAGAGGTGAACAAAACTCACATTTGCGTTGCAGGAATTGCCAAGCAGACTATTGCTTTAGGTATCTGCAGTGTGTGGTTATCTTATAGTTAAATACTTAAAACCAAGGTCAATCAGCCTTGTCCTTGGCCTGAATTCTACTCTTAGTTTCAACTGTGTACTGCTGTGAGGCTATGTCAACAGAAGAAAAAGGATGAAGGTTCACAAAAGGTCCCAAACTCTTGTCTAGGTCAAAGGATTCTCTGTGTAACAAAGTGGAAGCCCAGGAAGGTTAATGGTTCTTACAATTACAAAGTGACTGCTCATGCCACAGTGAAAACTGGAAGAAACAGAAGAGTTAGGTTTTTTGTTTTGTTGTGATTGTTTCTTTCTTTCTTCCTTTTTTTCTTTTTACCAATCTCATATCTATTCTGCTTATTCTTCTATTATGAGAACGTAGTTGTGAATATTGAATCCCTTTTAAATAATTCTAATTAAAAAGAGGATGTTAACCAGGCACATGTGTTTAATCCCAGAACTCAGGTGGTAGAGGCAGGATGATTTTGTGAGTTCCAGGTTAGCATAGTCCACATGTAAGTTCCATACCAGCTCAGGCTACATAGCAAGACCCTATTAAAAAATATGAACCTTAAAATTCATCATATTAAAAACACAAGTAAAAAATTCCAGGGAGATGTTATTAGATGGTCTGCTAGAATGCATCATCAGAAGCAGCAGATATGCATAAACTGTGGCTATGAGCAATGGAGAGCCATTAACACTAAAAGCACATACAATGTAATGAGATCCAGTAATTTACAAGTTTGCTGATATGAATTTTGTTGCTACACAAAAGAGCAAGCCCACATTCAAATTAAATTCAAGTTTGAGAACTCATGAACTATCCTTTATGGTTGGCTTATTCCTTATAAATTCAGTTGCTGCCCAAGGCAGAGCTGGCAAGTTCCTTGGAGAAAATGTGAGAAATTGAAGATATCACAACATTGACTGCTGTAGTCAGAGTCAAATCCTGCAGACTCAGTTTTCTATAGGAAGAAGGGGGAAATTACCTCACTTCAGGTTCTCCAATTTCAAAATGTCTTTGTAACTTTTTTACTGTTTTATAGAGAAGTATTTATTTAATTTTTTTGCTATTGTACTTTTATTTGCTTATTGGAGTATTTTCTTTCTTTCTTTCCTTCTTTCTTTTTCTCCTTTTATTTTATTTTACAATACCATTCAGTTCTACATATTAGCCATGGATTCCCTTGTTCTCCCCCCGTTCTGTCCCCCTTCTCTTCCCCCCAGCCCACCTCCCATTCCCATCTCCTCCAGGGCAAAGCCTCAGCTAGGCCCCGGGTGGAGCTCCAGAAGTTTAATTAGTGAGAAAGAGGAGGGCTCTATATGAGCAAGAATTGTTGAGACCAAGGTTGGATAAAGCTCAGGGACAAATAGCCAAACGAATGGAAACACATGAACTATGAACCAAAGGCTGAGGGTCCCCCAACTGGAACAGGCCCTCTGAATAGGTGAGACAGTTGATTGGCTTGATCTGTTTTGGAGGCATCTAGGCGGTGGTACCTGGTCCTGTGCTCATTGCATGAGTTGGCTCTTTGAAACCTGGGGCTTATGCAGGGACGCTTGGCTCAGTCTGGGAGGAGGGGACTGAACCTGCCTGGACTGAGTCTACCTGGTTGATCTCAGTCCTCGGGGGAGGTATTTATTTAATTTTATTTTATGTGTGTGACTATTTGATGAATATTTAACTGTATGCCACATGTGTGCCTGGTATCTGTGGAGGTCAGAAGAGAACATCAGAGCCCCTGGAACTGGAGCTACTGATGATTGTAAGGTACCATGTGGATGCTGGAAACTAAACCCAGATCCTCTGAAAAACCAAGTGCCCTTAACTGTTAAGTCATCTCTCCTGCCCCAAGTATTTTTGTTTTTTTCTGTTTGTTTGGGTTTTGTTTTTTGTTTTTTTGGGGGGGGCGCTGGTAGGTGACATGGACAGAAAATGTATATTACTTGGTTTATCAGTCACTCCACTACAAAACAAAGTCATAACATCATTTTCTAATACTTTGGCAAATTTGTATTTGTTAGATGGATTATGATTTCTGTAATCAAGATGATTATTTCAAGTTTGTATTCTTTTTTTTATGGTTTTTCTAGACAGTGTTTCTCTGTATATCTTTGGAGCCTGTCCTGGAACTCACTCTGTAGACCAGGCTGGCCTTGAACTTACAGAGATCCACCCGTCTCTGCCTCCTGAGTGCTGGGATTAAAGGCATGAGCCACCTTGGCCTGGCTTTCAAGGTTGTATTCTACTAAATAATTCCACCATGCAAAATAGCCTGCTATTATAATATTATGATTATTTCCACAAAGACAATCTTAGAGGTCTGGCCTCCATTAGCTTGGTAAGTTAAATGCCACAAAGCACAATGATTTTACTCTTTAGGATGAGAACTAAAAAATGAAATTATAATTCATATTTCTATTTCCTTGAGATTCTCTAGCATATAGTTAGTCCAGGGACATTAATATATTTAAAAAAATCTCTCTTTTCTTCAGTGAAAGGGATCCATGGCAAATAAACACTGTTACTTTAGGGAAAAAAATTTTTTTAAGTGAAAATACCTGTTTTAGTGTGGAGATGTAATATCTCAAAGGTCTATGTTCTATAGAGGCTTGCACTACAGTATAGTGGATTAGGGGGTGATGAAATCTTTAAGATGTGGGTGTGGTAGGTCCGCCAGCCACTCAGGACGTGCTGTCAATGGGGATTTTGAGATCTTGTTTTCTTCCTTGTTCTTATTTGTGTCTGGGTCATGGGCAATTTTTATTCCACATCACCACTATGATGCTGAGCCTCAACTCAGATACACAAGTAATAAGTCTAATTGTTTATTGGTTGAAATCAAAATAAAGAGTTAACATCAACTTTCCTCTTTTAGTTGATGTACCTCAGGTAGTTGTTGCAGAAATAAGAAGGCAGAATTCACTGTACGTTAGTTTTTCATTTCTTTGATCAACATACCTGACTCAAATAACTTACAGTCTCAAGATTTCAGAGTGCTTATTGCATCATTACAGGAAAGTATGTGAGTGGAGCAATTCATGTCAGAGTGGTCAGGAAGCAAAGGAAATACAGGTCCCGGACCAGGTACAACACTGAATGACATGCCAACTGTGACCTAATTCCTCTAACTAGGCCTTACCCTTTTTCCTTTTATTACTTCCAAATCAGGAACCCAACACATTAAGCCTTTGGTAAGATCAGAACCCACAGGATCCAATTGCCTCTGGAAACACACTAACAGACACATCTAGAGACGTAGACTTTATCTCCAAATTACTCCATAATCCAATCACAGCTAATATCACAAGTCTATCCCCTTGTCAATTTGACAAACTCATCACCTGTAGAGGGCACAGGCCCTGTACTCACAGATAAGCACTGTAGAAACCAGGAACATTAAACACATAGTGTTGTCTCTTCAAAGCAAGAGATATATAACCTTTTTTCCAACCCAGAAGGTTTGGTTAATAGTCAGATGACCTTTGCATTATCTGTATGACCCAGGCCACATCTGTCTCCCCGAGACTCTCACAAACAGGAATGAAGGTGGTTAACGGCCTGGTGACATCTGTGCTATCTGTATGACTGAGACTATACCAGATTCTCCCCCAGGCTCTCAAGAGGACATATGTAGTCTATCTATAAAACACATCTTTATGGAAGAGGGAAGAGGTGATATGGACTTTGAAAGGAGTTTCAATGTAAAGTTATACCTTAAGCTTTATTGTGCACATGGGATTGTGTTAAAACTGGAAACTTTTTCTAAAATGGTACTGTACTAAATAAATTGCCTAGTGTCAGACTCTTCAAATTTGAAGCAACAGCAGCTTCTGAGTCGTGTTGAGCCAGACTTCCTTCTTGCTTCACTGGGATTGATACTCTGAGGCTATGGTGTTTGCAGAAACCCCACAATCTGCTTAAATCTTCACAAAACCCTAAAAATCAATCAATGCATTACTCAAACAAGTGAACAAAATGACTCTTGGCCAGAATAAGAGAGATAGTATTTGGTTTGAAATAATACAAATTCTGAATGTTTACAGTAATAGGTTTGAAGAGGTAAAGTAAGATTAAAGTTATGACACTGGGAACAAAGGTACTGCAAAGTATGTATTTTTCCTGTTATTCAACTGGTGTTGGGTGAAAGGATAAATAATCCACCCTAAAAATTTACCTTGCTTATAAAAGAACACTGGTACAAAATTTGTGAGTGTGAAATATTAGTACCTAGGAGAAACAAAATAGTATCAAACAAAGAGTTTAATTTGTTCTTCATTTATGTCAATGCTACTGTCAAGTTTTTGAATAAGCTTTAATGAGGGTTTTACTTATATTTTAACAGTCATTTTGCAATCCATGTGTGGAAGAACATGTCTTCCCAGATGACTATGACTTTAACTCAGCTATCAACACAAATAAATAGACCATATTCTAAAATTATCTGCTGAAAGTACAGATACGTTTTGAAGAAAGCAAATGCATATTTAAAAAAGCAAATGTGTATTAAAAAATAAATAATGCAATGTTAAAACTTTTGAAGAGTCAGTGTAGAATCAGAAATTGAAAGCCTTGGCATATTAAAATTATCACTCAATTAAAAATGCCCTAAAATAACCTCTTTAAAGTGTTGAGAATCTTGAATATATAACTGAGAAAAAAGAGACTTTAAAGCTTCAATATGAAGACATCAAACAGAATAAAATCACAAAATCATTAGCTACTTAATCTTGTTCATAAAGAGCTACAGCCATTAGTCACAGAAAAACATCCTGTAGCACAACAGGAGTGCCAGTTTCTTTCATACATGTTGACTTAATCATTGCACATTTAGATTTTGTGAGTGTCTATTTGAATGCACATGTGGGTGGGTGAACTGTGATTGTAGATAATTTAGTAATCTCTGGCAAATATTCTGGCATCCAGCATTGGAATGTGGATACCTGCTCTGTGAGAATGCCTGGGATCAATCTCATCTTCCACTTCCCTGTCCTCTTCTCCTTTCTTCCGTGTGTTCCTTCTTCATTTCTTCTCCCCCTCCTCCCTTAACATTTTGAACTCACAAGAGCCTGCTACATTCTTTAATGACAGAAAGTATGATGAATACAATTGCCAGAATTGATGGTGTCTGCGTATTTCCTTCTGTTAGGTCTGAAGGAACTCCAATTTCCCAAACTCCAAAGGCAGTCCAAAAGTCCAGAGATGAGCTCAACCTAGACTACAGGAGTGTTCCTGGTAGTTAGATAAAACTCAAACTCAACAGGAATAAACTATAAAATTCTAATCTTACAAAAGATGCTAACTTGTAAACTGCTAAAAATGATTAAAACATCAAGTTAACAGCCAGTCACCTTATAAATGATGGAATTCTTTAATGTTCTCAGAATTATGCTTGTAGTCACACTAAGCAGAAGTGTAATTTATTTATAAGGACAAGCTTTAGCCTTCTGTACATGTCATTAAGTTTAAGCCTAAAAAAGAACTAAAAATAAGTAGTTTGTTTAAAATCAAGTATAGTTAATACATTAGATGATGGCCCTCAGAGAGTACTGATAAATATAGCATTTAATGTAAAAGGCCTCCCTGTAATAAACAAAAATACCAGCCTCTGGTACCAGCAATTAAGGCTATCTCCAAACAAAATAGGAAACCTGGTAGACTCCATCTGGAACTTGTTTCAAGTGTGGCAATGCTGAACAGTGGGCCAGCATTCTTCAGGAACTTGTGAATTTGGTTCACATTTGCCAAAAGGAGTCATTTCCCTTACGCCTAACCAAAGGGATGTATGGATGGATCTCTAATTAACATGTACCTGTGGTACCTATCAACTTATCAAGGTTCATGGGAGCCTCTAGGCTCCCTCAGTCCTTACTCACAAGTACTTATAATAGATTTCAAAGCCCCACCCCAGTCTCCTGGCCCTTCCCTCCCCATAGCCACTTAACCTTCTTATAACATGGCTACTCTGACTATTCTCTGCCTCAGCTCCTACTCTGTCTCCTCCTAGTCTCACTATGCTCTCTCTATTCTCTATTATCTAGTATTCTCCCTTTTCTCTCAGATAGCCCTGGCAATGTCCAATCTGCTGGCCATGTTCAGTCTACTTCTTTCTTTCTCAGCTCTGGACTCTTCTAGATGCCATTGGCTGTTCTCTCTCTTATCTACAATGAAGCCTCCCCATACCACAGAGCAGTTGTCATAGGTTTTTACACTTCCCCAAGGTGTGGTGCACATTTTCTTGTCAGAGCTGTTCCACCTCACAGGCAAGGCAAATATTCTTGTTTTATACATGAATTAGCAGACCGTGTGGTCTTTCTCAAAATAATGTCAAAAGAATTTTACAAATGTGAACTCATTGACCTTTTTTTTCCTTTCTTTTTTCTAGATGGTTTGTCCAGCAATCATCTAATCTTAGGTAAGAACATTCCTGTTGCATTTGACAGAGACTCGTTGACTCAAAGTCTGTATCTAACTAAAACACTTTTCATAGTGCACAACACATTAACTTAGCACATTGCCAGGGGTATTACCCTCATGATTTTTCTACTCTGGACAGAATTTGTGATAATTCAGGTTGACTGTCACATATATGTTAATTCACTGATATTGAAAGTATGCTATATTTCAGCTTTGGTGGACTTTTTTTGTTTGATTGTTTAATTTAGTTTATCTTTTCATTTCTCTTTCTTTTTTGTTTTGTTTTGTTATATTGATTGTTTAGCATTTTGTTTTGCCTTTATAAATGACAGGACTGAATAAACAACTGAGTTACTCATGATAGCTATGCTTGAGAAAGCAATGTGGGATCCCCAAAGCAGCACACTACCACAAAGTCTCAGAATCTGTTACCTGTTGGTTGGGCTTAAAAATGTAGTTTCTGAGTGGTACTTTAGAGTTTCTGAGTGGTGTTTTGGTGGTTTCCAGAGACATGAATTTTAAACAGTTTTCAAAGAGCTTCTTAGTGGAAATTAGAGTTTATGCATCTGGGAAGAGATAATGTGACATGAATATTGATGAGTCGTATCTGTTGTTTTTCTGGGTTTAGGAAGAAGGCAAAGCGGGAAATCTTTATCCTTTTCGGTCACCAGCATGGTGCACTCAGTGTGTTCAGTCAACATCCCCTGGGTGGCTGCAGGAAGTCTTGGCAGCATTTGCCATGGACACTCCTTATTTCTGTGACTGGAGGCAGGGAATTAGTAGTCATCATCTAAAGCAGGTTCTATGGGAAAAAGATAAATAACACGGCAGCCTTAGATGTGATGAGGATCTAAGGTTGAGATCACAATGTGGAGGGGACATCGGAATGAAAGGTAATTTAAGGGGGACTAACACAGTCACCTGCATCTGGGAGGTTCTGGGTTTATGTGATGAGTCAGAGTGAGGATTATCATCACTGCAACTCTGACAGCAAGCAGTATATGACTGAATCAGTATCTCTTCATCCCATGAATCAAGAATAAGACCACTACCACAGTTTAAAGTTAAATTTGAAGCAATTTTTTAATTAAATACTAGCCAGGTTAATGGACTCCTGGCCAGGCCCATCTCTGATTTCTCAGAAAAATGGCCCAAGACACAGTTTGCAGCAGCTTAAGTATTTCCCATCAGGTCTAACCATGGGCAAGCATACATTCTGAAGTATTTCCTGCCTCTGAACTGTGAGAGCAAAGTTACATTTTGTTTTAACTACTATGTCTAAGGGATCCATAAAACAAAACTGTCTCTGATCTGTAAGCCCCTTTGCCTAAGGACAGATAGTTCCTGGAATGTTGAAGGGAGATAACAAGCCATGTGTTCTTCACAACAAAAACAAGTTTGTTTGACCCATCTGTACCAGATGTGCTTGGTCACATGTGGGTGGGAGGTTTACATGCAGGAAATACATCAGGATATATGCTTGCCCCTGATTGGGTGTAGGCTGGAGGTATTCCAGGATGTATGCTTGATTCTGATTGGACTTCATGGGAAATGCAAAGTATTATGGGTTTTCCTTAAGCCACTGCAAACCGTGACCCTAGGCCCATATCCCAAGGACCTGGGTATGAACCTGGTTAGAGCCCATCTACCTGGCCAATATTTAAAATTAAATACTTACTCCAAAATTAAAGCACACTCCAAATTTGGCTTTAAACTGTGATAGTGGTCTTATTCTTGATCGGTAGTATTAACAGAACCTCCCACCTACTTGTAATCAAGCTCATCCAGTGTAGATGGGTCAAACAAACATTTTTAGGGGAGTGAATATATGACTTGTTATTTCCCATAAACAATGACCTCCAGCATTTAAGGAACGATTTGTCCTTGGGCAAGGGGCTTGCAGATCAGAGGCACTTTTGTTTCATGGATCTCTTAGGCATAATTAAAACTTAAAATATAACTTTGGCACTCACAACATAATGAGCTCCCTGAGGCTACAGAGACTATAAGCCTCCAACTAAAGATGGACTGGGTTTCAAGGTCATGATGAAGTCACAGGATATTACTAATCTAGTTAGTGGTGTGAACCAGGGAGAGCAAGCAGAGCCTAAAAACTCAAGAGGACAAAGTCTCATGCAATAGCCAACTTCATTTAGAACATCCAACAATTATGTCCTGAGGGTTAAGCAAGGTCAAATGAGCAAAAGTCACATGAGTTTACACTGTGTATAGTCGCCATGACAACCTGAAGTACACCCTCTCCTATTTACTATACTTGAGAAGGGCACAAAAGCACATTTAAAAAACAACTCATGCTATGGAGGAACAGAGGTCACAAGACTTTTGTCTTATTTTCTCACAAGCTCTCAGAATTCTCCTCACATAGCTTCACTCATGGACCATATTTTGACCCTGGGAGACAGAGGAGAAATACTGATTCAAAGACCTACCAAAATACCTTGTGATTAATTCAATCACTGCCACAACAAAAGTTAAAAAACAATCCACCAGCAAAACAAAATGATCAGTTAATTAGGAAAGCACTGGTGGAATATTACTGTGATTTAAATGATTTTAGCTTATATGTCAGCATTCCCTTCCAGGCTTCAGAAACCAATAACAAATGCATTGTTTTTTTGGGTATGCAGAGAACTTGATCAGACCAAATGATATCAACTTACACTTTAGTGGCCAGCTGTTGAACAGACTGTTATAATAGAACTTCTAGACAAACAGGCGATTCTTGTTATATTATTTTGTAGGGACATATTAGAGTGTGGAGATCATGCAATGTATTTAGATATGTGGTATGGGTCTATTACTCAGGCTTGAAAATGGTGTTAATACTTAGTATCCTTTTACCTTCTTTCTGTACAAAAAGCAAGATAGAATATTCTCAGTTTTGTTTTTTTGTTTTCCTCTTTCAAATATGTACTGGATCAAATTGAGTTCATGTAGTATCTTTTATTTATAGTAACTGTTAGGATTCTGCCCTCACTCTTCTAGGTCTAATATCTTACATCATTGGGGGCGTGGACGATGTACCTGCCATGTGGTTATGCAGTTCCCGCCTTAAAAACCCGGACTCCGACCCCCCCCCCTCTTCCTGTGCTTCCTCCCTCTGTTCCTGATCTGTTCCCTCTGCCAGGGCTGGCTTCTCCTTCCTCTTCTAATAAAACTTCCTTCTTTCCTTCCTTCTTTCTAATAAAATTCTTTCTAACTCTGGTAGCCATGGCCCATGACTTTTCTGCCAACCAATCAGTGCCGTTCATCCTTTCAGAACCTTTTAGAATAAATAACAAGCTTTGTTCATGAGATGTTTTTTCTCAGTATTATTCACTTCTTAGAAAAAAACAATCACTTGCAGTTTTACTTAGGTGATAGCTGTTAGTTATTATGTGCCTCTGTGTTAATCATTAAATGGCACTGTTTACATACGAGAAAAGCCACAAGGCACAACAAAGCCACTGTAAGAGTTTATTAGGGGAAAGAGAACATGGAATACTTAGGCCTATGGAAGATTGTGTAGGGAGAGAAGCAGGCAAGAGTCTATGACCTTCTTTTATGGATTCCCTGCACATGTGCATATGGGCTTACGTAGCTATACCTCCCAATCTCATAGATTATGTGATCATGCTGTGCGCAAATTATATGACCAAGCAGTGCATGGATTATGTAGGACATAAGGCCCCAGGATGACTAAGCCTCTTGCTAGGCTACTGGACAGCCCATGTGCGATCATGTAGCTGGGGGAATGGCCAGGAATTCCAACAGTGGGTCTTCATATTAAAACATTGCATCCAGATTCCTCAGTCCTTGGATGGGGTTTATGGCACAACTATTAGGGTGTTTGGCCATCCCATCACCAGAGTAGGTCAGTCCTGGCTGTCTCTCGACCATTGCCAGCAGTCTTTTGTGGGGGTATCTTTGTGAATTTCTGTGGGCCTCTTTAGCTCTTTGTTTCTTCCTTTTCTCATGTAGTCTTCATTTACCATGGTCTCCTATTCCTTGTTCTCCCTCTCTTTTCTTGATCTAGCTAGGATCTCCCGCTCTCTTTCCCTCGACCCTCGCCCTTCATTGCTCCCACTCATGTCCAGGCTGTTCATGTAGATCTTATCCATTTCTCCGTGTCTTTCTTGGGGTCCCATTTTCCAGGTAGCCTCACTGGTGATGTGAGTAGCAGTCCAGTCATCCTTGTTCCACATCTAGCATCTTCCTATGAGTGAGTACATACCATATTTGTCTTTCTGAGTCTGGGTTACCTCACTCAGGATGATTTTTTCTAGATCCATCCATTTGCCTGCAAACCTCATGATGTCATTGTTTTTCTCTGCTGAGTAGTATTCCATTGTGTATATGTACCACATTTTATTTATCCATTCTTCAGTAGAAGGGCATCTAGATTGTTTCCAGGTTTTGGCTATTACAAACAATGCTGATATGAACATAGCTGAGCAAGTGCTCTTGTGGTATGATTGAGCATTTCTTGGGTATATGCCCAGGAGTGGTATAGCTGGATCTTGGGGGAGATTGATTCCCAATTTTCTAAGAAAGTGCCATATTGATTTCCAAAGTGGTCGATCCCAGTCCTCGGGGGAGACCTTGATCTGGAGGAGGTGGGAATAGGGGGGTGTGCTGGGGGGAAGGGGAGGGGGTCAGGAAGGGAGAAAACAAGTGAATCTGTGGCTATTATGTAGAACTGAATAGTATTGTAAAATAAAAATAAATAAATAAATAAATAAATTGCACTTCACCTAATTAAAACTCTGATGCAGAAATAAGACATAGAAACTACTGGGATGAATATAACTCCTGGACGTTAGAATTAAAGCAAAGATGTTATAATTTTTGCAACTTGCCTTCTACTTGCAATCAGACCTAGGTTTAATGTAGACTAAAATCCAATTAGGAGACTCTAGAACTGGACATTGCATGAAAGAAGCAATGTTAGGACCTGCCCAGCATCTTGACATAATCTTAAGACCTCTTTAAGAGGGAAAAAAACCCTCTCCCTCCTTTTTCCTCTTCCCCTTCCCTTCTCTCTCTCTGGGCACCTCTGCTTTCCTTTCTCTCTCTTTTCCTCCCTCTCTCTTTCTCTCTAGTCCTTCTTCCCTCCCTCTTTAATAAAGCTTTCCATGTTGACGTTTTGCCTGCATGGTGTGAGAAACTTTCCACTGTGCCCCTTTGGCTGCTGCTGGCATGGTGTGTCTCCTTGGCTCAAACCCACCAAGGCCTCTCGGGCAGTTTCTCAACAGACAGATTTCAATTTTCAAGTGCATATCAAGTCAGGGGGCTTTTAAAACAGTAGCAAATTCGACAGAAAGTAGCAGGGTTCAGGTCCCAAGGAGGATGTGTGGAGATGGACACAATCTGAGGGTGAACTGTGATGGCTACCAGCAAGTTTATTGAGAAATGAATACCTTTTCAACTTGCCCCTGGGACTAAATGGGAGAAAGGCTTGTGAGCTGCGGTGTGGGTGGAGGAAGCACCAGTCATAGGTTAATGGAAGGTCCACAAGTTCCTCTTGCCAGAGATAAGAATTTGTCTCACTTTTTAGCAAGCAAGACCTTCCTTCAAACCCCTGAGGAAGTGGGGACTTATGTCAATGCCTGGCCTTGGGAAAAGGACTTTCTTAGGGGATCAGAAATTCCATTACAGAATATTGTAGTTTCTTGTATGACTTAGTTTATCCAACTAGATAAAGCTTAAAAGTGAGCAAAGAGGAGGCAACAAATGTCACTGTGAACCTGAGTAGACTTTAGGAATTTATAAGTCGTTATTATTAAATATACCTTATTTATCAAGCACATATTACTTACCTAAATTTTCTAGGAGCTTGGTGTTAATTTCTATGGGAGCAGGGAGAGGTATCACCTACAAGGTTCCATGGTGGTGGAGATTTTTTCCAAAGAATTATTTTGTTTAGAGAGGCTACCATTGTGCACATTTTCATCCTTCACCAAAGCTGGCACAACATTTCCCAAAGGAAAAGGCATAATAGTAAGACTCATTACAAATAAAAGTAAGAGGGCGCTGGGACATTGTGAGCCACAAAGTTGAAATGCTGGGACTTTGTCAAGCAGCAGTAGTCATGAGGAACCTGCCTGACTCCATTTTGAAGGTAGGAGCCATTATTCTGTAATGTGAAAAATAAGTTTCTGCTTACTGTAAGAGCTCAGTTGCTTTCTGCTTCCTGGAACTTTCCCTTCCCCAACTAAAAACCTTGACTTGCTTTTGAGAATACTCTGACCCTCCCTGACCCTCTCTGAACCCTCCCTAATCACATGGTGACCTCATAATGGTTTTTTTTTTTTTCTGAGATTTCTTTATTTCCTTATTGTCCCATTGTCTTTCTTCTGTGAAAATACTGGTGATTTTACTCCTTAAAGGGGACCAAGAGTTGGTTTGGGAACTGCTCTCTTTAACCAGACTTAGGAGGCAGTCGCAGGCTAGCTCTTGGGTAATAAAAATCAAGCTTGCTTCAAATATGGCTCAAATTGTGGTAGTGTTCTGATTCCTGCTATCGGGATTAACAGTCTCCATGAGTTTCGCACCAAGAAAGATTTTTTTTTTTTTTTTTTTGGTTTTTCGAGACAGGGTTTCTCTGTGTAGTTTTGTGCCTCTCCTGGAACTCACTTGGTAGCCCAGGCTGGCCTCGAACTCACAGAGATCCACCTGGCTCTGCCTCCCGAGTGCTGGGATTAAAGGCGTGTGCCACCACTGCCCGGCCAAGAAAGATTTAACATGGGCTAATACAAGGGAAATCTAACATAAGTAAGACTGTTCTTTCACTTATTTTACACAGAAAGCAATATCTACTGAAAACAACACACTGTGTTAAACCTGAAAAACTCTAGGAAAAAGACCAGTTTCACAATTATCCAATTAAAGCAAGTTTCATTTTTAGAGGTGCACTTGGGACTGTCTAGTGTGGTGATATTTTGTTTGTGCTCTAACAAATAAAGCTTGTCTGGAGATCAGAGTGTGGAGCTAGCCACTAGTTAATCATAGAGGCCAGGCAGTGGTGGCATACACCTTTAATCCCAGCACTTGGGAGGAGGAATCAGGAAGATCAATAGTTCAAGGCTACCCTGGGCTACACAAGATTGATCTGGTCTAAAAGAGACACAAAGCCAAGCGATAGAGGCTCATGCCTTTAATCCCAGCACTAGGGAGGTGGAGACAGGAAGTGATATGGCCAGGTGGAGAGAGGAATATAAGGCTGGAAAAACAGGAGCTCAGCTCTTTTTTCAGTCTGAGGCATTGTAGAGGTAGGAACTCTGATGGGTGGCTGCTCTGCCTCTCTGATCTTTCAGCATTTACTTGCTGTGGGATGTTCTGTATTGTAGATGTAACCAACCGTCTTATTAAATAAGAAACACAGAAACAATGTAAAAGAGAAAGCCGAGAAGTCAGAGCTCAGAGCTAAAATCTCACCCTTCCTCCTGCTGTCCCAGCTTCGCGAAAAAAGACCTACTTCCTGTCGGTTCGTTTTTTTTAAAGTATGTTGTTCTGCCTTCTCATTGGTTGTAAACCCAAACACATGACTGCCTCATCACTGTCTGAATGTACAGCCCCCTAGGTCTTAAAGGCATATGTCTCCAATGCTGGCTGTATCCCTGAACACACAGAGATCTTATGGGATTAAAGGCGTGTGCCACCACCGCCACACTCTTGCTATGGCTCTAATAGCTCTGACCCTGAACACACAGATATCTATGGGATTAAAGGCGTGTGCCACCACTGCCACACTCTTGCTATGGCTCTAATAGCTCTGACTCCCAGACAACTTTATTTATTAACATACAATCAAAATAATTCAGTACAATTAGATTATCACCACATTTCCCCTTTTCTATTTTAATAAAAAGAAAAAGAAAGCAAAAGGTTATAACTAACAAAAGAAAAACTATATACAAAAGTACAATAACTATATACAATATATACAAGTAATAAATACCTAAACAGGTATTTGACAAATCAGAGAAAATAATTCCATTATCTATCCTATTTTGGTAATTCCAAGATGTATCTAATGTACTTTCTATCCTAATTAATGTTCAACTATAACTAACTAATCTTCAACCATAACTAACTAATCTTCAACTCCCTCAGAGACCCAAGAAGGGAATAATATTAGCTAACAAAAATAAAAACAGGAAGTATATGCAAGCAACTTCCAAAAAATTTTGTGAGTTGACAGAAACAGCCAGCTGCCTGGGCAGTCACCTGAGGTTTCTCCGCAGTGTTGGGGCATCATCTTCAGCCTATAGGCTTAGTGTATCTGACAGACTCATTTGTGAAGTAGGATGTACACAAGGTCAACAGTTCAACCTCACATTGGGTGAGAGCAGTCCACGTACCAGAAACACCTGAATTCCACTAGTGTCCTGTCATGATTCAGGATTTTAAATTCTGGAAATTGTTGACAGTTTTTTAATTCAGCTGTCCATTCTTCTTGGCTGTGTATATATGGCTTCATCTCAGCATCCCCTTCTTCTCCACATCCCTCTATTAAATGCCAGTCTACTTTTGAGAGGCATGAGCTTTCAGCTGCTGTTCCATTGTACAACAGAATCCATCGGCCCTCTGCCTGTTAAGCTGCCTTCGAAGAAAAGGGCACCGTACCTTTTCCGGATGCGAAGGCCACTTCAGGGATGGGGCCATATTGTCCTGGCCTCAGAAGATGCCTTTTGATAAAGCCATAACCACACTTGTTTTGGCAAGAATCAGTAGTCCCTTGTTTCGTGATCTGTCTGTCCATTTTGTCCTGTTGATTCGAGGATACTTTGTTGTCCAGTGGCTAACTTTTGCCAGAATGAAAGTTGACTCCATATGCAGTTTCTTCAATGCCCATATTTTCTCTAAAGTAGATTGGTACTGCCAGGAGCCGACATGTCTCAAAAAAGAAAAATTTTCTAAGTTATTAAAACATTTTAAATGCCATATTCTGTAGATCTCTGAAGGGTTTGAAGATGACCTGTCTAAAACATCTCTGCTCAATTTTTAAAACATATCTAATATGACTACAAGTTCTATGATAATGTCTAACTACTAGCTTTCATTTCTTTATATCCTAATAGTTGATAATAATAACATTCAAGGATCAGAAATTTGCATTACATTGTTAAATGGATGGAATAAATACAATTAGAAATATACATATAGCATTTTCTAACAATATCAGTTTCAAATTTGTGTATAATATAAAACAATTCAATCCAATGTAAAGTATTTAAAACTAGTAATTGTCTTTTTCTTTTCTTTCTTTCTCTTTTTTTTTTAAACAAGAACCTTAAATCTAATCTCCTTTGCTTAGCCTTTTTCCTAACCCTTGACAATAACTTGTAACCAACCCCCCTAAATACTGAAAATTATCCCAGACCCAAAACCCATTAAAAAGACCAAAAAACCACCCGCCCCACACCACCTCTTTGGGAATGTGGACGTCGTATTCTTAAAATTGCTTCCTGCTGGGTATGGGCGAAGTTTTCTTTATCCTGAAAGAAAAATTTTAGGTTAATTGTCAAATTCTAGGAGAGGTAACTATATCCTTCATTATCCAGTCTGTGTATAATGCCAAAGTTTAGGGTTTATCTCAAGTCCTTATTCAAGTAGTCTTTGAGACTGGATCATCTCAGCTAATCATCTCAAATTTGCTCTGAGCATCTTATAGTTCAAAGCTAATCTATGGATGATGTTTGTCAGCTTAATGATGTTATTATTGTCCACGTGGAATTGTTGTTGTTGTGGGGCCCCATCTTCTTTCTGGAGACTTCAGTTGATGTTAGGCCTGGCCATGATTTCCTGCAGAAAACTGATAAGAGACTCGAACACAAAAACATATATATGCAGCTAGCCTTTTTTCTAGAATTAGTTAGTAATCTATGTGACCATTCATATCTTAACAAAGTTTAAAATGTATATATATATATTAATCTTGTAAATTTTGATATAAAATTTATACTTTGAGAAAAGTTTAAAGAATCAGAATAGAATCAAAGAGTTGAGATTAGTAATAGAATAGTCCTTTAATTTTGCTTTTGTCCTGTACCATAGCAGAAGATGGCTCTTATTCTGGCATGATACAGGGAGTTTGCATTTTCCTTTTAACAACATGCTTGATTTTAAAGAAGGAGAGAGCCATTCTCCAACTCCAAAGTCAGCTTTAAATTTTAATTGAACTGGGACTATTAGAAAACCAAGAGTGTTAAATCTTTAGAGAAAAGCAGAAACAAACATTTAGGAAGACATAAAATTTTTTTAGATAATATATACCCATACACCGTTTCACTCTGTTTCTTGGGATAGATGATTTGTCCCTTTTCTTCAGTTGTCTCATTTGTCCAGTGTTCTTCAGATTCCTTAACCTTCATTCTCCTAAAAGACAAAAACAAAAACCTTTCCCCAAGACTAATTTTGGGGATGTTCCTTTTTGGCAAGTTATTATCTGATGAAATGAAAAGGCATGTTTTATTGATACAAGTTAGTTTAAATTGGATGTTCATGCTGGTTGATGAACTATCACCTCCTCTAATTAAGAGGTCTCTCTTGTTCAAATCGAACCTTTATCAATTTTGATGGTACCCACAGCTTATCTTCTCCTGTAGAAACAAAAGCAAAACCACGTCCCCAATGTAATACATACCCTGGTTTCCATTCTGAGGTCAGCACATCCTTAAAGTATATAGGCTGATTTAATTCTGTAGTTTTTTTCTATTATCCAATGTCTCTCTGCAGCTGTTGTTCCTTTCTCATTGGCATTCAGAAAATTCAAAGTTAGAAGAGCATTATGCAGTCTATTTCTGGGGGTTTTTGTTACCCATTTCTGTTTATTTAGCATATCCTTTAGAGTTCTGTTTGATCTTTCTATAACTGCTTGACCTGTAGGATTATGTGGTATGCCTGTAATATGCTTTATATTGTAATAAGCAAAAAACTGTTTCATTTTAACAGAGACATATGATGGAGCATTGTCAGTTTTGATTTGTGCAGGTATACCCATGATGGCCATAACTTCTAGCAAATGAGTGATTACAGAATCAGCTTTTTCAGAACTCAAAGCAGTTGCCCATTGAAATCCTGAATAAGTATCGATAGTGTGGTGTACATATTTCAATTTTCCAAATTCTGCAAAGTGAAACACGTCCATCTGCCAGATTTCATTTCTCTGAGTACCCTTTGGGTTACATCCTGCTGGTAATGGCGTCTGATTGTAGAAGGAACAAGTAGGACATTTCTTTACTATTTCTTTGGCTTGTTGCCAGGTTATGGAAAAATCCTTTTTTAAACCTTTACTATTAACGTGATGTTTTTTATGAAATTCTGAGGCCTCCAGCACATTTCCTATCAATAATTTATCAATGTTATCATTGCCTTGTGCTAGAGGGCCTGGCAGACCAGTATGGGATCGAATGTGAGTTATATATAAAGGATGATTCCTTTTCCTGATTGTATCTTGTAATTGAATAAATAGTGAAGTTAATTCTGAAGCATCAGGGATAAATTCTGCAATCTCAATATGTAACACCACTCTTTCAGCATACTGAGAGTCAGTTACTATGTTGAGAGGTTCTGAAAAATCCATTAATACCAACAGAATAGAATACAATTCTGATTTTTGAACTGAATTATACGGACTTTGAACCACTTTACTTAAATTTTCTGATTTGTAACCTGCCTTTCCTTGTTTGTTGGCATCTGTATAAAATGTACGAACTCCAGATATGGGTTTTTGCCATACAATTCGAGGCAAGATCCAATCAGCTCTCTTTATAAGATCAATTCTATTGCTTTTGGGATATTTGCTGTTAATTTCTCCCAAAAAATTACTGCAAGCTCTTTGCCAAGGTTCACTTTCTGTCCATAATTTTTCAATGTCCTCCTTAGTTAATGGTACGACAATTTCTGCTGGGTCTATGCCTGCTAATTGACGAAGTCTCATTTTTCCTTTGTAAATCAAGTCAGAGATTTTTTTCCACATAAGTTTTTAATTTTTTATTTGGTTTATTTGGTAAAAATATCCATTCCAATATAATATCTTCCCTCTGCATTAATATTCCAGTAGGAGAACGCCTAGAAGGTAAGATAACCAAAATGCAATCCAGCTTTGGATCAATACGATTCACGTGTCCTTCATGCACTTTCTTTTCTACCAAGGCTAATTCTTTCTCAGCTTCAGGTGATAATTCTCTTGGACTATTTAAGTCCTTGTCACCTTCTAAGGTTTTGAACAAATTAGTCAGTTCATCATTTTTTACCCCAACAATAGTTCGTAGATGAGAAATATCTCCAAATAATCTTTGAAAGTCATTAAGAGTCTGTAGTCTATCTCTCCGAATTTGCACCTTTTGGGGTCTAATTTTTTGTAGCTCTATTTTATATCCTAAATAATTAATAGAATCTCCTCTTTGTATCTTTTCAGGAGCAATTTGTAATCCCCAGCGAGGCAAAATTTTCTTTACTTCTTCAAACATTATTTCTAAAGTATCTGCATTTGAGTCAGCTAGTAAAATATCGTCCATATAATGATAAATTATAGATTTAGGAAATTTTTTACGTATCACTTCCAATGGCTGTTGTACAAAATATTGGCACAGAGTTGGGCTATTCAACATTCCCTGTGGGAGGACCCTCCATTGAAATCTTTTAACCGGTTGAGAATTATTATAAGTAGGCACTGTAAAAGCAAATCTTTCTTTGTCTTTTTCTTGTAAGGGTATTGAAAAGAAACAGTCTTTTAAATCAATAACTATGAGAGGCCATCCTTTTGGTAACAGAGTAGGCAAAGGCATCCCAGATTGTAGAGAGCCCATTGGCTGAATTACTTTGTTAATTGCTCTAAGGTCTGTTACCATTCTCCATTTACCAGATTTCTTTTTAATAACAAATACAGGAGAATTCCAAGGGCTGGTTGATTCTTCAATATGCTGAGCATTTAACTGTTCTTCTACCAGCTCTTCTAAAGCCTGGAGTTTCTCTGTTGTTAAAGGCCATTGCTGGACCCATACAGGCTTGTCTGTTAACCATTTTAAAGGTAGAGCTGTTGGTGTCTTTGGAAGATCATCAGTTATTGTGCCCTGTTCTTGTATAATATGGATGGCTGGTGACCACTCATTAGAACAATATCTTCTAATATTTCTCTCAGTAACATGTGCTAGTTTATGATTTGTTTCTGAGATTGGAGGGATGTTAATCTGAGTATTCCATTGTTGCAACAAGTCTCGACCCCACAGGTTCATAGTTATGTTAGCCACATATGGTTTTAATTTTCCTCTCTGTCCTTCTGGACCTATACATTCGAGCCATCTTGCACTCTGTTTCACCTGAGATAATGTCCCAATTCCTAACAGTTGAACGTTTACCTCCTGAAGAGGCCAAGTTGGATGCCAAAATTCTGGTGCTATTATGGTAACGTCCGCACCTGTGTCTACCAGACCAGACAACAAAACACCATTTATTTTTATCGTTAATTTTGGTCTTTGTTCATTAATAGAAGTTTGCCAAAAAATTTTCTTTATGTTTTCTCCTGAATTTTCTATTCTCTCTGTTTCATCATTCTGACCAGCATGATTTATTCCAATAGGCATTTGGTTATTTAATCGCTCTCCAGAGCAGGCATTTCCTCTATGGCTGCCGGAAAGGTTTGAACTGGATTTGCACTGGGGGCCTGCCTGAGGCCCCTCTGGGAGTTTCCCGAAGACTGAGGCAAAGGATTACCCTGTCTGTCCTTTGTTGATCTACATTCGTTGGTCCAGTGTTTTCCCTTACCACACCTTCTGCATACTCCAGAAGGAAGGGGCATTCTGTTGCCATTGTTCCTTGAAGAAACATTGTTTCTGGAAATGACCTGTCTACAGTCCCTTTTCAAATGTCCTTGCTTTCCACATCCAAAACATCTAACACTCCTCAAACCTTTTGAAATTACTTCTCCTACCCATGTATCATCATGCTCATCAGCTTCAACATTAATTGTTTCTCTAATCCAATCTTCCATAGGTGCAGATCTTGCCCTTAATGGCCTGATTATTCTTTTGCATGCTGCATTCGCATTCTCAAAGGCCAAAGATTCAATTATTGCCTTACCAGCTTCTGAATCCAAGACCATTCTCTTTACTGCTGAAGCCAGTCTTTGTAAAAAATCTGTAAAAGACTCTTTTGGGCCTTGCTTCACCTTTGTAAATGACTCAGATTTTTTTCCTGGTTCCTCAACTTTGTCCCATGCATTCAAGGCTGCCGTTCGACATAAAATTAGGGTTTGGACATCATATAAACATTGTGCTTGTGCTGAAGCATATTGGCCTTCGCCCATAAGCTGATCCTGGCAAACTTGTATTCCTTTATCCCTCCATTGTTTTTCTATGTTTTTAGCCTCCTCCTTAAACCAAGTCAGAAATTGAAGTCTCTGGCTGGGTTCCAGAACACCTTGTGCGAGGTCCCGCCAGTCCTGTGGTACTATCCTATTATATGTTGACCAAGTGTTTAACATTTGCTTTACATATGGGGAATGCATGCCATAAGATACTATTGCCTCCTTAAACCTTTTTAAATCCAACATTTCAATTGGAGCCCAAGTATTTTGTGTAGCCATTTGATCAGGCATCTGCTGTACAGTTACAGGATAAATTAAGGGTGACTGTGTGAAAACAGGCTTTCTTTCTGCAACCTTATGATCCCGACTTGAAACAACTTCACTGTTAATTTCTTCTGTCTGAATTTTTACAGGTTTAACAAGTTCTTCTAAAGCTGTTATCCTGGCACTTAAATTGACTATCTTTTTAAATATTAAAATGTGGATAATTATAGTGATAAGGTGCATAATTCCACCAATACTAATATTATATAGTTGTTCCATTGCCAGACTGCCTAAAATTTCGAACAAAAACCAATTTTCTTCCAATGTACACATAAAACCCATTTGTTTTTTAATGTGGAAAAAATTCTCTTTTAGATAGTTTCCTTTAAAATATCTGATATATTATGACTTACCAAATCTGCGTAGAACAGTAGAAATCCGAGGGGATTTTCAAAGCAGCCACCTAGTGTCCCAGGTGTAAATCCAGAGAGAGAGAGAGAGAGAGAGAGAGAGAGAGAGAGAGAGAGAGAGAGAGAGAGAGGAAAGAGAGAACGCACAAGAAAGCGTAGCCGGCTAAAGCTTAAATGCAGCCACGTGTTCCCTCTTGTGCCGAGTCAAGGCTTGGGTCTGGCTTCCTTAAGCTCCGACCACGTGCGTTGGCTTTACAGGCAGGGCCCTGTTCGGCAGGGCAGGTCTGAGTTGTTTGTAGCACCGGCTTTAAGCAAGCTGCTCACAGACCTAGGCCCGGGCTAGAAGTTGCTACCCGGACTAGGAAGCCGGCAGCTCAGACTAGGAAGCTGGCAGCTCGGACTAGGACACCGGCAGCTCGGACTAAGACGCCGGCCGCTTCCTGCCGCTTCCTCAGCTGCCTGCCACCGCCTGCTGCCCTTGCGGGAAAGCGGACCTGCCATCAAGCCAAGCGGTTTTTAATGGATTCTTGTCACGTTGGGCGCCAGATGTAGATGTAACCAACCGTCTTATTAAATAAGAAACACAGAAACAATGTAAAAGAGAAAGCCGAGAAGTCAGAGCTCAGAGCTAAAATCTCACCCTTCCTCCTGCTGTCCCAGCTTCGCGAAAAAAGACCTACTTCCTGTCGGTTCGTTTTTTTAAAGTATGTTGTTCTGCCTTCTCATTGGTTGTAAACCCAAACACATGACTGCCTCGTCACTGTCTGAATGTACAGCCCCCTAGGTCTTAAAGGCATATGTCTCCAATGCTGGCTGTATCCCTGAACACACAGAGATCTTATGGGATTAAAGGCGTGTGCCACCACCGCCACACTCTTGCTATGGCTCTAATAGCTCTGACTCCCAGACAACTTTATTTATTAACATACAATCAAAATAATAATTCAGTACAATTAGATTATCACCACACTGTATGGCAAATGTTTTGCTCTGATTGGTTAGTAAATAAAACACTGATTGGCCAGTAGTCAGGCAGGAGGACGTATAGGCGGGACAAGGAGAGAGGAGAATTCTGGGAATTGGAAGGCTGAGTCAGGGAGACACTGTCAGCTGCCACCATGACAAGCAGCATGAAAAGATGCCGGTAAGCCATAAGCCACGTGGCAAGATCTAGGTTTATAGAAATGGATTAATTTAAGCTAAAAGAACAGTTAGCAAGAAGCCTGCCACGGCCCTACAGTTTGTAAGCAATATGAGTCTCTGTGCTTACTTAGTTGGGTCTGAGCAGCTGTGGGACTGGCAGGTGACAGATTTGTCCTAACTGTGGGCCAGGCAGGAAAACTCTAGCTACATTTACCCCATATCTGACTCTGGATTTTTATTATTAAGACCACTTAGAATCTGCACTACGGTCTTACCCTAAATTGGGATTTTAGAGAGCAGTCCCTTTTGGCTATTTGAGGTCCCTTTTAGGGGGGAAAGGTAAAAGACAAACACCTATAAGCTTGTTTACAGGGGCAAGAGAATTGGCTGTTAGAGGTTGTTAGAAATTACAGTGAAAGAGGAAGACAAGGATGCACAGCATGTAAATGGAGTCACATGTTTTGCAGGTTATATCTGATTTAAGAAACAGAAAGTTATTCTTAAATAAGAACCTATTTTTGTAAACAATGGGTGCTTAACATAATGGGATCCTTAATTTGCAAGATGTGCTCCTGTTTTGGTGTCACAACTGAACCATTCACTTGGAGGTAAAAAGAATGAATGTAACAGAAGGCTTTGTTAAGGGGAGGTTTACTGTCCTACATGATTGACAAACACAGTTGGACTGACTCTTAAAAGAGGGATAAGATATATAAAGTTTCTTATCAAATGATAATCTTACAAGGTTAGAATTCCTCAAATAAGGTTTAGATAGTTATCAGCTAATGACATATTGAGCAGCTCAAGGTGTCATATCTCCCTCAGGGTCAGTAGTAGGACTCTTGTCCCATTTCTATGATCAATACTAAGAGTCCTGCAGACCTTGTTATATAAAGCTACTTATTTTGAGGGAGGGATCAAATCCTAATATCCTGAAATTCTGCTATTGTCTATCTAATTACATAGGAAATACAAATAGTCCAAGAAGATACACGTAAAACCTACAGGACACATAGTTTTCTTTCTCTTTAAATAATGGAGGTCATTGGGAAACTATAACTAGCTAAGCATTAGACAAGGCAGAGATGAGAATACTATGGTTTTGCAAAAGCAAAACTCAAGACCGTCTGTCTAAATTGTCAGTGGGCATCAGCAAGCAGGAGTACCTTCCAAACAAGGGAAGGAAACTAAGAGCAAATTAGTTTCCCTACAACACAGGATATAAATTTGAATCTCAGACACACTATGCGTGGAGATACAGGACTTTTAAATTATGTCTTAGTCACTCACACTCATTGAGTAGCTCAAGGGTCCTAAGGGAAAAGTCCTACTCCAAAAATATCTCAGGAGCATATTTATTATTTGTTACTCCAGGTGGTTCTTAATTTTGTATGTTTATCAATGAAGGTCTCCATTGAATTGTTTGTATGTTTTCAAACAATTTAGAAAGAAAGAACTCTGATTTTTCTCTGCTTACATTATAATTGCAGAGAAGGGCATGACAATATTAGGAGTATTAGGGACATAAGAGACAATAGCTTTTCTACCCCCTTTCCCCCTCTCAGTTATAAACTGAAAAGCTCACGTCTACTCTGGCAATTAAAATGCTAGGATTTTTAAGTTGATGAGGTTGCCTATTTCTTTTCATTTCCTTTTATTATCAAGGGAAAATTAAAGAATACTAGCAAACAACTATTATTAAAAAACTAACTTTTATAAATACAATAATAATCTAACATTATTTTATCAATGGTAGGAACTTATTTGTAAGTTAATATGGTTAATTTGTCTGAAAAAATGTTAAAGGCACTAATCTCTTAAGCCATTAAAGAAAGAATGTAATTATAATGATAACATTTGTTTAGCACACATTTTTTATGGCTCTCTCATGGCACCTTCATATATAGAAGTCATTATGATTTGCTTGCATTAATTCACTTCTTCACTCCTTTTTATGCTAACCTCAACATTAATAAAGTTTATACCTTAATAACGTTTTATTAAAATTTTTGCTCCATCAATTTATTAGCAAAATAAGTACTATACAGTTACTCAATGTGATGGCAAATGTTAATGTTACCTTGACAGAACTAGAATACCCTAGGAGAAGTGAATTTGCACATGTCTGTGGGGGAGTCTCTTGCCTATGCTATACAAGGTGAGAAGACATACCCACTGTAGGTGGAGTTGTTGTTGGGATTCTGGCTGGTATACATTCATCACTTTCTGCCTTTCTTCATTGTGAACGTGATGTAAAATTTACTTCACACTGATGCTGCCTTGACTTGCCCTGTCATGGTGGACAATATCCTGAACTGTGAGCCAGAGTGAGGTCTCCCTTAAGTTGCTTTGGTCAGAGCATTTTATCATAGCAACAGGACAAGTAATTCAAACAGTCAGCCATCACAGATTTTCTAGCCCAGATTTATTTAATATTAAGTTTTAATAAGTCATTTTTAATCACTCCCTTTTGTGCAAAGCAGATAACTTTATCTCACAGAGACAGATAAATCAATTAACTAACATATGTCACAAAAATAGAATACCATTGAGGAACCTGCCTTACTCCATTTTGAAGGCCAGAGCCATTATGCTGCATTGTGAAAAATAAGTTTCTATTTACTGAGTTGTTCTGTTTCCTAGAACCTACCCTTCACCCAACCCATGACCTTGACTTACTTTTGAGAATACCTTGACTCTACCTTAATCTCCCTGTCCCTCCCTAATCACTTGTTTTCTGAGATATTTTTCTGTGTTTCCTTATTACCCCATTATCTTTCTTCTGTAAAACTACTGGTGATTTTGCTCCTTAAAGGGGACCTAAGAAATGGATTCAGGGCTGCTCTCTTTAATCCAATTTAGGAGGCAGTCTCTGTCAGCTCTTGGGTGCACCCCAATTAAAAAAAAAAAAAACAAGCTTGCTTCAAATTTGGCTCAAATTGAGGTAGTGGTCTTATTTTCACCATTGGGATTAACAATTTCTGGAGAGCCCCAGCAAGATTCAGGCTACCCACGCAAATTGTAAGCCCAGAACTTCACTTCAGAATTCTGGGGGGCTGTCTCAGTAGACATGTATCTTGAGACTTTCCAAGGCTCTGGGGCTGCCTTCTGGTCTCATAGTATGGGGTGAACTTTTGTGCTGAGAAAAGCAGCAAGCATCTACGCAGGTCTCCTGGTGAGTTATAATCTGGTTATGTTTTGTGAGATCCCTCTCTGGAAAGTGAAGGGGGCTTGACAAGACCCCAATATTCTCCTGTTCATGGCAAAAAGCAAGACATTGCACTACCCACCTGAAGTTTTGGTCTGGTTTTATATACTGTTTGTCTTGTCTTATCTTTGGCTTCATTTTTACTGTCCTCTTTTTGTCTTTTGTACTTTCTGCATTAATGAGTTTATTTTGGGCTTTTGGTGACTAAGCTGATGCAAGGTAGAATAGTAAGACTAGCAAGCCTAACCATCCCCAAACTATGTTCTAAAGAATTTTAATAAACTTTATCCCTCTATACTTAGGATTATGATTATCCTATCACCAAGAGTCACTTCCAAATATTCTGTGAAACTGAACAGAGGCCACTGAGATGGCTCAGTAGATAAACATGTCAGATCCCACAGTGGAAGGAAAGAACCAATTTTATTAAGTTGCCCACTAACTGCCATATGTGGGCGATGTCACATGTGCATGCCCCCACACATTATTTAGATGTACACACACACACCACACACACACACACACACACACACACACACACACACACACACACACAAATGCACACACCCCATAGTGACAAAAAATTTAAGAAGAAAAAGAAAGAAGAAATGAAACCGACTTATAGCATGTTCTCTTATAAATATCTAAAATCTATAATAAAATGATAGATCATCACATCTGGAGAATATAGATCTTTCTATCCTTGGAGAAATTCAAATATACCTGCATTCAGATTTCCTTTCTATTTTTATTAGCATCTCATAAAAATGATTAAAGTACTGATGAAAATTATTGACATGCTGCTACAAAGTGTAGACTAACTCATGAAATACTGTCTCATTTCCTTTAGGAAATCTTCAAGTACAATTATGTGGAGGAATATAACAGAGTGTCATGGAAAGAATTCATCATGATCTAAGTAGACAAGGCATGTATTAAGATAGACAAAAATGAACAGTTTAAAAGTTTCCATAATCCCTGCCTTCTTGAGCAGTAAATCAATTTGACTTCAGGGCAGACTTGCTCTTTTTTCTAGAAGAAACTAGTTTTCAAATAAATCTATGAAGTTAATTATTCAGTTACTTGGTTGGTTTATCTCTTGAACATTTTTCTGTCACTATGAAAAAAATGAAATCAACTGTAAATGTCAGGGAATGAAGGGGCAATTAGTTTCTGCAGTACTGTACTGGAGATTGGGTACAGACATGGAGAATTCATCCTCTGTGGAGCCAAAAAACATTTACTGTCCATATCTGGGTACAGTTAGACTTTCTTTGGACTGTCAGCTCCCAAATAATGACACAGAGACTTCTTATTAATTATGGCTTATTTACAACTAGCTCTTATAACTTAAATTTATCTCTTTATAATAATCTACATTTTTCCATATGGCATGTTACCTCTTTTCCAAACTATATGTCTGAATCTCTCTGTGTCTCTGTGTGCCTGAGATTTTTCCTAGAGCTCATCTCTCTTGCAATAGACCATATATGTATTTGAGCTACCTCTTTCTTAATAAATAAATAAAATTCATAATGAAATATATGAAATTAATCACACAATGAATAAACAGAATAAAGCACTAAAACATAATCATTGCATAATTTTAAAATGGAAGTAGAAAACTTTTGTGTGCCTGAAGTCCTAAAAAGGAAGGGAAAAGAGAAAATAATTTTAAAAAAATGAAGAAAACCATAAGGTTTATTTTTCAGATTTTCTACAAAGAAAAATTAAGTGATACTAAACCCTTAGAAAGCCAGAAATATGGAGAAAACCTCCAGGGTATCAAGAGAAATGAAAAGATGCTTTACTATAGGAGAAAATTAACAAACTAATGACAAGAGCAAATAATAGACAAAATAATAAAATAAGATTTTTACACAGCCAAAGTAATTGCCCACCTTTAATTATATCTGCTTATATTCCTAGTATCCCTTTAATAATAAAGAGATTTTTGAGGCAAATAAAACTGAGTATGTATTTAGCTGTAGGATTGTATTAACAGAGTTCTATACAAGAATTTAAAGTTATTATAGACAAATTAAGGCATTCATAAACGTGCAATGATGTGGGATTCTCTTCTGTGTGCTGTGAATGTGTGTTGCTCTCATTGATCAATAAATAATGCTGCTTTGGCTTATGGCAAGGCAGGATAGAGCCAGGTGGGAAATCCAAGCAGAAATACAGGAGAAGAAAGGCAGAGTCTGGGAGATGCCATCCAGCCTCCCAAGGAACATCATACTAGCAGACCAGTAATGCCATTAATAGAAATGGGCTAATTAAACATAAGAGCTAGCTAGTAATAAGCCTGAGCCATTGGCCAAACATTTATAATTAATATTAAGCCTCTGAATAGTTATTCAGAAACTGATGGGCAGGGGAGAAACTTCTGATTACAAACAGTGCACAACTTGGTATGCCAGACGTAGTGCGAATCTAATTGGTCTTAATAATAAAAACCTGGAGTCAGATATCAGGGTAAATGCTGGAAGATCAGAGAAGTGAAGAAGCAGCCAGTCACCTCTTACCTCCATGACTCCTGAGACAGAAAAGGGGCTGAGCTTCCTGTCTCCACCTGCCTTATATTCCTTCCTTTGCCATGTTTATGGACTAGACATTGTTAATATATTTATTGTCTGTATATTTTGTATATAGTTATTGTACTTATTGTACATAGTTTTTCTTATTAGTTATAACCTTTTTTATTTTAGATGAAAAAAGGGAAAGTGGTGATAATTAATGCATCAGTGTTCATAGTAAGGTTGGCTTATTGTGTTAATGATTGAGGAGAAACCCTTCACTTTGATGGAGTGCCAAAATTAAATGTAAAATTATAACACACGAGTAAAAGATACCATCTGTTACTTCAAAAATAATCCTAAACATAAAGATATAGAAGGCATGGGGTTAAGTTGTTAGAAAAATATAGATGCAGAAGGAAGACATTTATTTCAAATTCTATATTTTATGGCCTTAATAACAATGCATTAAAATATATCCAGCAAAAAATAGTCTACAAGAAATGTATCTTTATAGTCAGAAAACTTAGCTAATTTTTTTCAAAAACATATGCAACACTGAACTAAAAGAACATAAATTTAAATAAAATGAAAACCTACTATATGTCTTATGTCCAACTAGTATGGAATTCTCATTTTAAAAGAGACATTTCTCATTTAAAAATATTGACCATTTACGTGAAGTGACTTCTGACCAAAGGTTAAACCAAACACAGTATTTTTTAAATCCCCCAATATGAGGATATGAAATATTAATGGGGATAATTCATGTCTTGTGGTCAGTGAAATTGTGAAAGCGGCAGTTAGAAAGTATTTGACCTGGGTAATAATGGAAATATAACATTAATACACTGGATTTTAACAAAAGGAACACTTTCAAGGTAACAAAAACTATAAATGGAGGAATGAAAAAAAGGCAAAATGAAATCCAAGGCTTCAAATATTCCTTTTAAGAATTAGGAAATAACTGTGTATTAAACATAACACAGTAGGGAAATGACAGGTCCAAGACTAGGGGTCAGCAAGTAAGAAAGAAAATACATACCAGAAAATAATATCAAATATCAGCATTTGAAGAAGCTAACAAGATTAATAATATCTTAGCAAGACTGGACTGAGGAAGGGAGGGAGGGATGGAGTGGTGGAAAGAAGGAGGGAAGAGAGGAAAGCAGAGAAGCAGGTGATGGAGCCCATGGAATTAAGAAAATAAAAGTGTACTTTTTATTAAAGAAAATAAATTGTTCTTAAAATGGATTTATATCTAGGACAAACACACAAAACAACCAAAAAGAGTTTGCAATTGGTACCTGCTGGAAAAATAAAAATCAGTTTTCTCCAACATAGTCTCACCAGTCACATCAACCTCACTCTAGGTCAAGGCCCATGCCCGGGAGTAGTTAGCCAACAGAAAAGGGTCTCTGTGGTTCTATGTGTGCTTTCTGTTTTTTTTTCCTTTGATAATTTTTTTATCTTATTAATTTTCTTTTCTCTCTTTCTTTCTTTATCCCTTTTTTATTTTGTCTCTTTTATTTTTTGTGATTTTTGTATGTGGCAGAGAGAGAGAGAGAGAGAGAGAGAGAGAGAGAGAGAGAGAGAGAGAGAGAGAGAGAGAGAGAACATGTAGTTGAGTGTGTGAGAAAGTGGGGAGGATCTGAGGTGGGATGTGGAAGGGGAAAGAAGAATATAATCAAAATAGGTTGTATGAGAAAAACATTTTAAAGTCAATAAACAGTATCACATAAAAATAAAGTATGGATTTGAGAAACAAAGAAACTACTACTTTTTTCTTATCTGTTATTATAACTGGAAGCTTTTATCTAAGAATGTACACAGCTTTTTGAAAATTCTACCCAAAATCCCTCCTTTTCTGAGAACTTAGCCCTAGGAAACTAGCATTTCTTGCAAAATGGCATCTTGAGGGGTAGTGAGATGGCTTGGCTCATAAGGCACTTGCTACTTGAGCCCTATGACATGAGTTCAACCTTCTGAACCTACAGAAAGGTGGAAAGAAAGAATAGACACAAAATTGTCCTTTGATTTCCATTTGCACATTGTGGTGCATGAACACACCCCTACACACATATCACACATGTAATAATAATATTAGTACTACTAGGAAACAAAATGCAAAGCAAAAGCAACTCATTGAATATATATACATATGTATGTATATATATACACATATATATGCACATACACATATATGTATTATACACACACACAGAAAACTTTTCTGTCTCCAAAAATTTATAAAACTGTTAAATATATAAAAATTTTCACAAAGAAACCACACTAGACCCAAGTGACCTCATCAATTTTTAACAGTTAAGAAAATATAAGCTAGTCATATGCAAGCATTTCAGAGAAAGTTGTAAAGTAAAAATGTGCCCTAGCACATCTATTAATTATAATTAGCTGGGTAGTGGTGGCGCACACCTTTAATCCCAGCACTCGGGAGGCAGAGCCAAGTGGATCTCTGTGAGTTCGAGGCCAGCCTGGGCTACCAAGTGAGTCCCAGGAAAAGCTACACAGAGAAACCCTGTCTCGAAAAACTAAAAAAAAAAAAAGAAAAAAGAAAAAAAATATTAATTAATTAATTTCTGAAGGTCTCTTTTTGTATAATCAATTTTATTGTGCATTGAAAACATGTAGAAGGATCACAAAGTATTGAATGTATAAATGCCATAGAGAATCAATTTGCAAACTCACAGTATTTTTATAAAATTTATCTACAGTGATAATTAGCTCTCAAGAACACTCAGAATAAATGTAAAATGTGAAACACAAGTTTTCCCTGTTGAAATTACAAGGCATCACAACAGATTCAAAATGACCACCATCAGAATGTCAATTGGTGTTTTTTTTTTTTTTAAGTTGACAAGACTCTGATATTTACATAGAAACAAAACACAGAAGTCAAGAAAGATTTTTTAAAAAAGGAGGGGAGAAAGGCAGGAAGGAAAGAAAGACTCCTGGAGGACTGGACATCACTGCTCTTGTAGTTTGGAATGTAGGAAAAGCTGTGGAGCTGTAAGGAAGGTTTTGTTTTGATAGTTTGTATTTTTTGTGTAGTTTCAGAAGAGAAAGGACCTCACTCCCTTATTTCCTTTGGGCTACGTTAAACAGATATATTGAATTGTCAGATACATGATTGGAGTAAATGCCTACATCCCAGTTCACTTTCAAGTATGGAAAAGGGAGAGAATGAATCCCTAGGGAAGAAGTAGGTACCATGAATGGAAAGAGTGCCAGGAAGTGAGAGATGATGTGCTACCCACATATGCTAAGTAAATGTTCTTTTTTTCTGACAAAGCTATGCTATATAGTACGATAAATCTTTGTTAAGTGGCATATCTTTGAGTAATCTGAAGTTTATAATATTTTCCTCACAGAAAATATTATTGGAGTAATTTCTAAGCTTATGTCAAGAGTTTGCTGTATGGCAAGATTCTGAGTCACTTTTCATTGAAGTATCTGAATATTTCTCTGGATTGAAAATGAATGTAGGATGCATCCAAAAAAGATTTTCTAGCTCTAGACTAGACAAGAGCAAGTAAGAAAACTCTACCCTCTACTGAGGGGCAACAAAAAGAGCTGAACTGGAAAGGGCGATTGGAACTGGTCATGCACATGTGCTTCAGAATCAGAAAGGCCATTTTAAGTGGTAAGACCTATGTTAAACTGGAATCTATCCCAATTTGAAGATGCATGTATGCATGCCAAATATAAGGCTTGCAGAAAACAAATTATTTTGGATTTTAAACAAAATCAGCATCCCCTTCCCTTGTACAGCCCTTTCTTTCTTCAAGGTTTCTTTTAATATTATAATTCCTTTAGAACTCCCAACTACAGCTGGGTGCTCACACGTAAGTTAAATGCAGATACTAAAAAGTAGCTAGCCCCGAAGCCATATGCATACAAGTAACAATATATAAATTAAAAAAATTGTATTTATATATTTAGGAGTGTGTGTGTTTTGTGTATGTGTAGTATGTGTCATTTGTGGTGTGTGTATGTGTGTGTGTTATGTAGGCATTGTGTGTGTACTTGAGTTTGTGTATGTGTGTGTTTATTATGAGTGTGAGTGTATATATAATAACACTTAAAGAAAAAGAGGTCACAATTTGAAAAATAGCCGGGAGTGGTACATGAAAGGGGTTGGAGTGAGGAAAAGGAAGGGGGAAGTACAGTAATTATAATTTCAAAATCAGTACCACTACTTCAAAGAAAACTACCTAAAAGACCAATTTCTGTAGTGTTTTTTCATTGTCTAGTACTAGGATTCAGGAATTCTTAATCATGTATTTATTACCCCCTCCTCTGACCATTGTTTATACAGATGATTCTGAGCCTGAGCTGGCAAAATGACCACGATGATAAATCCTTTAAACCTCACTTTTCTCCTGCCAAAAGTACTTCATTAACCAGAGCTGCAGTCACAGGATACCTGCTACCTCCTGAGTAAATTCCAAGTTGTGGAACTCAGTGGGTTTGCGCATCAAGTAGCCTCCTCTTGTCCTTGAGAAACATACAGTCCGCTGTTTAATATCAAGTGACATTCTTTACTTCTGGATTATTAATAAAACAGTGCAAGATTTTATTGGGCATTTAAATGAATGTATAAGAATAGAAGAGAAGAAATTTAAAGTCCTATAAATCCATCTACACCTTGACAGGATGATTCTGTGTACAGAGTTAGGGCCCAGTTGATTTTTACTGAATCCATTAAGCCAACCCACATAAAAAAATGAAAGGCTTTTAACTTTACACTCAGAATTTTAAACATAGCTGTTAAGATGAGCTTAACTATCCGGCAATTTCATTTGCTCTTATTGTAATTATAGTCCAAGGACACAAAAGAAATGCACTCATTTACCCACACTGAAGATCTTTATGTGAAAATAGTAAAAAACATGTTCATAGTCACAACAACTTGCATTTTTTATTATTAAAATTTTAAATTTATTTTACAAACCAATCACAGTTTCCCTGCCCTCCTCTCCTCCTGTTCTCTCCCTGCACCTCTCTCCTACCCTACCCTTACCCATTCCTCCTCTGTCTCCATTCAGAAAGGGTAAGGCCTCCCATGGAGTCAACAAAGCATGGTTTGTCAAGCTGAGGTAGGACCAAGCTCTTTCCCACTGCATCAAGGTTGAGCAGAGCATCTCACCATAGGGTATAGGTTTCAAAAGGCCAGCTCATGTGCCAGGAACATGTCCTGGTCCCATTGCTAGGGGCCCCACAAACAGACCAAACTGCACAATTGTCTCCCACATGCAGAGGATCTAGGTGGATCCCTTGTAGGCTCCCTAGCTGTCAGTCTACAGTCCCTGAACTACCATGAGCACAGGTCAGGTGTCTCTGTGAGTTCCCCTGTCATGATCTTGATCCCCCTGGCTCATACAATCCCTCTTCCCTCTCTTCAACAGGACTCCTGGAGCTCAGCCCAATGCTTGGCTCTGGATCTCTGCATCTGCCTCCATCAGTTGCCAGGTGAAGGTTCTATGATGACAATTAAGGTATTCACTCATCTAATTATAGGAGAAGGCAGTTCAGGCACCCTCTCTACTGTTGCTAGAAGTCTTAGCTGGGGTCATCCTTGTGGATTCCTGGGAGTTTCCCTAGCACCAGGTTTCTCCCTAACTCCATAATGCCCCCCTGTATCAAGATACCTTTTTCATTGCTCTCCTTCTCCATCCTTCCCTTAACTCAGCCTTCTCAATCCCTCATGTTCCCATCCCCCATGCCCCCACCTCAGCACCCCTCCCCCCCAGTTTACCCAGGAGATCTCATCGATTTCTCTTTCTGAGGGCAATCCATGCTTCCCTCTTAGGTTCCTCCTCCTTGTTATTTAGATTCACTGAGGCTCTCAATTGTGGCCTGGTTATACATCTAATATCCTTTTATAAGTGAGTGAATACTGTGATGTCTCTGGGTCTGTTTACCTCACTCAGGTTAACTTTTTCTAGTTCCATCCATTTGCCTACAAATTTCATGATGTCATTGTTTTTTTTACTGTTGAGTAATACTCCATTGTGTAAACATAGCATATTTTCTTTATCCATTCTTCATTTGGGGGGCATCTAGTTTGTTTCTAGGTTCTGGCTATTATGAATAACGCTGCTATGAACATAACTGAGCATGTGTCCTTGTGGTATGATTGAACATCCTTTGAGTATATGCCCAAGAGTGATATTTCTAAGTCTTGAGGTAGACTGATTCCCAATTTTCTGAGAAACTGCCATACTTATTTCCAAAGTGGCTGTACAAGTTTGCATTCCCACCAGCAGTGGAAGAATGTGCCCCCTACTCCAATCCTCTCCAAAGTAGGCTATCATTAACATTTTTGATCTTAGCTATTCTGACAGATGTAAGAAAATATCCCAGAGTCGTTTTCATTTGCATTCCCTTGATAGGTAAAGATCTTGATCTTTGAGATTCTTCTATTGAGAAGTGTTTGTTTAAATCTGTACCCCATTTTAAATTAGATTATTTGGTGTTTCGATGCTATGTTCTTGAGTTTTGGTGATCAGCCCTCTGTCAGATGTGGGGTTGGTGAAAATCTTTTCCCATTCTGTAGGTTGTTGTTTTATCCTATTTACTGTGTCCTTTGCCTTACAGAAACTTCTCAGTTTCAGGAGGTCCCTTGTATTACTTGTTGCTCTCAGTGTCTGTGCTACTGGTGTTATATTTAGGAAATAGTCTCCTGTGCCAATGCATTCAAGACTACTTCCTACTTTCTCTTCTATTAGGTGGTTGAATCTGACTTCCTTAGGTTGGAGTTTTTCTTCTAGTATTTTCTATAGGACTGAATTTGTGGACAAGTATTATTTCAATCTGATTTTATCATGGAATATCTTGTTTTCTCCATATGGTAATTGAAAGTTATGCTGGGTAGAGTAGTCTGGGTTGGTATCTGTGGTCTCTTTATGTTTGCAATATGTCTATCCAAGACCTTCTGGCTTTCAGAGTCTCCACTGAGAAGTCAGATGTAATTCTGATAAGTTTACCTTTATATGTTACTTTTTCCTTTACAGCTCTTAATATTCTTTCTTTATTCTGTATGTTTAGTGTATTGATTATTATTTGGTAAAGGGACTTTTTAAAAAATTTTTGATCCAGTCTATTTAGTGTTCTGTAAGCTTCTTGTACCTTCATAGGCATGTCCTTCTCTAGGTTGGGATAGTTTCTTTCTATGATTTTCTGTGACTTTGAGCTGGAATTATTCTCCTTCTTCTATCCCTCTTATTCTTAGGTTTGGTCTTTACATGTTATCCCAGATTTCCTGGATATTTTGTCTTAAGAAATTGTTGGATTTAATATTTTTGACTGATAAATCTGTTTCCTCTACTGTATCTTCAATGCCTGAGTCTTTCTTCCATCTCTTGCATTCTGATGGTTGTTATGCTAGCATCTGTAGTTCCTGTCCTGTTTATTCAGATTTTCCTTTTCCATTATTTCCTGTTTGTATGTACTTTATTGACTCTGTTTCAGTTTTCACCTCTTGAACTATTTCCTTCACATGTTTGCTTAATTTTTTTCCCCTTGGCTTTCTGTAGACCAGGCTGGCTTCAAACTCACAGAGATCTGCCTAGCTTTGCCCCCTGAGTGCTGGGATTAAAGGTGTGCTCCACCACCACCCGGCTTTCTTGGTTTTCTTTAAGGAAATTATTAATTTCTTCCAAATTTTGTTTGTCTCTTCCTCTCTTTCTTTAAGGGAATTTTCATTTCCTCTTTAAGGCCCTCTATCATCTCATGAAGTTATTTTTTTCATTTTTCTTTATTAAGAAATTGTCTACTCACTCTACATACCACCCACAGATCACCCCTCCTCCCTCTTCCCACCCCCAGCCTTCTCTCCCAAGGCACCCCACATCTTCATATGCCCCAAATCAAGGTCTCACATGGGGAGTCAGCAGAGCCTGGCACACTGAGCCTAGGCAGTTCCGAGCCCCTCCCCACTGCGCCAAGGCTGTGTAAGGCATCACACCACAGTCACCAGGCTCCCAAAAGCCTGCCCATGTACCAGGGATGGATCCTGATCCCCCTGCCTGGGTGCCCCCCAAACAGTTTGAGCCAAACAACCATCTTCCATATCCAGAGGGCCTAGTTCAGTCCCATGGGAGCTCCACAGCCACTAGTCTACAGTTCATGGGCTTCTACTAGTGCGGCCAGTCATCTCTGCAAATCTTCCTATCATGATCTCAACGTCCCCTGTCTGCAGAATCCCTCCTCTCTCTCATCAATTGCATTCTCAGAGCTCAGCCCGGTGCCTGGACATGGATCTCTGCATCTGCCTCCATGAGACACTGGACAAAGGCTCTGTGATGATGGTTAAGGTATTCTTTAGACTGGTCACCAGAGTAGACCAGTCCAGGCACCCTCTAGACCACTGCCAGTACTCCAAGGTAGGGTCATCCTTGTGGATTCCTGAGAGCCTCCTTGGTACCCTATTCCCATGATGTCCTCATCTATCATGGTATCTCCCTCTCTGTTCCCCAACTCTGTCCCTGTTCCAGCTCTACTCTCCCACTTCCCGATGTTCCCATGCCCCACTCCTTGCCCTCTACCACCACCAACCCACACCCAGTCCACTCATGTAGATCTCATCCACTTCTCCTTCCCTGGGTCATCCATGTGTCCCTCCTAGAGTCTTTCCCTGTTAGCTAGCCTCTCTGGAAGTATGGGTTGCAGTCTGGCCATCCCTTCCCTCACATCTAGTATCCACTTATGAATGAGTACATACTATGTTTGTCCTTCTGAGTCTGGGTTACCTCACTCAGGATGATATTTTCTAGTTCATCAATTTTAAGGCCATTTTCTTCTGCTTCATGTGTGTTGAGATGTTCAGGTCCTGCTGTTGTAGAAACACTCAATTCTGGTGATGCCATGTTGCTCTTTATGTTGTTGGATGTAATCTTATCCTGCTGTTTACCCATATAGGTTGGGGATAATTATAGTTTCAGATGTAGATTATTGTGATATATTTGTTGGATGAGTCTTTTCGTCCTTTATTGTCTTTTTGCTTGAATGGCTAAGGGTTCTGGTGACTGACTGGTTGTCAGGTTGAGTAGGGTTATCTCAGCTAACGTTTGTGGTAGTTTGAGTTCCTAGGTCCAGTTCTTCTGACTGGTGTGGGCTTTACTTGTGCCTATGTGCTCTGTTCTTCCAGCTGTTGTGGGTTGTGCCTGTGTCTATGGAGTCTGTTCTTCCAACTGGTATAGGTTTTACCTTGTCAATTCTTCCAGTTGGTGTGGGTGGCACTTACATGTAGCTGGAGGATTTGCTGCATTCCTCCTGGTCCCACAGCTGTTTAAAAAATAATCATTCAGAGTCTTAATATTAATTACAAATCCTTAGCTGATGGCTCAGTCTTATTACTAACTAGTTCTTACATCTTAAATTAACCCATTTCTATTAATCCATATATTGCCACATAGCTGTGGCATATCCGGTCTAGTGGCATCTTGATCCTTAGGTAACTGGATGGTGAGTCTTCAACTCCACCCTTCTTTCTCCGTGTATTTAGTTTGACTTTCCCACCTAGCTATATTCTGCCTTGCCATAGGCCAAAGCAGCTTTATTCATCAACCAGTAAAAGCAATACATATTTACAGCATACAGGATATCCCACATCATTTCCCCTTTTCTGTCTAATTAAAAAGGAAGATTTTGACTTTAACATAGCAAAATTACATATAACAAAACAGTTATCAAGCAAGAATTACAATTATAATATTTAATGTATTTATATTTGGCAAAAATTAAAGAAAATATTCTGTCACTATCCTATCTTTGTGAGTCTAAAGTTTCATATCAATTTTATCTTTTATAATAACTAAGGAAAACTATAATTATAACTATCTAGTCTTCAATTTTATCAAAGAACCCAGAAAGATATAATATTACCTGAGTAAACAGGAAATGCATTGTAAGTAATTTCCAAAATTTTAGAATGACAGAGGCATCTGGCTGCCTGGACAGTCACCCAAAATTCTTCTTTCACATTGGGGCATTCATCTTCAGCCTACAGGTCTAGAGTATTTTGCAGATTTCTTGGTGAAGCAGGAAATTTAAAGGACTATCTCACCTATTTTGGCAAAATTCATCAGGTGCTTTTTCTGTGTCCTGCAGAATATCTGGCAGATTCTTTCATGAAGCAGGAACCCTGAAAGAGTCTCCTCCCTTGTTTTGGAAAGTTCAATAGTCATTTTCCTGTGAGTCCTGCATGTTCAGTTTATGCAGCATATTGTCAAGCAGTCTAGGCAAGAGCAGTTTCTTTCCCCATGGCTATCCTTGCCACATTGAAAGCAAACTCCATAAGGAGCTTCTTTGATGCCCATCATCCTCCTGAATAATTGGTGCTGCCAGGAGTAGATATGCCTCACCGTTGAGAAAAGTCTTTCTTAAAACATTTTAAATGCCATCTTCTGTAGATCTTTGTAGTATTTGAAGATTACCTATCCATCTGAAATATATCTCTGCATATCTAGAAAACTTAACTACCATGACTGTGTTTGACTATTATAGATGACCTTATTTGTATTTCTTAACTATACATTGTATTTTTAAATGAGCTGCATAGACATAATACTTTTAAAAAAGAGTAGAAATATACATAGAGTATAACAAAATTGACCTTAAATTTGTATCAATAAACCAAAATCCATATAAATGTAAAGTATTTTGAGATTAATAGTTGGTTTTTTGGATTAGAGTTAATAATCTACCTCTTTTTCATCTTTTCTATATCATATCACCTTTTTTCTTTAGAAAGAGATTGACTATGACCATTAACCATTTATAACCAATCCCCTTTAAATGAAAACAAACAATCATAAACAATATTTTGGGAATTTGGACATAGTTTTCTATACTACTTCTTGCTGATTGAAGGCACTGATAATCTTATGAGGATCCTCAGAAAATTTAGAATTATGGCCAAGTCCTGACTGGGGTAGCCTTGAAGCTGTTGTGGATGTTGAATCACCTGGGCCATTGTTCCCATTGGAGACCTTTCAGGGGGTCTTGTTTGATCAAATCATATTAAGCTGCAAGCAAGCCACAGGTTCTTATCTCCTGTGGAAGCAAAAGCAGAACCTCTTTTCCAAAGCAACATTTTAGACCCAAATTTCAAAGTCAAGATACCTTTAAAATGCATGTGTTGGTTTAGTTTAGTAGCCCCTGCAATCAAATGTCTCTCTGCCACTAGCTCATTAGCTGTCAAAAAATTCAAAGAAAACAGTATACATAATCCAGACTCTCTGTGTATTTTCCATCTTTATATGTCTTATTTCTTTTATATTACTTTTAATATGTCTTGAAAGACTTTATTTTTTAAAACTATATTTTTCTTTTTATAACTTCCTATACTCCTTTTCTTCTTCCACTCAAGCCTATGTACATTTTTCAAACATACTTTGACCTGTTTAGAGGGTAATCTGTCTTTATTGTGTATCTGTAATCCTTTTCTGATCATTGCTTTAAACTGCTAAGTAGGCATGGCTAGGACCAAAGTAGTATCTTTGGCTGTAGGCTCCACCCTGTTTGGATTCCCAACATGGCAGAGGTACCAAGGAGATTCATGCTTACCCCCACCCCCAACTCTGGGGTCCATGTTGCCACCAGGTAGAGTGCACCCAGCCCACAAATCTATTTTGTCTGTATGAGTAAAATCTAAATCTGCCATGTAGCAAGCTACATGGCTTGGAGACACCTCTGTGTACCACAGTGTGATCCTGAGCTCAAGCTTGAATGCCACAGTGTCTCTGTACCATAGGCCGCATTAAAGACCCAACTAGGAAGCTGTTTTTGTCTCTGTTTATGTGCTTTAGAACCCCTTTTTAAAAAGCTTTCTCGGGTCTTATGTGGAAATTTCTGCTTCACATTGGTTCAGCTCCAAATGTAGCTGGAGGTTTTTTTGTGTCCCACCTGGTCCTGCAGCCATTTACAAAATAATCATTCAGAGGCTTAATATTAATTATAAATACTTGGCCTATGGCTCAAGCTTGTTACTAACTATCTCTTACAACTTAAATTAGCCCATTTCTATTAATCTATATATTGCTGCATGGCTGTGCCATTACCAGTCTGCTGGCATCTTGCTCCTTGGTTGGCTGCATGGCATCTCTGCAACTCCGCCCATCTTTCTCCCTGTATTCAGTTTGGCTTTCTCACCTAGCTATATTCTGCCTTGCCATAGGCCAAAACAATGTTACTCATCAACCAATAAAAGCAACACATATTCATAGCGCACAGAAGGATATCCCACATCACTTGTGCCTATAGGGTCTGCTGATTTTGCTAGAGAGGGCTGTTCAAGGGAAGGATCCTGTGGTAGGTGGGATTGGGCAGCAGAGAGGGTCTTGTAGATTACAGAGTCCAATCGGTGGGGGTTGAGTATCCTGCCCACTGGACTCTTAGCTGCTGGAGGGTTTGGGGGGCTAAGATGGGATGGGGAAGCACATAGGATGTGCCTTAGGGCTAAGGTCCTAGAGGTTGGGACAGTTTATTTGGGAGACCGGTCACTTCTTCCAATTGGTACAGGTGGTGCTTGTGCTTCTAGGGGTTGCTGATGTTGCAGGGATGGTTGGCCAGGGGAAGGATGATGGGTTCGGTGGGTTTGGGCAGAGGGTCTTGTAGGTTACAGAGTCCAATGGGTGGGGGCAGTGGTGGAATGGCCTGCCTACAGGACTCTTAACTGCTGGTCAACTGCTGGGGTTCACAGCTAGAATTTCTTAAACATTTTACCCTCAAGACCTCTGTGTGTTTAAAACATGGCTCCCCATTTCTCCGTGTCTTTTTTGGGGTCCCGTTTTCCAGGTAGCCTCACTGGTGATGTGAGTAGCAGTCTAGTCATCCTTGTTCCACATCTAGCATCTTCCTATGAGTGAGTACATACCATATTTGTCTTTCTGAGTCTGGGTTACCTCACTCAGGATGATTTTTTCTAGATCCATCCATTTGCCTGCAAACCGTGTGATGTCGTTGTTTTTCTCTGCTGAGTAGTATTCCATTGTGTATATGTGCCACAATTTATTTATCCATTCTTCAGTTGAAGGGCATCTAGGTTGTTTCCAGGTTTTGGCTATTACAAACAATGCTGATATGAACATAGCTGAGCAAGTGCTCTTGTGGTATGATTGAGCATTTCTTGGGTATATGCCCAGGAGTGGTATAGCTGGATCTTGGGGGAGATTGATTCCCAATTTTCTAAGAAAGCGCCATATTGATTTCCAAAGTGGTTGTACAAGCTTGCATTCCCACCAGCAGTGGAGGAGAGTTCCCCTAGTTCCACATCCTCTCCAGCATAAAGTGTCTTCAGTGTTTTTGATCTTAGCCACTCTGACAGGCGTAAGGTGGTATCTCAGAGTTGTCTTGATTTGCATTTCCCTGATGATTAGGGAAGTTGAGCAATTCCTTAAATGTCTTTCAGCCATTTGGGATTCCTCTGTTGAGAATTCTCTGTTTAGTTCTAAAGCCCATTTCTCAATTGGACTGTTGGTCCTTTTGATGTCTAATTTCTTGAGTTCCTTATATATTCTGGATATCAACGGGACCCCAAAAAAGACACGGAGAAATGGACAAGATCTACATGAATAGCCTGGTCATGAGTGGGAACAATGAAGGGCGACAGTATAGGGAAAGAGTGGGAGATCCTAGCTGGATCAAGAAAAGAGAGGGAGAACAAGGAATAGGAGACCATGGTAAATGAAGACCACATGGGAAGGTGAGAAGGGGAGGAAGCAGAGAGCTAGGGAGGCCCACGGAGATCCACAAAGATACCCCCTCAAAAGACTGCTGGCAATGGTCGCGAGACGGCAGGAACTGACCTACTCTGGTGATGGAATGGCCAGACACCCAAATAGTGATGCCATAAACCCCATCCAAGGACTGAGGAATCTGAAGGCAGACATCCACGGCTGGGCCCCTGGTGGAGCACTGGGAGTCTAATTAGTGAGTATGAAGAGGATTTATATGAGCGAGAATTGTTGAAGCCAAGGTTGGATAAAGCACCGGGATAAATAACCAAATGAATGGAAGCACAGGATCTATGAACCAAAGGCTGAGGGGCCCCCAACTGGATCAGGCCACCTGAACGGGTGAGACAGTCAGTTGGCTTGATCTGTTTGGGAGGCAGCTGTGCATTGGTGCCAGGTCCTGGGCTCGTTGCATGAGTTGGCTGTTTGAATCCTGGGACTTATGCAGGGACACTTGGCTCGGTCTCGGAGGGGGGAATGGACCCGCCTGGACTGAGTCTACCAGGTCAACCCCGGTCCTCGGGGGAGACCTTGATCTGGAGGAGGTGGGAATGGGGGGTGGGCTGGGGGGAGGGGTGGGCGAGAGGGGGAGAACAGGGGATTCTGTGGCTATTATGTTGAACTGAATGGTGTTGTAAAATAATAATAATAATAAAAAAAAAAACCAAAAAAAAAAAAAAAAAAACATGGCTCCCCCAATATTCTTCATCTTCTTCCTGAAAACTGACTCTCCTCCAAGCAAAGTGTAGAGTCCTTTAGATTCCTTGAAATGTCCATGAACGTCATGGCTGCTTCAACATACATAATGTAATTGAAATGTTGCTCTTTCTATCGACTGGGTGATAACAAAGTTGGTATCACCTTCACTTGGCTCAATCTTGCATTTAGGACACTTATCCTCACATTTTAGCTGTCATACATGATTGTCAGGTCCCAAAGAAACTTAGGACAAATGGCTAACTAAGGTGTCTATGATATTAACATAACAAAGCAGACAATGGCCACCAGCCTCTCACAGTATAGCAAGTACCTGGTATAGAGTCCAAGCTTCTCTTAACACTTCTCATCCTCACATACCCCTATACTAAATCTCTCCAGTCCCTGAGGTTTGTTTCTCTCTCCTCAGCTTCTCTTTTTTACAAACCATCCATTTTGGCCACATGCCCTCTTGGTCCTTGTGCTCTTGATTCTCAGCTCTTTTTGATCCCTTTCTTTTCTCTCCTCCTGCTCTCCCCTCTTCTCTCTCCTCTCACGGTCTAGTTCAGTCTGCTGGACATATCTAGTTTACCACTTTCCCTGCTCTTCCCTCTTCCAGATGACTATGGCTGTATTCTATAATAAAAACATTCTCCTCAGTCATACCTAGTATCTAGCAGGCATGTCCTCATTTTCATTCAGGAAGGAGCCTGAGGACAAGAGGGAGGTTCCATGCAAATCATTTTTGGAATGTGCATTGAACCTGCAGGCCAGTGCACACTTGCTCAACACTGAGATCTATCCCGAATCCTGCTTCTTGTTGCTGACAGTCTAGATAAGTTCTCAGCTGGCAGCCTTCATTAACTAGCAGAGATAAGAAAAAGAGACACTTGAGTGGTCTTTCCCATCCTTTTTGCCATGACAGCAGAGATTGAGTAAATCAGAGGGTAGTGTCCCTGCAATGTGGCAGATTTATGAACAAATAAGAGAGTGCTTATTTAAGCCATTAAGTTTTGAGGTGATTTGTTACCCAGTGAAAAGCAAAGAGAACACCTATTCAAGCACATGCAGTACTCACAAGAGCCATTGGAGGTGAGTGGACCATTAGTATTCTCATTGTGTGCATGCAATAACTAAGAAATAGTAAAAGATTTCATTGAGTATCATGCAACTAGTAAATGATAAGGAAAGCCAAACATGTAAGTTCTATTTGCATAGATAAAAAACGCTTAATTCTTGGTGCAGAATAGAGAAATGGCTCTGGCAGCGCCTGCTGTTCCCCTGCTTTAGTCCATACTGCACTCTTAACTCAGTCAGTCCTTACCTTGCTTGATGCCCTGACTCTAATCTCAGGCATTCTTGAGTTCCAGCTACCATACTACTCCAGGTCATTAGCTCCCTGGTGGCACCTACTTTTCCTGGTAACTCTGAAGATACCACCCACTCCTTTCTTTCTGGAGCTCCCTTGAAGGCTGTAAGGTATTGCTCCTCACTGATAAATATTCCCTAACATTTGCATCTCCTCTACTAACATTTTGTAAATGAAGTGGGAATTAACCTGTCACCTCCCTATATTCTCCAATGAGCTGAATGCTGAACCACTTATCTTATAAATCTAGCTTAATCTACATTCTAATGTCTTCTGCACCCTTATTATTTTGTTTGTTAAGTCCAATTAATATGCTAAGAAAATCACATACTTTAAAGAAAAATTATTCATATAAGGTTATATTTTTTAATAAAAATTAGGACCCATAACCTTTCAAAATTAACATAGATTTGGAGAACTTGGAATAGGATATATGAAATAATAAAACATTTTAAACACATTGAAACCATAATGGAAAATCAGAATAAAGGATGATCATGTTGAAACTTTCTTAAAAATGAAACGTTAGACAAAGTGAACATGTACATTTATAATTTAAATAGCTCAACAAAGCACTGAAAATTTACTTCATTCATATCAGAACATGTTAATCAATATAACAAATTTCCTTCAAAGCAGGCTTTTTTACTTTGCAAATTTTATATTGTTTACCTCTTTGGAGCACTGTAATTCCATGTAGACAATGGACCTTTTGATTTGCTCCAAAGCTACTAATTTACTGTAAGGTTCATGTCACTAAAATTTTATTTGAATTTTTCTGGTGTGGTAAATGGAAAAAAATTATAGCCATCCTTCAATAACATTCTCTTTGTAATGTGACTTCATAGTTTCTCATTTTATGAGACTAAACACCCTTTGACCTGAGTCTGTATTGGACTGTGACTTGGTGTAGTCAGTACAGAAAAATAAGTGATGACCAGCTAATTTCATTTTATTTTCCACTTTACTTGGGTATATTTTAAGCTTAGGTACACTGTAATTTTCTTTCTTTACGTCTCATTTATGTGAATTTTGAAATTTTTTTTTTATAATCTATGTATGTTTGTTTGTAGATGAATGTGGATGTGGGTATTCACAGATGCCATATCTGAAGGTCTATGAAAAGTCTTTATTCTTGCATAGATTTGCTCTATCTCCTGTTTGAACCACCATGGACTGTGTGATATTATTTCTTGTCTCAGGAAGAGATGAAGGTACAAATTCCTAGGGGAAAGTTTTGACTTAAGTGAAATCAGTCAAAGCAGACAAACTAACCCATGCTGGCAGACAGACAACATCCAGAAGCAAACAGTTCCTGGTGGTCTACTGAGAACTTTCAGACTTAAACATCATGCCACAAATCCTACTTGTCTTTGCTCATCTGAAACCCGAAGCCAAATATTCATTCTCTCCCTGAGTTACAAGCACAAAGCTGGTTTTTCTTCTTTTATGTGGCCATCAATCTATTCTATCCAATACATCCATCATTTAAGAGCACATGTTTAAATGACTTCTTTCTCCTACAAAGCTGTTCTGTGTATACTTAATTTAAGTCCTCTCCACATTTACATTTTTTGTTCTATTTATCTTTGCATAACTTAACTTCTCACGTCCTTCATTTTTTTTTTCATTGGGTTCTTAAAAATCATCAGCAGGTGCTTAAATTACTGAAACAATTTTATAAACTCATTGCATCCTCAATTTTAGATTCACTGTCAAGTGTCCTTGTGTTTTATAGCTTCTCCAAAAAGACAATGTATTTTAAGGATTTTGGAGACTGGTTGTCAGGGTGTAGAGTCTCTCAAAGATACCATAGGATTGTCGTCCCTTTAATGGTCCTTAGTAAGCTGAAGCCCTCGAACTCTCCTTGAAGAATGACCTTCATCCTAGACAAGCAGGATATTTATTCATACAAATACTAAAACACCAGTTTGACCCTGAAAATATATAGCAATAAAAAATGTGTGCTGTATTAAGTACATCAGTATAGGGACAAAGCAGACCATAAATTATGGTTATCTTGCAGTTAACATCTGCTGGCATTTCAGACATCTCTTTAGAATGGCCTGAATTTTTTCTAAAGTCACTCTAGATAGCCACCCTTCAGCCAATGCAAATGACATTTTTTCTCTTCTGAATTGGAATAAGAAATAATTTGTTAGCTGTTGCCTTGAGCAAAATACAAAAAAAGTGGTTTGACCTCATTCATCACCTGTTTTCAATACAACAGAGGGCAAAAAAATCAAATACACACAAATACACACAGTGCTTTGGCTAAGTCCATCAAAAGCAGACACTCTTCTTAGTAACTGTTGGTCATTATCTCTTTGAAGGACTCATTTACCCTCCACACTGTCCTCCCATATTTAATCAATCACGACACTCTGATATTCTGAATGTCCAGTTCTCCTCATCTCCATTGTCACTTTATTTTACTTCATTTGCTCATATTCTATTGTCTGGAAAAATATGTTACTGTAAGTAATATCTCATTTCCTAATCTAGATTTTTTTCATAGTGCCAATAACATATTTTCTAAGATATAGATTAAATTTATGTGTGAGTGCAGGTCTCTGTGATCCAGATGCCCATGCTTTATCACCTTTGGCCTTATTCTCTGGAGAGAGGGTCTCTTTCTGAATCTGTTCCAAGGCTGGTAGGTAGCAAGACACAGGAAGCCTCCTGTTTCTATACATCTGTGATTACACCTGGCTTTATCCATGAGTAATGAGGGCCTAAACCTAGGCCTTTAGTTGATGAGGCAAGTGTGTTTTCCCACCAATTTATCTGCCCAGCTCCCAGCCTGAAATATTCAAGTCAACCTCTCAAAAATATTTTTGGCTACCAGATACACTAATAAATTCAAAACCTGTGACCACAACTGTCTTTAGCATCCTTAACCTATTAAAATCACCAGTAGATTTGAGGCACTGAATTATCAGGCACAGTCCTATTTACCATCTCTCCAAGAACTGCTGCTTTAATTCTTTCCCTGATGCTCAGTGAATGCAACTTTAAGTTTGTACTTTGCTCACCCAGACAGGTGAACCCCTCTTCCCTCAGTTTTTTTTTTCACCTTTTTAATTATTTTACTGTAACAAGTCCCCAGACATTAGTAGGCCCCCAGAGCTTAGCACACTGACTCCATGATGGAAGTACCATTCAGACCATAAAACTCAGCATGTAGACAGTACCACCAGCCAAACAAAAGCAAAGACCTAATCCATCAAAGTCCAGAGTTCTGGGAAAGTCTCTAAATGTACTAACCTTTCTTTTTTTCACTTCTATGGTTTTACTTCTGGCTAACTGTTCTTGTTAACTGAAGAATGTCAAGTCAGAATACTGTGTGTGTGTGTGTGTGTGTGTGTGTGTGTGTGTGTGTGTGTGTGTGTGTGTGTGCTTAAAAGCCCACTCTGAGAAAGGATTAGTGTTATGCTGGGGTCCTGAACACCCAATATAGTCACCAGCTGGCTTATCAAGACTTTCTATTGGTTTAAATACATATCTGGGCAGTCTTTGAGTATAGATGTCCCACAATATGACAAAAAAAGAAACCCACCACAACAAAACAACCTCTTCAGATACATTCAAGCATTCATAAAATACATCCTAGTAACTAACACACACACATACACACACACACACACACACACACACACACACACACACACACACAGTATGGTGGCTCACTTCAGTTAGGCCACATATGCACCATGTGCACCATGTCCAGCCATTTGGCTGTTGTAGGTATCATACATGTGTTTTGAACACTGACACAGACTGACTCAGTATTATGACTTCATTACAGCTCAGGTGTGAAGACTCTTAATACTGACACAAGAGCAGCCAAGAAAAGGCCAAAGTTGATGAAAACTGAGGATCGTAATTCCTGCTTAGAGAATCAAGATACTGCACTGATGACATGTCCTGTGCTGCTCATCTGCTTTTGGATACACTCCAGATCACACTCTGCTGGTCAAAGATGACTGAGCATTCAATTATCTACTATAAATATATATATATATATATATATATATATATATATATATATATATATATGTATGTATATATATGTGTGTGTGTGTTATCTCTACTATAAGCTATTATCTACTATATGTGACTATTTCTACAATGAAAAAAGGCACTATGACTGAAAACTTTCAGTCTCACAATTTTAATGAGGTTTTGTGCAATCATTTAGCTAATTTAGCTATTTATCTATAAGTTTATCTATATCTTGCTAAAACAAACACAGAGATGATCATTGTGCACCTGACAGGTGGGAAGGGTGGAAGCATGAAGAGGGTTCTGTCATTTATGATGAGATCCTGAACTCCAAAGAACATAGCTAGATTTCTTCCCATTCCTAAAGACTCTTAATAATCTTTAGTTGCTTTTATGACTAAGATGCTGTTTGTAGGAACAACCATGATATATCATCAGCTGATATCTGCACATTGGTTTTCTGGATTCATACATTGGATAATTACTTAGGTCCACTTAGATAAATTATCCCAGAATACAATGCTCTTATTCCAGGAGGACATACGCATGAGAGTAAGATATAGTCTTTACCTAGTGCATCCATTGTGTTCTTACCAAAGTGGACTACATAGGGGATAGGAAACATACAAATATTAACAAGGTATGAGTCTGATGTCTGGACAATACGTCATCATTTAAGTACGACTGAATTAAAATCTAATTTTTCAAATAAAAATTCCTAAACCATCTCTTGAGAATCAAATAAATTCCAAGGACTTTTAAAGGACCACTATGTACCAAAGACTATCAGGTGAAAAGAAATGTGATTTCCAGTAAAAATAAAAGAGAAACTTGGCTTCAAGAAATACCTAGGGACCATCTGAGATCAGAAATTATTCTGGGTCCCTTCCCCTCTATAAATTAAAATGACATTTGGGAAAGCTTTTAAACTGCAAAAGTAATCTTTAGTTTTTCACAAAGTAAAATCTACACAACTCTGGGCCACAGCTGTGTAATTAACTGCAGTTTATACAGACAAAATCAGCTGTGCCCTTCCACTTTGTTAATAAAAAACTAAATTGCTACTTGGATTAGAATTGTTTAGAAGGAGTAAAAATGGAGACTATAAAGAGAAGGCTGGGATGCACGTAGAAGGATCTTTTAAAGGATCTGAAAGAGGAGACCTGAAGGTTACCAATGCAGCCACAGAGGGTTTTTTAGTCTTCTGGAAATTTCTCTCAATAAACAAGCCTAAAAAAAAGACAGAATAAAATAAAAATACAGCTTAGTATTTTTTTTAATATATCAACATAACAGCTCTAGAAAGCATGAATGTCGGTTAATTTATAAGAAATGTCCACCAAGAGCAAAACCAAATTAATTCAGCAAACAAATGTTTAGGAAAAGATAGAATTTTAAAAGAACAACTCCATTTTGACATTTTAAAAGGGGAACTGATTTTAGCAACAATCACCAGAAGTTAAAAATCAAAGAAGTATAATCAGGAAGCCAACACTCAAGTCTATCTTCTGCTTTAAATTCATAGGAATCAGGATATAGCCTCCTGGATCTCCCAGCACCACAAAGAATATATAGAGTCGTCTTTGGTCAGCGAATGTTTAGGCAGTCATGTTGGTGAGATTTTTCAAGTCAGTCCTGAAAACATAACTATAAATAACATTATAAAGACTTGATTGTGTTATACTTACATATTTAGGAATACACACACACACACACACACACACACACACACACACACACAAAAAAAAAAAAAAAAAAAAAAAAAAACAATTAATGAGGGCCTGAATTTGGAAGAGAGAAAGGAAGTCTGTATGGAAGGATTTGGAGGGAGGAAAGGGAAGGGAAAATAATGTAATTATTGTTGTAATCCAGGCAAGAAAATTACAGACCACCACACATACAAGGCCAAGATTATAGTCCTTTATTAGTCAGCGACTGGGAGGAGATTCTTGTCCCCAAAGAACTTTTGGCATTGAAGCTCAGGGGTACAGTGTTTACAAGGAAAAAAATCCACAAACATTTAATGTCATTGTTGTGAGATGTAGGTCAAGAGAACCTGGTGATATTTGTCTCATTCACACATTGATCAGCTATTTCTGCCATGCTTCTGCACCGTGGCCATACTCATTCATGGAAAGTTCTGAACATGCTGCCCAGGTGGACATGGCTATTCAGAGAGTTAGGGACTGAAGAGCTCCTGAGCAGACACTAAATGGAGTCAGGGTAAAACTGAAAGTTAATGACATCATATCAGTCACTCTAATTATATGATAATCTCAAAAACTAGAAGAAATAAGTTTTAAAACAATGTTTGAGTCAGGATAAGGGATCACTCCATGGCTTTTGTCATAATGTAACTTGAAGCCAGCAGTACATCAAGGAGCAGAGGTGTCAAAGTTTGAAGGTGAATCCAGCATGTTTCTAGAGATCATATCTGTTCTTGTGATATTTGAAAGGTAGGAAGGCAAGTTAGATGAAGTCAAGAAAGACAGCAGCTACGAAGAGAGGGATGTCATACAGGACCATTGACACTGTTGTGTTAGGGCAATGACAGAGAAAACTGGGAGAAGTTGCATTAAAAGAAACTTTATTTATAGGGATATATAGGCTCATGTGGATATATGTACCTAAGCAGCATAAGCTAAAAATAAAATGTGGGCTTTTACAGATATATTCTTAAAAATATACATTATAAGACAAACAAACAAAGTTAATTAAAGAACAACAGAGAAACTCTGTCTTGGAACAAGGTATAATACACTATGCTAATACACAAAGATCCTTGTCACTGGTATTAGTTGTGATCTCAGTGCGTGATATGTAAGAAAATGTTTGCTTTAAGGCAATAATTACCAGATTACTCTGCTTTTTACCACCACACTAAATATTGGACATATAGCTACCTATTTGTTAAGGGAACATATTTTGCTAATAATTTTGGAGGTAGGAAGTTGAGATGCAGAATAATTCTCTGGGCCAAACTGGCACCATTATTTACAGGTCAGGTATGCCTGCTTGCAAAAGGTCATTCATAGATAAGCTTGCTGACTTTTGGTATTTCCTCATAGAAGGAGGAGCCAGAGGGCCATGGGACCCTCACCTGATTATCCAGTTACTTTTCCTAACCAGTTGTACATATTGCATTTGACGATGGGAAGGGGCTAGAGTGTATGGATGTGGAAAGACTGCTCCACCATAGGGAAGTTACACTGGGTGTTCATCTTCTAGTTCAACCATAGACTGCAGTTACCATTTTCTGAGAAAGACCAAAAATAAGCAAATAACAGATTGCAAAAACTGTGTATTATTGGTGAAATTATTAAGGCCACTCCACATAGTTAAAAGGAAGATTTATTTAGTGGGTGACTTACAAATGAAGGAATAGGTAGATTGAGGGGGTCTGGGGAAGGTGTATCGCAGTCCAGTGGTGTTCTCTGGAGCTCTGCTCAGTCAACCTCCACCGTCTAGGGTCCAGGAACAGAGAGAGCGCTCTCCCATCCAGGTCTCAGGTCTCCAGACGCCTCCCTTGGCCCCGCCTCGTAGGCGTGACAGTTGCCAGAGTCTCAATGGGTGTTGGAACTTCCAGATCCAAGCTGGAATGGCTACCCACTACAGTGTATGTGTGTGCAAAGAATATAGGGAGGATACTAAATAGAGACCATCTCTCTTAAAAATGACTGGCATTTCTCTTAAACATGATAAGAGATCAGCATTCTGTAGATGAGACACATTAGACAGAAAATGGAGTGATCAGTTATTTCTCAAGGGGAAACAGATTCTCAGGCAGAGAGGATGATGCTTATAAAATTCCTGTGCTAGGAAAAAACTTGACGGCACAAATATGTGGATTTCCAGCACTGATTTGAGAGCTCAGGGGTGTCCCAGATGAGGTGTGGAAAGAAAAGTTGGTCTGAGCCGATCCCATGAGCCCTGGGAAAACACAAACTCATCACAAGTGAATGTGCAATAACAAGCTCCAGAATCCACTAAAGGGAATGCATTGCCTGTTTTTGTCCTTTATGATCACCCTGACAGCCTCATAGAAAAAGTTCGGAAAATATAATGTATCAACTGGCTTTTTCAGTCAATTACACAATTGCCACAGCGCTCTGGTCATGTGTTCAGTGCTAGCTTAAGGCTGTGTGGAGATTCCAAACGTCTTACCTGAAAGAAAATAGGAGAAAAATACTGACTGAAAATTGAACACTCTAAATGCAAATGACACTTTAAAATTTTAAGCACATCTCCATTCAACACACAAATACTACTGACTGGAAGGAAATACTTTGGAATTGGAAAGTGCCTATGCTAGTCTCACTCCTTGAAAAAGACATTTAGCTGGACACAAGGTCTTCTAACACTACAAATGAATTGTTTTTGAAAATGATTTGCAGTTATATAAGTCCTCTAAAAGAAAAAAATGAAGTGAAAACAATCAATGAAGAAGCCTCAAAATCCCCACTCTCTTTCTCTGCCCCAAGCATGTAGGTGACTATTCCTGTTACTGTCCCTGCTATGGGACATTAGGAACAGCTACTGTATTTTTTCTGATCAAAGTTCTGTATTTACATAACTTAGTCCTATTTTTAAAGTACTTGAGACACATTTAGAATATAACTGAAAGCCAAATTTGCCTAGTGAAATAGCTGTTTTAGACAACTGTGACTTATTTCTGACATATGCTGTACAAGCAATTGTGTTAGGATGGCATCCATCAGATGTAATGGGAAGCTAAAAATTGGCACTATCATATTTCATCCCAATAAAGGCATACATTGAAAGTTCTAATATGTAGCCCACAAATGTAAAATCTCCCAGTTGATTTTCAAAGTATAAGTTTGCATGAAATAAAATAGCAGAAAACATTCATTTCTCAAAACTAATGTAGTCATATTGTTTATAATTCCATTTTGGTGGGTTGAAATTAATTTCTAGACGATAACTGTTTATAGTATCTAAATCAACATGACTTTCATTATCATTTATAAAATGTGCTTGCTAATGGTGTGTCTTTTTGCATTTCATATTCTTTTGATGCATTGGCCAATCATTGAGTTAATTTTATGCATTTTCACTGTACATGGATATCTATTTATCTAAGCTAATAAAAATGACTTTGTCAATCAGTTCTAATGGAGAACTTCATCATACAATTTCACTCTAAATTTAAACCATATTTCTTTTCTCCTGAAAACTAATAGCAGTGCAATCTGGAAAATGTCCTTGATATAAACAAGAGGAAGATTTCCCAACTTACAGAAATGAAGTAGGAAGTGAACAGTGCCACAAAACTTCCTTGGTATTCTTTCATGTATGTTCAAGTGTCAGCGATCATATTCTCATTAGAGAATAAAAACTAACAAGATGGTGCAGCACACTATTACTTTTAAAGAGTTGCTAATGCTAGTTAGTATTGACTGTTCAGGATTCCTAAAAAAGAGACTTTGAGCACAAATTACAGGAATGTGTTGGCATGAGACATGGAAATGTCAGGAAAAGGATTCTACATCCAATGCAGAGTCACTGCTTGTGTAGATGTTGAAGTCACAGGTTAAGTGTCAGGAGGATTGAAGGTAAGAGTTGGGGATCTGCAGATAAAAGTTCAGGCCAGAAAAAGCATAGAGGAGAATAAAAGATGATGTCAGAGGGTATCACTGATCAGGTAGGACTTGCGTACAGAGGTAAGTATCCTCCCTTCTCCCCAGACCAAAGAGTAGTGGGATTTCAATAGTGACACCCGTTTTGAAAATAAACTTGGAGTGTGAAGCTCCAGGGCCCCCTTGGGGTATCTGTGTATAAAACTGCAAAGCAGTGTGGTTGGAATGATGGGTAGGTTTATGCAATCTCCAGTAAGTGTCTGCATAAATCAACATCATGCAAGTGAATGGCTCTTACACCAGTCATGTAACTTTGACCTTGGACCATTCAGCTCTACGCTTGATGACACACAATGGCAGAGAGATTAGTCCTGTAAATTTTATAGGAAATAGCAGGTACAATTGTGGTTGTTCATATTATTTGATAAATAGTAAGTGCATTACACAAACATAAAATTACAAACCTTTCGTCATTTTTACAAAAGGTCCTTGAAAGAAATAAATTTCTTTCAAATATGAGAATACCTGAGGAACCAGTGTTTTTAGCTTTAAATATATAATCCATTTAAATATAACTTAAGATATTAAATGCAGTATTAGATTGCACTAATTGACAACATTTATAACTATAAACTAAAAGTATTAAATATATGCAATTTCAAATGAATGATTAGTTTGTATCTGATTGGCATAAACTTAATCATGATTTGATAATACATGTGTTTAGGAAGATTTATTTTGCTATGAAGACATCACCAATGTGCATACTAATGTTTTGGGTGAGCCAGTTTAACAGAAAATGAAAACATCTTGTTATTACTTATATTGGACAACTGAGAAGCTGTGTTCTCAGGTTGTTATTACATGTACAAGAGTTCTCGATTTAAAAAGAAATAACTTTTTTTTCATGAAGGATTATAGGTATCCCCATAGGGTTGTTTAAACAATACTCTCCAGTCTTCTAAGAACCAGTAAAAGAAAAAAGGACATATGTTTTCAGTCACATATGGGATTTACTGAGGTTTTGTCGACTCAAGTATTAAACTGAAAAAAAAAATGAATTCTTTACTATTAATGTGGCTCAGAAAATATTGAAAACCAGGCTTGGGAGATGATGGCTCAGTTGTAAGGACCTGGAAGTGAACTGGATTTTCTCAGCAGTAGAGAGGCAAATACAGGCAAATGTCTAGGTTTTTCAGGTCTGTTAGTCTACCCAAACCCTTAAGCCCACATGCCAGTGAGAGAGACAATCTTAAAAAAATCAAGGTGGCTCATCAAGCATGGTGACACACAATTTTTATTCCAGCACTCAGGAGGCAGAGCAGGCAGATCTATGTGGGTTCAAGTCCAGCAATGTCTACATGAGTTCAATGCTAAGGCTACACAGTCTCAAAATAAAAAGTCAATGTGAACAGTACTGTGGAACAGCATACCACCCAAATGTTGACCTCTAGCATTCACATGAGTTTGTGTGCAAAGAGGGAAAAGTGGGGAAGAGGAGAGAGGAGGGGAAGAAGGGGAGGAAGAGGGAAGGAGAGAGGAGAGGAAGATTGGAGAAGGGACGAAAGTTAACATGTCCATAGTGTACAGGAGGTGGGGCTTAGATGCAGATGGGTCTAGGTGGTGTGAATATATCGAAGACAGTGATGGGCATATCAGGTGCCTGGGCTGTGTTCCCTGGAACACGGAAAAGAGGATCCAGAAACCCTAGTTCTATGTAAAGGTAGAGCAGATAAAGCTATGGTGCTTTGAAGAGGTCAGATAATGGAGAGACTCTTGTTTTACACCTTGTAGCATGCCATGCAGTTTTATGAGATTTACAGTAAGTGACCAAATAAATCAGCTCCACCTGACCTAATGGCTCTTTTCCCCAGGGATCTGACTTTGAACTTCACCTATTCAGCTGTGTTATTTATGGCACCTAATAGTACAGAGAAGTCTGTTATAAACGCTGAATTACTCACTGAACAAGGTATCTGCAGTATCCATGCAATCAGCTCTCCTAGTCAGGGAGGCTCCGTTGGAGACACTTCCATCAGTATACAGATGCTACTTTTGTTTCAGTCATGATCTCAATCTATATACGTGCACTCTGAGGCTCAAGAAAATTGGCTGATTTCAGAAGATATGGGGTAGGCTGATCTTGGCGAATAGAAATAGATGATAATGACCCAGAAATAATTTTACAGTGAGGTGTCAAGTATCAGACTGTGGGGTTATCAGGGATGATCAACTAAATGGGCAAGGAGCAAGAGGCTGTATCCCAGAAAAAATGAAGGGATGAATAAATTTCTTAGCCTTCAGCACTAGGCATTCAACTAAGTGATTTTATTGTTGGAGATGTGAGCATCTTCATCCCCTGGATCAAAATAGGCATAAAAGAATCCAGGCAGAACTTCGAGGACAAGCCTAGCAACACCAGGACCTATAACTAGTGCATGTTGCCCAGGCCAGCCTTAAAAATATCCTTTTTATTATATCTACTATGATACTAAATATCCAAGGCATTCTTTCTAAAAAATCATTGTTGAAATATATGTTAACTAAAAGACAATAATATTTAAAAATTATTAAGTAAATATCAGTTACTTAGCAGTGCTTATCTTCTTTTACAACTTCAATTTTGTACATAATATTTAAATAAATAATAAAAGTAATGTTAAAATTGAGTTTTATTGCAGGTTTTAAGTGTGTTTTCAAATACAGGAAAGAAGAGCTGTAGTAAATTATTTTCCAGTTTCTCATCTGTTGGGGAAAGGCTTCTAAGCACACCACCCAATTAGCATATATTATAATTGAGCAGATACATAAGAGAAGTGCCATCATACTTGGCTCTATTTGGGAATTTACTGTTAGCACATACATTGCTATTTTGTTATAGGTAAAAATAAAGATTGGAATTTTTATTCATGTAGATCATCCTATAAATAGATAAATGGATAAATATGTGGTTATACTGTTTTCAAATATTTCCAAAATGTTTAAAGTGGGTAAACTATTAATACTTTCTGAATTTTAATTCATATTTTGGATAGCCAGGTGATGATGTAACAAAGAATTTGTTAAGTAATCAAATTTATGAATAAGAGCTTGACTTTTTATTTCTTGAAAGGTATTCCATGCCCAAATTAAATTATTCAGTATGGCATTTGGAAAAAAGAAATCAGACATGAGCCATTAATTAGGGTTAATTAAAATTAAGCAGTTTGAATGAACATTTGTCAGTGCTTCTATTATATCATCAAAGCAATTTTAATTTATTCAGCACAGTCAGAGCGAATGAGGCCTCTCATCAAGTACAGTCCTCTTGAGAGAAGATGGCTGCCATTGCATTGAGGCTGTTCCCCTGGAGATTCGCATGATACATAGGGAATGGTATAGAAGGTGGACTTACTTCAAATGAAATATTATCGATATTTCTTGCTTCTTCATGAATAAACTGAATTCCTCATTTGGGTATGAGAATGCTCCCAGAGATAATCAAATTTTATTCATACATAATATTTATAGAGTTATCATCCTCAATCAAAATGTTAGTTAAATTCACAGAGGCAGGACTTTGCTCATTTCCTGGCTCAGAGATAGAACCCTTGTGTAAGCAAGTGTCTTGGCATGAGATGGAAGTCAGCAAAGTTTAACTTCATAAAGCTCAAGTTGGGATGAAGCAATAAAAGTACACCCACATCCAAGGTCATTTCCAACTCATGCCAAAGCAGATATGAATTTCATCAGCTTTTATGGAATTGATATTTATTTCACTAATAAGTAAGTACAGTTTATTTTATTTTTTGTGTGAGTGAGCATGATATGTATGAATAGTGTGCATGTATATATGTGCATCTGAGAGTCCATATATGAGTGTGCAATTTTGCTTTTATGCCTACTTTGTGGAAGGTGAGGGGAAAACTTTGAGTGTTGGTCCTCCCCCTCTACCTTGACTGAAACAATCTCTTACTGTGCAATGCAAGTTTCTTAGGTTCTTCTGTCTCCACCTCCAATCTTATCACAGGCAGCCTGGAATTACAAGTACACGTGCTTTGGATAGGTTTTGGTGATCACAGCCCTATTCCTCACTCTTCAGTATCAAGCACTTTATCTATGGAGTGATCTCCCAAGACCTTAGTGAGCCATCTTTCACGTCCAGGGTCTACTCTCTATACATCTACAACTTCTTCCTTTCTAGTAAGTACAGATTTTAAAAAGAAAAACCTATTATTAGTGTATAATTAGAGGTCTTCAGAGGAACAGACATGGGGTTTCTTTCTCTAAATCTTACTCTCTGTCTTTGTCTGCCTATGTTCTTTATGTGGTTTAATCTTCTAAAATCAATTATTCTCAGTTTAAATGTTGATTTTACCCCCAAAATAGGAACAAAATGTAAAAAAAAAAAAATCAACCATCTTCATAGAAACATCCAGGATATTTGACTAAATATCTTAGCACAGAGATGCAGCCCATGAAATTTGTTCTTACGATGACAGTATGCTATATATTGCTAAAACTGTTCCTGTTATACACTTGATGAAAAGCAGAAGAATCCAGAAACAGATATAAGAGAATACAAAAATATATGTCACAAAGCCTATGAGTTGTACTGATTAGTGTGCACACTGCTGTTTTTGTGACCACACAGAGTGAGAGTGGGAAGTCTATCTCATTGAATAGTTGAATTGGTATTGTATGTGGCATTGAATGTTTCCATGGTTTGGTCTCTGCATCAGAGCAAACGATGGAAATTACAAAACTCCTTGTTTCTAATAATCTTTGATGGATTCAAATCCCTTAGAACATAAGGATGCTTGATCTTCCTTTCCATCTGTGGCTGCTCTCACCCCCTTTCTCCAGACTAGCGAGAGGCCCTAGGAGGTTAGTGATATTCAGATATGTCTACTCTTTATCACCATATAATTTTATTTAATATTAAAAATATAAAAATATATAAATGTACATATAGGGTATTGTGATATTTGATGCATATATAATACAATACCTAAATCATATCAATTGTATGTATTTATTTTTTAATATCTGTCATTTATGTTGAAAACATTTCATAACCTTCTAATTTACATATTTATAAAAGTATGTTTTTATGTGTATGAGAGGTTTGCCTGCATGTGTGCATGTCCATGAATGCCTATGAAAGTCAGAACTGGGTATCAGATCCCTTGGAACTAGAGTTACAAGCTGTTGTGAGCTATGTGATGTGTTATGTGGTGTGAAAAATCAATCCAGGCCTCTGCAGGAGCTGCAAATGCTCTTAACTGCTTCCCATCTTTCCAGCCCTTCTCTTCCTTTTTAATTATTAAAAAGATACAATAAACAAGTGCTACATAATCAGTATTATAATGGCACACCAAAGCTTCAAACTTCTAAATGAATTTTACTGCCTACAGATCTTTACCCAGCATTCTCCACTATCCCCTGGCCTGTGATAACTTCTATTCCAACTTCAATCAGACCAATGGTTTTACATTCAAAATGAAGGACATCATGTAGAACTTGTCTTCTGTTCCTGGATTATTATTATTTCACTTTAACATGGAGGTCTTTAGTTCATGCATGTTGTTGTAGATGACAGGATAACATTACCGCTTAACGTACAATATTATCCTACCATGTATACATGGAATGTTTTCTTCATTCATTTATCAGTTGATGGACATTCAGGTTGTCTCTTATTTCTATGGCAACTAATGCCATAATGAAAATGGAAGTGCAGGTGTTTCTTCCGCAAGCTGATTTCATTTCCTTTGAAACACAGGCACTGAGTGTGTGCAAACTTTAGGCTAGTTCCAGGTTTATTTCTTTGAGAAATCTCCATACTCTATTATTTATTGGCTACAGTATTGTATAGACCTCCAACAGTGTGCCACATTCATCCCAGAACTTGCTATAGTTTGATAAAAGCTGTTTTTTTCCTGGTGTGAAGTGGTAATTCACCACAGGTTAGTTTGCCTCGGATTCACTGCTGTTTATAAACCGTACAGTCTTCGTGATTGCTACAATTTATGAATACAACCGACTTGTGCTCTCAAGCACTCTTCATCTTTTCTCTGAGGTGATTATTTTTCAAACACCAATCATAAGCTTCAATTTTAGTGTAAATGCTGTAGTTCTTGCTTGTGGAAGAGATATAGAATAATTTATAACAATCTTCATGAAATATTGAATTTTTTTGCAACTACCATGAAAACAAACAGTGGATTAGTATTTGGAAGTGTCTTCATTTTTTTTTTGTCTTTTTGTTTTTTCGAGACAGGGTTTCCCTGTGTAGCTTTACACCTTTCCTGGAACTCGCTTGGTAGCCCAGGCTGGCATCGAACTCACAGAGATCTGCCTGTCTCTGCCTCCCGAGTGCTGGGATTAAAGGCGTGTGCCACCACTGCCCGGCAAGTGTCTTAATTTGACTTATTCACATGCCAGAAGTTACTTCTGTTGAGGATGCATGTGTGTGACACATATGCCATTTCATGGATGTCTTGGTGTCAGTCCTCACCTTCCACTTACTGTGACATAGGATCTCTCATGTTGTTGTACTGTATATTCTAGCTTGGCTGTCCCCCAACTTTCCACTGATTCTCCTGTCTCAAAAAGCCATCTCAAAAAGTGCATTATAGGGGTACACTGGGATCACAGATGAGTGCTTCAGTGTGTGGCTTTTGCATACAGTCTGAGGATTTGAACTTAGGTTGTCTGGCTTGCATAGCAAGCATGTTACTCACTGAAATGTCTATCTGACTTCCAGGAGTCAATTATTAAAGAAACAAATATTTGAAGAGTTTTCTATATTATTTCCTCAACACTCATTATTCTTCAATATCATTGCCAACTTTCCAAACCTGCAAAAATATAAGCATATTAGCAACAATGTAGTTTCTGGTCTTCTTTGAATTTTAGACAAGCTACCTACTTTGCTTTTTCTGGAATAATGACCAGGAAAGCTTTGCTTCTTGTCAGCCAAGTTTGGCAAACGTTTGGATTTAGACACTTGACTATCATTTTGAAATTATTCACAGTTGAGGACGAGGATGCTACTGCCAAAGAGCATGCACCTGGGAGACCAGGTCTAAATAATAAGTTCAGACTCACATGATTAGATTAAAGGACAAAACTACTTGTTTGGTATGTGCGGGGGTGGGGGGGTGGGGGGGCTCTTCATAGAACTAAAATGAACATGTGTCTGACTTTATCAATGTCCATTAAATCTTATATACTCCCAGCTTCATTCCAGATAAATTGTTTGAAAAGCATGACTGTATTTTGCCTGGTGACATGTAAATATATTACAGAAAAACTCTAACTAATCGTGTCATAGCCTAAGATGATTAAACAACGTCAGTTTACTCTAATGTCAGTGTTTGCCAAGATAAAGAGTCAGCAATTATTTTGGAATCAGGATTCAGTGTAAGCTTCCTGAGACTCAATTCCAGTAATTGTGCTATAGAATAAGACCAAATCAGGATTAGCAAATGTACAGAAAAAATGAAATCATTTTTCCCCTCATCCTATCATATAGCACATACTAAAATAGAAAGTATAAAGAAAGTTTCTTTATGCCTTTCAAATTTAAATACTCCTTAACTGAGAAAGAATTTGAAAGAATCATGTTTTAGATATAGAATGAACTTTTGTCTTCCACTTATTTTTAATATGTGGGTCCAGAACTAATCTTGTGTAAATTAGTGAACCCTCTATAGTCTTTTACAGATTATTTACAAAAATATCTATTTCATAAACAATCAACATAAAAATCATTTATTGATAGGATATCTTGTACAAATATCTCATCAAAACTTGAAGGTAAAAAGAATAGGAAATTGATTTTATAGAATTTTACTTTTTCCAGAAACATTGAATTTAAACTATTTTCCTTCATTAGAATTGCTTTACTTTGTGTTCTTCAATTAGCCACACCAAACGCCTGGGTGGAACATAGGAGTAGCAAAACTAATATTGCAGACTGGAGAGCAGGGGGATCTGCTTTCCAGTTCAGTGAGGGATGCTCAGCCTTTCTGTCAGGGTCATATGTTGTCAAACATATTGGTGGGAAAGATGATGCAGAGAGAAACACCCGAGTGTGCTATACAGAAGCATCATTTGGTGTGCTGGCTAGCCTTATGTCAATGTGACACCCAAACTAGAGTTGTTGTCTGAAAGGAGAGAACCTCAATTGAGAAAATGTCTCTCTAAAATGCTGTGAGGCATTTTCTTAATTAGTGGTTGATGGGGGAAGGTTCAGCCCTTTGTGGGTGGTGCTATCCCTGAGCTGGTGGTCCTAGATTCTATAGGAAAGCAGTCTGACCAGCCATGAGGAGCAAGCCAGTCAGCAGCACTCCTCCCAGGCCTCTGCATCAGCTCCTGCCTCCATGTTTCTAACCTGTTTGAATTCCTGTCCTGGCTTCCTTCAGAGATGGACTGCAATGTGGACGTGTAAGTGCAATAGACCCTTCCTTCCTCGACTTGCTTTTAGTCATGGTGCTTCACTGCAGTAATAGAAACCCTAAGACAACTGGAAACTTGTTAGAAATGTGCAGTCACAGGCTCATATTCAAACAACATTCTTAACTTATAAGGGTATTTATATCTAAAAAGTGCTGATGTGTGTGCCAGATTGTCCCAGAGATAGGACAGCTCTACCAGAATTGGATATGAGTTCTAGTTTCACAGTGTGAAACAGTCCAACATAGTGATATGTTTATGGTAAGGATAATGGGGCAAAGCCATCAACTGTCCATGAGCAGCACAGGGGTGGATGTAAAGTTCTGTGCTGTTTGCAATTTGTGGAGAGTAACATCAATTATATATTATATATATTATATAAATTTTTCAATCATTTTGCCTAAAATGAGAGGCATACTGCAGTAGAATTGGCAATGGAGTTATTAATTACAGGACTGATCCTTTAGGATCTGAATATGTTTAAATACTTTGCACTTTACTTGCTTCTGTAATTTGAGCCACCCAGTGGCTGTTTGGGAGAGATTGAGTTACATAAACTTTATAAATTTCTTGGTGTAAACATAAACACATATTTGGGCTTCCAGTAGATATTTGTCTATCTTATGAAATTGGGATTTGTATAAATATGTACATATATGCTTGTCCTACATGCATACCCTATATTGTCAAAATAAAAGTATGTATTTATAGTTATGTTCCAGAACGTTGGCACATTCAACAAGGTATATATATTCCATTTTGTTGGAATATAAATGTGTTATGTATGTACATGCGTTTATGTATGAATCTATGAATGCATATATTTACAACCTGTACAGTTGAGACACAATGTAGGTGTGTGTGTGTGTGTGTGTATGTTTGTACGTGTAAGGGTTGTGTAGTTATTTCCTATGAACTGGAATATTTCCTCTTGGAGGAAGAAGGCAGGCTCCTAAGACTCATTAAGTAAATGAACCTCCCCAGACTCAGGAAGTAAATGAAATGTCCAAGAATCCCCAGACCCCTCTCCAAAGTTATAAATTGGGAAATACTTGCTGTGGAGAGGAGACTCCCTACTTGGCAAAGATGTCTACAAGTTACACAGGAAGTTCCAGGTATGCAGTTTTCTCAAGACACCACCCAGGCTGCTGATACAGCTGCCTTTAAAGCACCCATATTCAAGTCACCCGAAGAAACTCATTGGCTCATTAAGCTACACTTGTGTAGTATCCTTCCTTTGGTCTGCCAATGGTACCATATCCAGCATGAATGACTGCTTGCTCATATCTTTCCTGAAACTCTCACATAAAAGCACATACACATGTATATAGGTATGCAGATAAGTTTAGGTCCTGTAGTTTGCTGACCTAGTCAATTAATTTATAGGCCATCTGTCAATATTGTTAATTCTTCTATTTTAGTGCCAATATAACCTGATCTCAGAGGGCTAATGCAATTACAAATTCCTCTAAACATCCTCTTAGTTCTCCAATGTTAATTACAGGCAGTCATTTTTAATATTTGGTTTCTTTGACCTATGTTGAAAATGGCATTGGAGTGTGTTGATCTACATAGTAATCTTTGCCATTCACACATGCTGCCATAGAGTAGAAAACACAATTCCATCACTGTACAATAAACCATCTTAAAATTTGGTAGTATAGAACAATGCTTTTTTTATCTGCCTTATTTTATTTCATAAAAGCCTTGAGTTTCTTCTAATTTCACTTTGATGGCGTAGTTGGCTGGGATATCTCATGCATAGCTTCACTCAACTCATACATGGTCTAGGGCTGGGAAGTTTAGGAGGCCTCTGTTGTGCATTCGGGACCTTGATGCTGTTAGCAGAGACATCTCCTTTGTCTCTCACATGCATTCTTTCCAAATACCGTTTTCCTTAAAAGGAGCCGTGCACCTCAGCAGCCTGTCTTCATCACTATGGTCTTGATGTTTGTATAGTGTGCATTTTTATTTCTTTTTAAATTTTCCCTTGTAGGGGATTGCTACAAGGGTGAAGGGCAGATACGGAAGTACTGGGAAGTGGGTGGGATTGTGGGGCATGATGTGAAATTCCCAAGGAGTCCATAAAACATTATGTTAAAAAAATTTGTAAATGTGAGCTGAGCAAGGAGGACACTAATGGACATGCCAAAGTCGATAGAAAAAAGCCTATGAGGCCTCAACCCTACACAAACAACTATAGACAACTGAGGAAAGCTACGAGCAGGAGAGGAGGGCTTCTCCAGGGAAGACCAAATCAGCTGGTTGAGTAGTGCCAAATGGCCAGCCCTGAAAACCATGTAAAACTAACATTACATGAATTGAGCAGGTTATATTTAGAAACACACACACACACACACACACACACACAAAGTGGGAAAATGCTCTAAAACATACTTTGAGAAATGTTAGATAACATTTATTCAAAAATCATCTTGGAAAGTAATTTGTCTGATATTCTGGGAAATAAAATGTTTTTCATGTCACTAGCTAAAGAATCTTTTCCATTGATAATGTTCTTCTCCTTAAGTGTTTTTTTCCCTCTTATCCTATGAAAATTTTCATTTTTGTCTTATTTTTTTTCTGAGACTTTACAATAGAGAAAAAAATGTTTTTGGAAGTTGTCCTAGTTTATGGTCCAACAAATGGTTCTTTGGTGATGAGTTCAGTGTCTTTCCCTGTGCACAGTGTGTCCTCTACAAGGAGGTTCTTGTCCCCTGAAGTTGGCTATTCCTTGTAGGTAGGATGTAGGTAGCACTAATCAGAACACACTGTGTGCCCAGAAGTGTTGTTGACTGAAGGCCAGACAGGGTCTCCTCTCCTGCAGCCAATGCTGGCTTCCCCTTGAGAGTAGAATCAGCAAGGCAGATGGAGAGGAGGGAATCTTGCCAGGCACCTGAATAGCTTTCTTGGCCCATGTGGACTCCCTACAGTCCCTTACATAAATTGTATAAAATGCTCAGTTCCATTTCCCATGTGCTTTCTATTGTTCTTTGTTGAGCATTTATTAAAAACACAAAAGAGTCTTTCCATCCACAAAAGGTGGAAAGAGTTAAAACAGGAATTAAGGAGTAAACATGCTGGTCTAAAGATCAGAAAACAATGCATATTCAACACCACAACTTTAACAGGTAATTAAAAACATGTTTGGGAGAATCAGAGTTTTTAGGTACTAACAGCATCTAATGAGCATCATTTCCATGTAAATACTGTGTTAACATTTAAAAGCATGGTTCATTAAAACTTTCTATCACATTGGAATAAAAATATCATCTCCATTTTAAAATTTTTACTTTTTTATATTTCAAATTTTCATATTTGTATACAATGTGTTGTGATCATATTTACCCCTCACCATTCCACACAAAGTCCTTCAAAACCCTTACCACAACATGTCCTCTTCTCAATTCCATGTTTCTTTAACCACGTAAGCTAAAAGATACTGCCCGTGAATGCCACACACCGGAGCATGGACAACCCACCAGGATCCATGTTCCTACAGAAAAAGGACTCTTCCTTTATTTGAAAACAGAAGTAACTCAATATCCAAAAGCTTTAGTAGTTTGAGCAGCTCTATGTCTGCAGCTAAGGTCAGCACTAAACTAAAGGTTTGCCTGTCTTCCTTAAGGATCTAAATCCAGTATAGCTTCAGATATTTGCCCTGGTTAAACTGATCTGTTAAATACCAACCAACTAGAAAGGAAGTGGAATGTCTGTTCAATAGAAATAACTCACTGGCATAACTAAAAATGAAGCTTGGAAGATATGAGTCATTATGGAATAAATGCCTTGGCTCTTTTTTTTAATATTTACTATTGTTACTGGGGGAAGGGTGTCATACAAAGAGTGAGACAACGATGGAGGGAAGATCTACTATGTCATTCAGGCGACCTTTGAACTCATGACCCAAGCAATCTCTTCAACTTCAAAAGCAGCTCCAGAATCAGGGGCTTTGCCATTTTTGCCATTGCATCTAGCAAATAGCATTCATATTTTTATCTATCTTTTTACAGCTCAGAGGCAGCTAAAAGTTTTATTGGCTTATTAAGTAGTAAGTAGAAATAACTAAAATGAATAAATTAATACTTGTGCATTCAGGTACATGACAACAGTCCCAGTTCTCAAGAGGCTAAGGCAGTTAGATTTGAATTTTAAGGTTAGTATGGGATACTCTACCACAAATAATAATAATAATAATAATAATAATAATAATAATATAACTATTAATAATAGTCAATTATCTTGCAAAATAATCACAATTGTATCATGCAAGTAAACTGTGAAGCCACAATTTTATGAACAAGACACTCGAGATTCTTTTTGCTCACATATTTTGGTGTGTACAAGCTCTAGCTCTGAACCTTAATGTAAAAATGCAGGTAAGTCAGCACAAATGGCTAAAGGAATATATTTAGAAGTCATTTCTATACCTGAAAAACATTGTAACTATACATGTGATTGGATGCAAAACGTGTGCCCCACAGATTGCAAACTAAATGATGCCAACTATGCCTATCTTGTTACTCATATCCAAAACATTCATGCAGCACCCAAACTAATATGACAGGCGATTGATGAAGCTTAAGTAGAAAGACACAGACTTTTTTTTCCAAACAGCCCTTTTTCTTGGGTATTCCAGTAGAAGGAATGATCATTCCTCACTCACTATATGATGTCATTAGATTTTGTTCTGTGCATCTTGTGGGAAATATTCAGGCTTACATCGTTGCCCTTGGGAGTCATTATATTAGAAAAGCGAATCAAACCCATTTTAAGAAATGCAAATGCATGGTAATTTCTGAAAAATATTGGTATCATTTGTGTCAAGTAAAAACATTCTCTTCGGTACTTATTGTTTGAACCCTTTCAAACCGGTGAGTTGCCCCTTGCTACTTGCACACTAATACTCATAACTAAAACACAAAAAATAAAGACAAAAAAGTAATCATTATTTCATAGGCTTAACGTGTCTGAGTCTCAAAGTATGGAAGGTTTTCTACAAGGAACAGTGTCCTCTCCATAGTAAAAGTATTACTGGAGCTGACACAGGGGACTAACCTTGTCTAAAAGGCACTGCATGCTGCTCAGTGTTTGGCTCTGTTAGCTCATAATGAGGGAACCCTTGACCTTGAGGCAGAAGCAGGATCAGATGTGCAGTTCAGCTCTTGACAGGCTTCTCAAAAGCAGAATCATTTTTAAAAAGTCAGAAATGCAAGGAAGCCTTTTATGCACATTTTATAACTCAGTAAATTTCAAAGAATCAGTGGAAATTGTTTTAGAACAATATGACTTTTCTGAAAACAAGGAATCTATAAATAATAACGTCAAAACAAATGCAAACTGGAGCACAAGTGCCTTGGTAGTTATGGGAGGTCCTGTGACATTAGTTACATTTATGAAACATGGGGAGCCCAATAACTTGATGAATAAATGGATAAGTCATAGCTATAGTTTCCAATATTTAGTGTGACTAATTTATTAGTTTTAAGAGTATAAACAGTGGGCTCAGGAAACCTCTTGCTGAGTTATTAAGTAGAACGAGACCTGAAGAAGGACCATTTATTCTATTAATTGATGATTTCAATGGGCACAAAAAGAGCACAATGGCCTTATGCTTAGTGGACTGATGGATTTGTTGTTGTTGTTGTTGTCTGTCTTTATTTTGTTTATTTATTTATTTGTTTGTTTGTTTGTTTGTTTGTTTATCTACACTCTGAAATACCTTGATAAGCAATGCTCAAGTCTGCAGAGATAGATCAGTAGCTAAAGTGCCATCACTCAAGCACAAAGACCTGTTTTGGGATCCCCAGCACTTACATAAAAACTAGGTGATGCGACATGTATTTGTAACCCCAACACTCACTGGAAAGAGATAGGTGGACCCCTAGAGTACAAGACTTGTACAAGTTCAAGCCAGTGAAAATAGCAATATGAATGGGAGAGAAGCTCATGAATCCTCATCCCTATATGAAGAACTGTTGGTGGCTGGGGGAGGGAGAGTCAATTTTTTTCTAGAGATGCCCTCAATGAGATATTATTCATGATCCAGTAGATGGCATTAAACCCATGCACATATAGGCAACAATAAGTGGACTCAGTGTGTTTTCAAACAGAGCACATGGAGTTGAGAGTGAAAAGTGTGGGAGGTGATAGGGAAAGAATTGGAGGGGAGAGGAAGAGGATGGTTTTGATCAAAACACATTGTGTGCAAGTTTGAAATTCTCAGCAAAAAAAAAAAAAAAAAAAAAAAGAAAAAAGAAAAACGTCATAGAAAAGAAAACCCCTAAATGGGGTAAGCCATGTCTTACAGCAAGTACCCAAAATAGAAATATAGTTTTCATACATTGCACAGCATACTGCTTCCCATGAATGTCCTGTTTTGGGAAGTATTTTCTTCCATATCCACCTGATCACTTTCCCCCAGCTTTGATTTCCAGCATCTGGTTTGCTAGCTTTGGTCAGTGATATACAGTCCCAAAGGAGCCTTTCCAAACACAGACTGAATTCTAAGGCTTCGTTTTCTAGACTCACTCCCTTATTGATGCTTTATAATTCATCAAACCCTGGCTGCAGAACCTCCCTTCACATTCCTTTTCATCTTCCACCTCGAAAGAAAGTACCCTAAACTTGCTGTTACATAAGCTTACCTAACACTGTCAACTTACCCGATTTTAAAAATTTGTTTCCATATCTGAAATTCCTTTTTGTTGTTATTTTTTTTTCACCATTGCCCACTTCCTGCAGGAATAGAATTCAAATTCATTGGAAAGCCACATATGAACATGTGTCTGTCCTCTGGATGTCTTCTTGAAATTTTCTTCTTCATGAAGTATTTCCCACTGAGCGGTGGTTTGAATGAGAATGGCCCCACAATTCATATACTAGCATGCTTAGTCACTACTTAGTAGAATTTCTACGGAAAGATTATGAGGTGTGACCTTGTTGGAGAAGACATGTTCCTGGTGTGGGATCTAAGGTTTCAAAAGCCCACACCAGGCCATCTTTCCTTCTCTGCCTGCTGCCTGCAGATCAGATGTCAAACTCTCAGCTACTGCTCCAGTACCATGCTTGTCTGATGTCTACCATGAAGATCAGAGATTAACCCTCTAAAACTGTAAACAAGTTGCTCTGGTCATGGTGTCTCTTTACAGTAATATAACAGTAACTAAGACACACTGTGTCATAAATTATAATCCCTAACAAATTGTGAGTGCCTTAAAAGAGGTGTTTCATCATTCTCTGAATCCCGAATACATCTGCAGAATACTTAGAAAAAAATATATTTTTAATGACTAAACATTTATGTATTTAAAATAGCAGGGAAATGCATTTCTATAAATGATATTTATTTGTGAAGAGTTACAGCTTGCTTTCTTGTTATTTCTTATGATACAGTGTGTTTTCAGGCAAAATGGCTGGTCTAGAACTCACTATGTAGACTAAGCTGACCTCAAATTGGTGGCAAACCCCCTTCCTTTACTTCATGTGTGCTAGGATCATAGGTATTCACCACCATCACCCCCAGGCTAAGAGTTCCCTTAAGCCTTTTGTTAAACTCACTAAATATTTATAATTATGTACCACATGAGAATCTCTTGTTAGGGAAGAAAAAAATGAAGGTTTTTGATACATATTATTGTACTTATTTATGTCATATAAAGTGATGTACAAGCATTGTTAACCTAGGAAAATACCATCAGAACTTTAATTATGCTTTGCAGAGTCAGTTTTCTAATATCTGACGGAGAAACTATACTTTCATGTTTAACTCATATGTTATATGATATTCTTAACAATCATGATGAGGAAAGGGGATAATGGATTTCAAGTATGAAGTGGGCCTATGGAAACTCATTTATCATATCTGAACATCATAAACACATGCAGACATAAACTGAAAGAGTGGCCTTTGACAGGGAAGTGGAATTGGGCAGTAACCTATGGGAAAGAACTCTAGATCATGCAGCCAGTGACATTAGTGCTCGGGGCTGTTAGAAACTGAGGCAACAGTGTGCCCTGAGTTGGATAAGTGAACAAAGAAAAAATAATAATTATATTATAAAACGGTTCTGCTAAAGATTTCATGAAAATCTCAGTCTTCACCAAAGGTAAATGTATCTATCTATGTGATATTTTTGGAAAAATAATTCATAAACACAGGTTAAGAATTCTTCTAAAGCTTTTCTAGTGAGAGTTTCATGTTAAAAGCAATTGCTTTGATGTGACCCAGTGGTTTAAAACTAATTTACTCAACTTCCGCAATAGGGTTTTTAGATTCATTAAGTACTCATTTTCAAGGTTCTTTAACAACATAAATTCTACAACTAGTATCAACAGAAAAGAAGGAGCTTTTAAAAGTCTAGACGTTTAAGTGACTTTTTAAAATTTTTTTAAATTTTTTTTTATTTTATAGTTTAATTTAATTTTACATATCAGCCACTTTAAGCATCTTTTACTGAGAATGTTATAGCTTAAGATCTGAATGTACAGAGTAGAGAGTGAGTGGCAGGATGCTCTCTGACTAGATTTACATTCCAGAGATAAAACATTTACATTTTGGATAGATATGTACCTTTTTTAAATGTAATTTGAATGATTACACTGAAAGGAACAATATAAAGTAGACTTTTATGACTTCATTTAGAATACTTTGTTAATGTTGTAAGATACTATTTAAATTGTAAATCACATTTGAGACCTATGTCCTCCAACTGGAATAAAACCACAGACTATTTTATCATTATGGTTTTTAAAAGAACTTCTATATAATTCTAGGGGCAAAATAGTGTATAAGAAGTTATAACAGGTCACCTTCTTAAACTAATGAGATTTTCTTATTGTACTTTCTTCTGTGCTTACATTAATTTTATTATGTTAATGTAATTATATTTTGGTAACTCTGTATCTTAAAAGAGATGAAGTGTCTCCCCGTCATGTCTTAGACCTATTAGGTCATGTTTGGCCATTGACTTAGAGATGAAAGTCCTTTATGAAGAATCTACCGGAGTCCAAGCGAAAGGAATAATGAAATTCCTATTATGTCCAAAATTTATTAGAAATCACTTAAGGAGGGAGGGTTTGGTTAGGTTATAACCCATCATGGCTCAAGGTCCTGAATCTTGACAAACTGCCAAAATGGCTAAGATTGCTACTTCTAAATACAGGGTACCTTGAAAATAGTGACCACGGGTAAAACACTACAAATAAAGTTTTAGCTAGTTAATTTTGTTTTCCTCACCCTTTCACCAGCACAGCAAACAGGTAAGAGGTCTAAAAATTGCTTCACAATGATTATACCTTTAAACACTATGTGATTTTCTTTTCATTGATAAGCCATTATTTTAGTTTTATCTATAACAAAGACTTCAAAATTCTCAATGTATTTCTTCATGATAACAATGAAAATTGTTGTCAGGTGAAGATTTCTTCTTAATTGTAGCCTTCTTAAAGGAAGATTTCACTGGAGAAGCATTGACAGTTTAAGTAGAAGTCTACTTAGCAAAGCCAAGCCATATAATACAGTCTAGAGAAGGGGAGGAGAAGAAGAGGGGAAGAGAAAAACAGAGAAAAACATGGGGAGGAGGAAAGTTCAGAAAGCAAGCATGAGAGATTGGAGTGGGCTACACAAAGGAAAAGGAAAAGCAGCACATTGCCTTTTGAATATTTAATGATGAGTTATGTGGGTGGCATTTTCATGAGGGCAAATAACAAATTTATCCTCCTCAAATCATGATGGACAGGGTCTCCTTTTTAGGTCATTTCTTCCCATCTTCCTCTAAGGAAACCCTACAAAGGACAGATATTAAAACTGTAGTGCAATCATATAATGGATTCAGGGTCTTTTTCAGAAGCACACTCTTCACTAGTGTGCATTGTGCAATAGCATTGTGCAATGGGAAACATGTCCTACTGCCTGTGTATCAATAATGTAGGAGAGAAAACTCTGACTTCAAGGTGATTTAGCCATCAAGGGATTCCTGACCTCAAGGACACACAACTACCAAAGTAAAGTGGTAGTTTTACTTGTTTTTTTCATGTCTAACTCTTGCTCTGATCATTGTCAGAATCTTACATATAGAAGATAATCTACATATAGAAATAGAAAGGGGTAGATCATTGAACCTACTCTGAAAAAAGAAAGATATAAAAATAATAAAATAAAAGGTAGATTTTTGGATCTACTAAAAAAGGGAATATGGATATGATAAGATAAAAAGGGAGATTATTGAATCTACCTTTAAAAAGGAATTATTTGTTTTAAATAGGATAAGTAATGAAAATTTTTATCTGAGTTTATCAAATGTTACTGAACTGGACATTGTTAATTTACAAAATGAGTTTTTTTGTCTGAATCTGTCAAATGTTAATGGTCTAGACATTGTTAATGTAATTCCTGACTGTAAACTTCTTATTACTTAGACAAAAAAGGGGAAATGTGGTTGATATATTGTGTACCCCACCAAACTTTTCTGGGGGTTAGAGAACAGAAGAGCCATAATATTAAACATTGAGGTTAGGCAGTGGTAGCACACACCTTTAATCCTAGCATTCCAAAGGCAGAGATTCATGTGGATCTCTATGAGTTCAAAGCCACAGTGGAAACAGCCAGGCATGGTGACTCATGCCTTTAATCCCAGAAAGTTATGGCAGGAAGCAGAAAGATATATAAGTTGTGAAAATCAGAAACTAGAGCCTGGTTAAGCTTTTAGGCTTTAGAGGAGCAGTTCAGCTGAGATCCATTCGGATATGAGGGCAAAGAGGCTTCCAGTCTGAGGAAACAAGATCAGTTGGGGAACTGGTGAGATGGGGTGGCTGTGGCTTATGCTGCTTCTCTGATCCTCCAGCATTCACTCCAATACCTCACTTCAGGTTTAATCTTATTAATAAGACCTTTTAAGATTCATGCTACAGTCTTCACAATTTATTATAAAATATTCTACTTCTCTGAGGTAAAAAATTAATATTCTTATAAACATTTATTAATTAAGCTATAAGTAATGTTTATTAACAGATTGGAAATATTTAAATTACTTGTATCATTTTTATGCATTCACCTAATACTAATACCCAATTCTCCTAGTCAAATTGCATTTTCATTTTTCCCATTTAAGACTTGCATCATTATCTATAATGTTTTTATTTAATCTAAAATACCTAAAATAACCAGAAAATAAAATATCTTAAAGTGAAATGTATAAAAAGATTCACCCAATACAATCAAAAAGAATGAAATAATTAAAAATAAATTCAGCCTATGAGGTAAAAGATCTTCATGTGGAAAACTTTAGGACATCAATGGGACTATTGAGAAATAAACTAATCAAACATATCTCAGGTTAATGAATTGCTTAATTCATGTTTTTGAAATACCTATTCTTTCCAAAACCATTTATAGATTCAGTGAATCTCTATCAAAGCCATGATGTCATTTTTTTTTCACAGAAATAAAAACATCCTAAATAAAAAACATTGTAACAGATTATGAAGGGCTCCAAATAGCTAAAGAACTTTTGAATGAAAGAGTGTATTTCCCAATACTCAGGAAACTGAGTCCAAAGATTTGTAAGTTCAAAGTCAGCCTTGGGGGTAGGGAAGCAAAACTTACAGCCATTTCTCCTGTTTGCATTTAAAGCAAACAAAACATACAGCAATAAAAATATTCTACAGTGAGCAAAACAGTAGGCAGCCATCCTTTCACACTGAAGTGATGCCTATCTTTAAAGCTAAGATGTTTCTTAGAGACAACAGAAAGATTCTGTTTCTTGATCTATTCAACTAAACTGTATCTTTTGATTAGAAAGTTGAAGCCATTAACATTTTTTAAGGTTTACTTGTTCATTTAAAGTTTTTTTTCATTTTGCATACTACCCACTGATCCCCCTCTCTCCCCTTCTCCAGCCCCTCTCTTTCCTCCATCCCAACTCCACCCACTCTTCATAGGAGGTAAGGTCTCCCTTGGGTATTCAGCATGGACTGGCATACCAAGTTGGGGCAGGCCCAAGCCCCTCCCCTCTACATCATGACTGAGTAAGGCATGGCACCACAGGGAATGGGCTCTATAAAAGCCAATTCATGTACTCAGGATGAGTCCTGGTCCGATTGCCAGAGACTCACAAATAGATCAAGCCACACATCTGTCACTCTCATTCAAGGGGCCTAATGCAGTCCCATGCAGGCTCTCCAGCTGTCAGTCCAAGGTCCCTGGGCTCCCACTAGCTTTGGTCAGCTGTCTCTGGTTTTTCCCATCAGGATTATGTCCCCTCTTGCTCTTATAGTCCCTCCCTCCTCTCTTCAACTGAACTTCTGGAGCTTGGCCAAGTGCTAGACAATGGGCCTCTGCATCTGCTTCCATCAGTTGCTGGATGTAGGTTCTATGATGACAATTAGGGTAGTCACTGATCTAAGTACAGAGGAAGGCTAGTTCAAGCATCCTCTCCACCATTGCTATGAGTCTTAGCTGGTGACATCCGTGTGAGTTCCTGGGGATTTTCCTAGCACCATATTTCTCTCTAACTCTATAATGACTCATTCTGTCAAGATATCTCCTTCATTATTCTCCTTCTCTGTTTCTCCCCGAATTAAGCCATCTCAAGCCCTCATGTTCCTAATCCCCTCCTCCCAGTTTACACAGGAGATCTTAACCCTTCCCCATTCTTGGGTGATCCATGTGTGTAGCTCTCAGGGTCTTCCTCTTTACCTAGTTTCTCTGGGGTTGGGAATTATAGCCTGTTCATCCTTTGCTTTGTGACTAGTATTCACTTATGAGTAAATATATACCGTGTTTGTCTTTCTAGGTCTGGGTTACTTCACTCAGGATGATTTTTCTAGTTCTGTCCATTTGCCTACAAACTTTATGATGGCACTTTTTTTTTTTACTACTGCATATTACTCCATTGTGTAAATGTACCATATTTTCTTTATCATTCTTCAGTTGAGGAACATCTAGGTTGTTTCCAGGTTCTGGCTATTACAAATATTGCTGCTATTAACACAATTGAACAAGTGTGCTTGTGATGTAGTTGAGCATCATCTTTTGGGTATATTGCTGGGTCTTGAGGTTTTTCATTCCCAATTTTCTGAGATGCCAGACACACTGATTTCCAGAGTTGTTGTACAAGATTGCACTCCCACCAGCAGTGAAGGAGTATTTCCCTTGCTCCACATCCTCTCCAACATAAGCTGTCACCAGTGTTTTTGATCTTAGCCATTCCGGCAGGTGTAAGATGGTATCTCAGTGTCCTTTTGATTGGCAAATCACTGATGGCTAAGGATATTGAATACTTCCTTAAATGTCTTTCAGCCATTTGAGATTCTTCTGTTGAGAATTCTCCATTTACATTTGCACTCCATTTTTAATTTGATTCTTTCATATGTTGATATCTAGTTTCTTGAGTTCTTCATATATTTTGGAGATCAGCCCTCTGTCAGATGTGGGGTTGGAAAAAAAAACTTTCCTTATTCTGTAGCCTACTGTTTTGTCTTATTGACTGTATTCTTTGCCTTACAGAAGATTCTCAGTTTCAGGAGGTTCCATTTATTAATTGTTGCTATCAGTGTCTATGCTACAGTTATTATATTTAGGAAGTGGTCCCCTGTGCCAATGAGTTCAAGACAACTTCCCAGTTTCTCTTCTATCAGGTTCAGTGTAACTGCATTTATGTTGAGGTCTTTGAACCATTTGGACTTGAGTTCTTTGCATAGATATGGATCTTTTTGCATTCTTTTATATGTAGACATCCAGGTTTCCCAGCACCATTTATTGAAGATGTTTTCTTTTTTTTTCCATTGTACAGTTTTGGATTCTTTGTCAAAAATCAAGTGTTCATAGGTGTGTGGATTTAGGTCAGGGTCTTTGATAGGAATCCATTGGTCCACAAGTCAGTTTTTATACCAATATCAAGCTGTTTTTTATTACTATAGCTCTTAGTAGAGCTTGAAGTCAGCGATGGTGATGCCTTCAGATGTTCCTTTATTGTACACGATTGTTTTGGCTACTCTGGACTTTTTTTTTTTTTATATCAAGTTGAGTACTGTTATTTCCAGGTCTGTGAAGAATTGCATTGGGATTTTGATGGGGATTGCATTGAATTTGTAGATCACTTTTGGTAAGATTGTCATTTTTACCATGTTGATCCTACCTATCCAAGAGCATGGGAGATCTTTCTATTTTCTGATATCTTTTTCAATTTCTTTCTTCAGAGACTTAAAGTTCTTATCACACAGGTCTTTTGCTTGTTTAGTTAGAGTTAGCCTAAGACATTTTATGTTATTTGTGGCTATTGAAAAGGGTGATGTTTCTCTAATTTCTTTTTCAATCCATCTATCATTTGTATATAGGAAGGCTACTGATTTTTTTTTGAGTTAATCTTGTATCCTGACACATTACTGAAGGTGTTTATCAGCTGTAGGAGTTCCCTGGAAGGGTTTTTGGGCTCACTTATGTACTATCATATCGTCTGCAAATAACAAAAAGTTGACTTCTTCTTTTCCAATTTGTATCGCCTTGATCTTCTTTTGTTGTCTTATTGCTCTGGCTAGAACTTCGAGTACTATATTGAATAGGTATGGAGAGAATGTACATCCTTGTCTTGTTCCTGATTTTAGTGGAATCGCTTTGGGTTTCTGTCCATTTAGTTTGATGTTGGCTGATGGCTTGCTGTGAATTGCCTTTATCATGTGTAGGTATGTTCCTTGTATCTCTGATCTCTCCAAGACCTTTTTCATGAAGGGGTGTTGGATTTGGTCAAAGGCTTTTGCAGCATCTAATGAGATGATCATGTGGTTTTTTTCTTTTGGTTTGTTTATATAGTGAATTACATTGACATATTTTTGTATGTTAGACTATCCTTGCATCTCTGGGATGAAGCTTACTTGATCATGGTGGATGATTTTTTTGATGTGTTCTTGGATTTGGTTTGCCAGTATTTTATTGAGTATTCTTACATCAATGTTCATGAGGGATATTGACCTGAAGTTCTCTTTCCTAGTCTTTGTGTCTTTGTGTGGTTTAAGTATCAAGGTAACTGTAGCCTCGTAAAAAGAGTTTGGCAATGCTCCTTCTGTTTTTATTGCTCAGAATAATTTCAGGAGTATTGGTATTAGTTCTTCTTTGAAATTTTGGTAGAATTCTGCACTGAAACCATCTGGCCCTGGGCTTTTTTTTTTTTTTTTTTTTTGGTTGGGAGACTTTTAATAATAGTTTCTATTTCCTTAGGGGTTATAGGTCTATTTAAATTACTTAATCTTATCTTGATTTAATTTGGGTATATGATACTTATCCAGAAAATTGTCCATTTCTTTTAAATTTTCCAATTTTGCGGAGTACAGGTTTTCAAGGTATAACCTAATGATTCTCTAGATTTCCTCAGTTTCTGTTATTATGTCCCCCTTTTCATTTCTGATTTTGTTAATTTGGATATTGTCTCTCTGTTCTTTGATTAGTTTGGATAAAGGTTTGTCTAGCTTGTTGATTTTCTCAAAGAACCAACTCTTTGCTTCATTGATTTTTTTGTATTGTTCTCTTTGTTTCTATTTTATTGATTTCAGCCTTCAATTTGATTATTTCCTCCCATCTGCTCCTCCTGGGTAAGTTTGCTTCTTTTTGTTCTACAGCTTTCAGGCATGCTGTTAGGTTGCTAGTGTGAGATTTCTCCACTTTCTTTATGTAGGCATTTAGTGCTATGAACTTTCCTCTTAGCACAGCTTTCATGGTGTCCTACAAGTTTGGGTGTGTTGTGCATTCATTTTTATTGAATTATAGGAAGTCTTTAATTTCGTTCTTTATTTCTTCCTTGACCCATTGATAATTCCATTGAACAACTGTTCAGTTTCCATGAGTTTGCGGGCTTTCTATAGTTTGTGTTGTTGTTGAATTTAAACCTTAAGCTATGGTGGTCTGAAAAGTTGCAAGGGGTTATTCCATTTTTTTTTATATCTGTTGAGATTTGTTTTGTTACCAAGTATGTGGTCAATTTTGGAAAAGGTTCTATGAGGTGCTAAGAAGAAGGTATATTCTTTTGTGTTTGGGTTAAATGTTCTACAGATGTCTTTTAGGTCCATTTGAGTCATAACATCTATTAGTTCCCTTATTTCTCTGTTAAGTTTCTGCCTGGTGGACCAGTCTAGTGGTGAGAATGGGGTTTTGAAGTCTTCCACTATTAGTGTGTGGGGTTTGATGTGTGATTTAAGCTTTAGTAATGTTTCTTTTACAAATGTAGTTGCCCTTGTGTTTGGGGCATATATGTTCAGAATTAAGACTTCATCTTTATGGATTTTTCCTGTGATGAACATTAAAAATCCTTCTCCACCTCTTTTGACTAATTGTAGTTTGAAGTCTATTTTGTCAGATGTTAGGATAGTTACAACAGCCTGTTTCTTAGGTCAATTTAATTGGAAAAAAATTCCCAACCCTTTACTCTGAGGTAATGTCTGCCTTTGAGGTTGCAGTGTGTTTCTTGTATGTAGCAGATGGATGGATCCTGTTTCTAAACCCATTGTGTTAGCCTGTGTCTTTTTATAAGCAAATTGAGTACATTGATATTAAGAGTTATTAATGACCAGTGATTGTTTATTCTTGTTATTTTTGCTTTGTTTGTTGTTGTTGGTAGTGTGTGTGTGTGTGTTCCTTTGGGATTTGCTGGTGTGAGGTTATCTATTGCCTACATTTTGGTAGTTGCAGCTAACTTCGTTGGGTTGTAGTTTTCCTTCTAGTACTTTCTGTAGGGCTAGATTTGTGAATATATAATGTTTAAACCTGGTTTTGTTATGAAATATCTTGTTTTCTCCATCTATTGTGATTGAAAGCTTTGCTGGGTAAAGTAGTCTGGGCTGGCATCCATGGTCTCTTAGTGTCTGCAGAACATCTGTATAGGACCTTCTGCCTTTCAGAGTTTCCATTGAGAAGTCAGGTGTAATGTACCTTCATAGGCATGTCTTTCTTTAGATTGGGAAAGTTTTCTTCCTTGATTTCTGTTGAATATATTTTCTGTGCCTTTGAGCTAGAATTCTTCTCCCTTCTTATCCCTATTATTCTTAGGTTTGGTCTTTTCACAGTGTCCCAAATTTCCTGAATGTTTTGTGTTAAACATTTGCTGGATTTACCATTTTCTTTGACTGATGAATCTATTTCCTCTATGGTATCCTCATCTCCTGAGATTCTCTCTTCCATCTCTTGTATTCTCCTATTTATGCTTGCCTCTGTGGTTCCTGTTTGTTTACTTATATTTTCCTTTTCCTGAAATCTCTTGATTTGTGTTTTCTTTATTGTCTCTATTTCAATTTTTAGATCTTAACTGTTTCCTTCATCTGTTTGTTTTTTCTTGGGTTTCTTGGCTTTCTTTAAAGGATCTATTGATTTTTTTCTATTTTTGTTTGTCTTTTCCTCCATTTCTTTAAGGGAATTTTTCATTTCCTCTTTAAATGCCTCTATTATCTTCATAAATTTATTTTTAGGGTCATTTTCTTCTGGATCATTTGTATTGGGATATTCAGGTCTTGTTGTTCTGGTGGTGCCATCTTGCTCTTTATGTTGTTAAATGTGTGCTACACTGCTTTCTACCCATTTCTTCCTTCACTCTGTACTGGTGGAGCTCTGGGTCCTCTTTTCCTAATCAGTGTAGGTGGGACCTATGGTTGTAATAGCTGAGGGTAGGGGCATGGACTGTGTCCTTGAGACCTAGAGGCTAGAGAACTAGGCTTTCCAGTTGGGAGATAGGGGCCTTACCTCTTCTTCCCAGTGGGTGCAGGAGGGGTGTGTGGCTCCAGTAGGCACTGGTTCCAGGAAGGATGGTTGTGGGGGAGGATGCTGCTTGGTCTCTGGGGCTACAGTGGCTGGGTGGAGGGGCACATACCCCTGGTGCTTAAGAGCTAGAGAACTGGGCTTTCCACTTGGGATATAGGGGCCTTACCTCTTCCTCCCAATGGGTGAAGGAGGGGCATGTGGCTCTGGTAGGCAGTTGCTGGTGCCTCAGGGGAGTGGTTGTTGAGGGGGCCTAGGGGCTTAGAGAACTCAGCCATTAACATTTAATGCTGTTAATGAAAGGTGGTATTGATTGGAGTCAATCTGTTGTTTGCCTGCTGTTTGTGTCCTTAGTAGTAATAATTATACTTTCATTTGTCTTCTTTCTATGGGAAAGCTTGGAAGGAGGAGAAGAATGAAGGGCATTGATATGATTATATTTTAATTAATAAAATTTTAGAAAAGAAAAAATTAAAAATCATGCTGCCATCAAGAAAAGCAGAAAATAGACCAACGGGATATAGAGGCTACTAATAAAAATGTATATACATTATCACCTTGAGAGGCCACTGATAAACACATGCATCCACTAATACTTGACAAGAACACAAAAATTATGAAATGGGAGAATGAGGACCTATTCAGTAATTGGTTTGCAGAAAACTGTAGGATAACAGAAAATAATGGAATTGGATCTTCATCTTACATTGTATACAAAACTTATCTAAAAAGAGATCAAAAGTTTAAATATAGGACCTGAAACTCCAAAATCACTGAAAAATAAAATAAGGAGAATGTTTCTAGACATTATTCTGAACAGTGACATTTTCAGCTATGAACCCAAAAGCAGTAGAGAAAAAAAATAAAACTAGATAGCTATTATATCAAACTAGGAAGTTTCCCAACAGTAAATAATCAAATGAATAAAAATTAACCTATAAAAAAGAAGATATTTTTAACCACACAACTCACAAAGCCTTATTATTCACAAAATGTAAGAACACAAACAATTAAATAGAAAGAAGTCAAAATCAAAATCCAACAACATTTAAATGGGCACATGCCTTGGATGAAATTTTACTAGTAAAAACATACAAATAAATGAGCAATTGGTGCATGAAATCGTTCTTCGATTAATATCAGATAAAGGGAAGTAAAAACAAAAATGAGAAATGACCTCATACATTTTAGGGTAACTGTTTTTTTTTAATACAAAGGATTGTGGATATTGGCAAGAATATGGAGCTAAGGGCAACATTATACACTGTTAACGGAAATGAAAATTGGTGTGGACATTATGGAAAACAGCATAAGTTTCCGCAATTCATTAAAAGTGGAGCTATCAAGTGACCTAGTTCTAGCTATTTCTGGGTACAAGCCCAAATGAAATGGAATCAATTTCTCAAAGCAATGTCTTCATTCTCATTTTCATTGTGACATTATTCACAATAACTAAAATAGCCCAACAGTATAAACACCATGGGCACAAAAATGCCAAAGGCATAATATATGATGATGTGTATTAAATCACCCCTCCACACAAAGAAAGAACTCTTCCAATCTGAAATGATATGAGTTGACTCAAAGAAATTATGTCTGATGAGTTATCACATTTATCATCTTGGTTGGATGAAGAAATACATAGATGTTAGTAAGGATGCCTCTGTGATGGTCTTTCTAGACACCATTGTATCATGATGGATCTGACCTAATGAATGACATAATTCCTCAATTGATTGACAATATAATAGCATTGTGGTAGATGTGGTAAAGACTGGTGGTTATGTCCACTTGGTAATATGGGACATGGGAGATGTTCTTCAGGCTACATCTCTCTTTCCTCTCTGTTTCCTGGCTGTGATGGTATTAATTGCACTGCTCTGCCAAACTTCCCTCACCATGAGCAACAATGAGTCTTTCTGTCATGCAGTAGTTTCTACAAGTTGAACAGAATGATGGAAATGTAACAAATATACTATACTAAGTAAAACGTGACTAGGAAAAACAAACTGTAATCTTATTATATGTGGAAACCAAAATTAAAAAGTGAGCCAGTCTCATAGGACAAGAAAAAAAATATGGTTACTAGTGGATAAGAATGAAACACAACAGATTCACACACACATATGCATACACGTTCATGCACATACATAGACACATATATGTGTGTATTATATTTATATGTGTTTATAAATATATATGTGAATTAGAGTATATACATATATATATAAATATATATAGGCAGATACATAGTCATTGTCTGAATGTGTATCTCCTATAGGCTGATATATTTAAATATTTGTTTAAATAATTAGTCCACAATAGATGGCACATTTTGGAAGATCATGGAACATTTTGAGTGTGAGTAGAACCTAATAGTAGGAAGTATTTAGGGGGAGGGTACAGATCTTAAAGATTATTTCCTGGATTTTTTCTTGTTCTTTCTCTGCTTCCTGGTCCACCAAGATGTGAGCAAACAGATGTAACTTCTTGCTACTGTGGCTGTGAACTTCCCACCATGAAACACTGTGTCCACAGACAGTGAGACACAAATCTTCTTTCCTTTCAGCTGCTTCATCTTGTGTGTTTGGTCAAATCAAAAAGAAAAATAAATATTAAAATGCCTATATGTGAATATAGATACATTAGCATATCCGTATGTTTCTATTTTATGTACTCATTAGTAAAGGGAATTCTTTTTTCTAATTTTTTTTATTTCAAATATTTTTTTCCATTTTATATACCAACCACAGTTCCCCCTCCTCCCCTTCTCTCGCTCACCCCCATCTTCCCCCCACTCCACCCCCAACCACTCTAAAAACATTCTACAACTAAAAGAGCAATATGGTAATTCTTTAAGTAGACAGTAGAATTGGATTTATATTAAGAACCTAGTAAAATGAATTTATAGCCTACATCTATAAATATAAAATGTAATTATCTAGTTGTGAATAATTTTAGAGTCAGAAAGCAGTGTTTACAAATATCCCAGATAAATCTGTCTATGGTGATATTTTATTTGTGCTGAAGTGTGATTTTATTTGTATGTTAATAAATAAAGTTGCCTGGGGATCAGAGCCAAAGCAATCCATTTAGCAGAAGTCCAGTGGTGGTGGCACACGCCCTTAATCCAATCACATGGCAAGCAGAGTCTATGTGTGTTCAAGGACACAGCCAAACGGTGACCCAAACCTTTAATCTCAGTATGAACCATAGAGACCTGGAGATCTGTATAGACAGTCAGTGATGAGGAAATCATGTGGTTGGGTTTAGATCCAATGAGAAGGTAGAACAGAAAGGCAATAAAAAGGTCACACAGAAGGTCTCTCTCAGGGGAAGGACAGCAGCATCTGGTAAGCTAAAGGCTTCACTAGTGCTCTGATCTTTTGGGCTTTTTTGGTTCTGTGTTTCTTATTTAATAAGACTGTTTAGAATTTCATCTAGATCTGTCACTATTTATACTGTGAGTAATTGACAGCAGAACTCTCTTGATCAATTTAGTGGCCATGGCAAGCCTATGACAAATTAATTTTTCTTAGAAGGAATCTTTGTAAAGTAAGAAAGGTTGTAGGCTTCTGGTGAAAGAGTTCATATGTTTTTGAAAGAGAGAACTTAATAGTTGATGAAAATTACTGTAATTATTATCTAGACTACTGTAACAAATTTACCATTAGAGTAAATAGAAATTGACTGAAATATAAAAGAACCATGAACGGCTAGAAAGACAGCTCAGCCAGTATGCAAAGTGCTGTCTTGAAAGCATGAAGACCTGAATCCAACCCCCAGCACCATATAAAAATCCAGGCATGGTGGTGTAAGCTTCTAATATCAGTGCTGGAGAGCACACATAGTGGGATCCATGAAACTTGTTGGCCTGCCAGACTAACCAAGTCAGGCACATTCCAAGGAGAGACGCTAGCTTAAAAATAAATAAATAAATAAATAAATAAATAAATAAATAAATAAATAAATAAATAAATACACACACACACACACATACATACATACATACATACATACATAAAACAAGTTGCATGACCACTTCTTTTTTTTTTTTTTGGTTTTTCGAGACAGGGTTTCTCTGTGTAGCTTTGCGCCTTTCCTGGAGCTCACTTGGTAGCCCAGGCTGGCCTCGAACTTACAGCGATCCGCCTGGCTCTGCCTCCCGAGTGCTGGGATTAAAGGCGTGCGCCACCACCGCCCGGCTGCATGACCACTTCTAATGAATGACTTCCAAAATTATCCTCTGGCCTTCTGGCCTGCATACAGAACACACACAAACACACACACACACACACACACACACACACACACACACACACACACACTTACATAAGGACACATACCCATATAAACACATATATACACATATATACATATATACAAATGCATGTGCACATATATTCACACAAACACACATGTAAACAAACATGCACACATTTGTATGCAAACAGACACATACACATTGATCCGTTTATATATGCATACCCAGACAAACATAAACATATAAAGAGACAGAGAAAGACAAAAAAAATCACAAAATAAAAGAAGTCACTGACATTTTGACTTACATAGAAAAATATTTACAATTTGTTCTAAAGAATACCACTCATATTATTGTAGGAATGTTAAGTCTGATGCTTCTTATTCTGCTCAAGAATATTCTATAAATAATTAGAGATGTGTTTCTGCAACTTAAAGATTGGTACACTCTATTTTTCACACTAAAAGTAATTGCTCATTTTGAGAATATACAATTATATATTTAACTTAGTATAATATTTAATAAATTATGTTTATAGTTCACATAAGACTATCATTATCTGTGAATAAAGTACTTCCCAACAACTCTATGATTGGGAGACAGACACACAAATGTGACCAGGGAAGGTAGTTAAAAAGAAAGGCACCATTTGAGACATAAAAATATCAATGTCAATCTCTTTGGTGGAAAACTGAAAGGTCAGCAGTTAGCAATATTCTGTCAGGGAAACGGGCTTCAAACGTAATGAAAAATCTCAAAGCTGTAACTCCTCTCGAAGCACCAGCCTTTCACGGCTGCATTCGGTGAACAAGTGCTGGCCACTCAGTAGGCAATAAAGTAGCATAGAATGATTTTAACTACTGCAAACTTGAAGATGAAGACAGCAGGGGCCTCAAACTTGCCCAAAGATAGCAAAACTGACTGCAGCCAAACTGACTTCCAGTTATTCCTTTCTGGACCATTCATAGCATTAAGAAGTGGACTCCCAATAATACATGCAATGAGCTGTCATAGCTTCCTGCATTGACCTCTTCCTGGATTCTAGGGTGCCTAGAGCTACTCTTAGCTGTCAATAATATTAAACCACCAGATATTAATTCATATTTCCTCCTTGTTTGGCCAAAAAGTGTGGAGTGTTGTTATCACATCAAAAGCCCTTGTTACCAAAGGAGGAGGGTAGCTTTTTCCCCTTCAGTAGAATCTGCTAGAAGCAAAGGCACTGGGTGCCCAGTACTTTTCCCAGTGTACCTACTTTGTCCTCTAAGGTGTTAAAAGTGACTTGATTCTCTCCCCACCGATAGACTCTGTCACATTCCTTTGCCTCCTCTAAGGCCAATAAATTATCCTTGAGTTTCCATTCTAAGTCTATGTTTCAATTCTTTCAACAAGGAGTCCAAGAAGCTCCAAAAGGGGCACCTCAGTGACACACCCACCCACACATGAATACTTACTCTTACTAAGGTAAGATCTGAATCTTGAAACAGCAGAAGTTTATATACTGGAGAAACTTGAAATTTACATTTTTTCCATTTTATCAGTTCATCTCTTTTTGCATCAACTGTCATAAGATGCTACTTCAACATTGCTGTTTGCAATAACAAATGAATAGAGGCTCCTGTTGGTGAAAGTTGCAGATATAAGTGATGCTTCCTACGCACTGCTAGAATCTTTAGCTGGTTGAAGGGTTGAGCAAGGAAAGATACGAAAGTATTAATTATTTGCACTACTCCACAATTGTACAATATTGCAAACCAATTCTCAGGCATGTTACTAGATTTTCCCAATGGTTTGTAAATAGCTTTTGTGGTCAATCACTTCATACTTAGGGAAAAATAGAATGAACTTTACTTGCCATTAAAAATGGTTGATATTAGCCAGTCGGTGTTGGCACACACTTCTAATCCCAGCACTCAGGAGGCAGAGGCAGGTGGATCTCTGTGAGTTCAAGGCCAGCCTGGTCTACAGAGTGAGTTTCAGGATATCCAGGACTGTTTCACAGAGAAACCCTGTCTTGAACCCCCTCCCCCCAAAAGTGGTTGATATGCAAATTTAGGAGACTGCAGAGAAAGTTAGAGCAAGAGAAAGGATAATATAATACTTTATATATTATGCTACATCAAACCATATAATAGAAAGAAACAAGTATAGAAGACATATTTCTCTTAATTATGATCGCTAATCCAGATTAATATGAGTAAACTTTAACTTCCCTGTGATACCTGTGAAGCCTGTGTGTGCAGCCCATGGAATGAGAAACCTGTCCTTGTACCAGCCTGACTTAGTCCCACCCACTTAGGTGCTTCTTACAACCCACTATGTTCATGTACAATTTTGACTGTGAATTGAAGATTATTTCCCTTTCTCGTTTTCATTTTAAAACAAGCCATATTTTTTCAACATTACAGAATGTGGAAATCTAGTTTATTCTTGTTACATTTTAATTTTTTGTCCAAAATCACAATGTCACTTTAGCTGTCAGAAATATTAGTTATTGGTATCTCTTAATTTAGAGTGATCTGCCTGTTTGTAATGACCCTTCTTGACAGCCACTCCAGAAAAAGCAGATAAATAGGGGCCTTATTTGCCCTTCTAAAGAAACAAAGATAAATCCAGCATTTAGAGCTTCTATTTCAATGTGCATCTTAGGAGTGAAGGACCATGCAATTTGACTTTAAAGAGTTCTTATATCTTTTTGAGGAGCATGAAAAGACTAAGATATTATCAAGGATGTTCTGGTTGAGATTTTTGAACATCCCTGAAGGTTCATGATGGCAGCTTGGAATTATTGGGAGGTGATGGATTCATTAAGAAGAGAAAGGCTCTACTGAGGACTAGTAGGACTTTGGGAGTGTCATTGATGGGAATAATGGCCCTTTTTGTCTGTCTTTTTGCTTTCAGGCTATCATGATATAAATAGCTTCCTGTGCCCTGAACCCTTGATAGCATACATTGATTGCATCCCAGGCCTACAACAATGGGACAATTGACTGTACACTGGGACTTCTAACACTGGGAGACCAAATAACATTTTCCTCTGTTTTCCATATTTTATTAATCAATTCAGAATTTCATGCATACAGTATATTTTAATCATTTTCATTCCCCCATAACCCCAAACTCCTCCCAGAACAATCTATGATCTCCTTAACCTCCTCTAAATTACTGCTCTATTCTTTCTTTTATAAATCAATGCCTCCACTTTGTGCTGCTTATATGTACTCATGGGTGTGGGGTCAGCCATACCAGAGGCCATACTCTTAAAAAAAAATCCCACTCTTCCTCCCCAAGAGGCCATCAGCTGACAATAGCTCCTTAGCTCTGGGTGTGACTCATTAGTTCCATCACACCACCGTCATGGGTGATGGAATCTTGACAGGTTGATCTGGAGCAGGTTTTGGGAAGGTAACCATAGCTCCTATGAGTTCGTGAGTTCAGCAGTCCTGTCTTATCCAGAAGATGCTCTTTCTGTCTGGTCTTCCTTGACTTCTGGCTGTTAACATCTTCCTGTCCCATCTTTCACAACAGTCCCTGGACCTAGGGGAAAGAGACATGACATTGATGTCCCACTGTGACAAAATACAGTCTCTGTATTTTGACCAGTTGTGAGTTTTGGCATTAACCACTGTCCACTGTACAAAGGCTTCTCTGGTGAGCTTTGAGAGCTTCACTAATCTGTGGTACAGAGATACAAATTTATAGGACATTTTAACACAATGTGCTTCTTAAAAATTGGATTATATAACTAGTTTTGTTACAGTAATATAAAACTAAAACATCTGATTTTTCAGAAGGATGACAGTTAGAATTTAATGACAAATGTGATTTAATTACAATAATGATCTTAAATCTAAAGTGAATAATTCTAAAATTAATAATCTAAATATAAAACTTGCTTCACAGGATTGCCACAGAATTGTTAAGTTACCACTTATCTATTTTAAAGATTATTAAAGTTACCTTTTATCTATTTTAAAGATATTCTGGTTAAAAACAAATTGTGATTACAATTTTCTTACTTTCTCTTGAACTACACTAGCTAATAAAGGACCTTTTCTTTACTATTATTAACCATACCTATCAAAAGAAATCCTTGACATAAGAGAATAAAAATACCTTTAAACATTTCTCAGATATGTGTTAACAAGAGGATGTATGACCAGACACAGGGAGAGAAAATTTGGCCATTCATCCTGCTTTTCTTAGATGTACATTGCATTTGGAGCAGAGAGTCTCAAGCAGGAGCAGTACGAGGAATTCCTGTTTGGATTTGGCAGGTCTATGGGCATTGTTCCCTGCGGCCTGAGAAGCACATGTTTGCAACATGCTAAATGAAAATTCTGCCCTTGTGCCACTTCATACCCAGCATGCTTTAGTTTCGCTTAGCTCCCTTTTGTAGCAGAGTCCACACCAATGTCTGCTGCTGTGGGCCTTCAACACTATGCTCCTTTTCTGCAGGGCAGTCAAAACAACCATTTGTTTTCCACAAGCCCATGGACTGTAAAATGAAATTAAACAGGTCATAAAATTAAATAAGAAAAAAAAGAGAAAATATTGCAAAATAAATATTAAAAAACAACAAACTATGATTCAATATGATTTGAAGTGTTAACATATGAAAGTATGTCTTTGCATTGATATATATGATGCATTGCTCCTTGTAAATTCTGAACCAGTTGCTTTTCTCCCGAAGTGACAGAAACAGACTGGTTAGCATGTAAAAGAATAACAGAAAAGTAAATAACCAGTTTATGTTTTAAGATATTGTCTGTGCAAAACAAAGAGAAGCCATCAAAATGAGAAGTTCTGAAGCTGAGTAAACACATAAAGATTTCTCACAGTTCTTCACTGACTCTTGATTGTATCACCTGCATTCAGGGGGATATCTGACTTTCTCCAGGATCGTCAGGTCATCTTAGGAATATTAATGCTTCTGCTTGCTGGTGTAGAACTCCAAATGCATTGCCTCAGACTGGGGAAGGTACAATGTGTGAAGAGCAACAGCCTGTGACAGATTCTCAAACGACTCTGCTTCATGCAGTGATACAATGAACTCAGAATGTGTAAATTTAGCATTTCTAAGACCTAACTGGTCAATATGATTAGGTATCATAAATATTTATGGGATAATAAGTCCTTTGTATCTCCCACATAATGCTAAAAATTTGACAGGCTGTAGATTTTGAGAGTTTAATTTTTAAGATTTTGCATTCTGTCTCTGTCTCTGTCTCTGTCTCTCTCTCTCTGTGTGTGTGTGTGTGTGTGTGTGTGTGTGTGTGTGTGTGTGTGTGTGTCCGTCTGTCCAAAGAGGCCAGAAGAGGACATTGAACCCCCCTTTGCTAGAGTTATGGGCATTTGTGAGCTGCCTGATATGGGTGGAGGGAACTTAACTTTAGTCCTCTGGAAGTGCAAGAAGCTCCTAATTACTGTATCTTTCCAGCACTTGAGGAATCAACTTTGAAAGAGGCTTTGATTAAACATATGCTTGTTGTACTAAAGTGTGCTATTCATGTCTATATAAAAATATACATTTTTGAAGGGGTAATTTATACAAATATCAATACACAGGTTTAATCATTAATGTATTTAAAATAACAGTGTGTTTGAAGATGTTTTAATATGAGACATTTAGAATAAAATTGAAGGAAAGTATCATAATTTGCATTTAGACAAAGCTTTAGAGATTACACAGAAACACATGCCATCAATGGGAGGCATGGATAGATTGGAATGAATTGGTATTAATATATTTTATCACATTGAATAAACTGCAAAAAAGTAAAAAGAAAAACTACAGACTAGAATTTATCTGGAAAGGGTGTTTCTGATCAAAAATTTGTATCCAGAATGTAGTAAGAACTCATTGTAAGTATTTTTATTAGAAAATAATGAATAATACAAATTTTAAAGAGAAATCACCAAAGGACTGGGCACGCATATCGATAAAGAAGAGAGGAAGTTGGAAATAAACAAATGAAACGATGTCTGCCGTCTGAGCATCAGTTTAATATCACTGGGAAGTGCAAATTAAAACTGAAATGTAATTCCACTATAGCTTTATAAGAATGGCTAAATCAAAAATATATCGATATCATCAAATGCTGATGAGAAAGCAAAGTAGTTGAAACTCACATAATTTGTTTCCGGAACGTGAAATGATGTAGTTGCATCAAATAACAGTGTGCAATTTTCTTAAAGATGAATACACATGTCTATTGTTGGATCCAAAATTTGCATATTTGCCATAAGGAAATGAAAACCCACATTCATACAAAAATCTATCAGTAAACTTTTTCTGCATCTTGATTAGTAATTTCCGAAATTGGAAACACTTCAAGTACCTTACAGTGAATAAAAGCACAAAAGAGGAGTGGTCATTCTGGGGAGATTCCTTCGTGAAGACAAGCTTGGCAGACCAGTCTGGTGGCCTGTCTTCACTTTCTCAGAATGTGCATAAAGCCAGATGTTGTGAAGTGAGTATCAATGGAAATACTCAGTGTACTTCTTCAATGGAAAACTGGAGACAGAAGAGTACCTAATCGCTTCTAGGCCAGGTAACCTGGAATTGGCAGCATATAACAAGTGATCTTATCTCAAAAAAAGGGAAAGGCAAGGACCAATGCCCAAAGTTGACCTCTGACCTCTACCTATATAGCACATGGTATGTACATGCCCATAGTGATGTACATGACAGCTTACACACACCAAAGATTGCAAAGATTTAAAAGATGGTATATTTTTATTCCACAATGGTACAAAACAAACATATACTATTGGTATAACCAATCATGGGGGTAAAACTCTAAGGCATTGTGCTTAATTATGTGATAGACATAAAAAGATGAAATTATAGTATAGCTTGGTGGTTTCCAGGAATCAAGAGCATGGAAACACATGATTGCAGAAGCATGAAACAGGAAAATTAGAAGAGCGTGCTAGACAGGCTGAAAGACCCCTGGCTGAGATCTTCCTCCGGGAGAGACCCCAAACCCAAGGAACACACCGAAACCACAGATCAGATGCAAAAGCAAGAGGGTTTATTTAGACCAGGTACCTGGGGCGAAGTCTCTTGGAGGACTTGCGCGCCTTCCTAGGGCAAGGGGGACTTTTTATGGGATCCCAGGGGCAGAGGCGCGGTTACAGAAGCGAGAAGCATAGTTACAGGGTCCCTATTGGTTGTTTCAAAGAAGGCCAGGGTGAACTTGGGGTCGCATGTGTGTGGCTGATTTGGCCTTGTCCAGGCCAGCTGCTTATTCTTCAAGGCCAGGGGCCCGCCATAAAATATCAACTGTCTTACTCCCAAGGCCGCTGACCCAATTATCCCCTATCTTAGGCCCGATGGCTGGCCATAGTTATCTTTTTCTTCCAAGGCCGGCTGGCTAGTTAGTCACAGCTGTGAACTCCTGTTTTTCTGATTCCTGCAGAATGGCGTTTCTAAGGCCAAGTTATTGGGGGGCATAACATCGGCCCAACGCCCCATATCCTCATAATGGAGCGGGGGTCTTTCATTCCCCCATTTTCTTTTGTACCAAATGAAATCTTTCATTTTAGGATGGAGAATAAGGGGTTAACTCTATCTCTGACTGTCTGAGCCTCTGATATTGCTGGGTTAGGATCAAAGCCTGGGCAACAGAAACCTTATCCTTGATGAATTGCACTAATCTGTTGAGGATGTATGACCCAAACAATAAAATGAGCAGAAGGATGATTAGGGGGCCCATAATGGTGGAGACAAGGGTCGTAAACCATGGTGACCTTTGGAACTATCTTTTAAATCATTTCTGTTGAGCATGGCTACTTGGAGCTGTCTGAATTGGCCGGTCTCTATAAGGGCTGCAGTCTTGTATCTACCCAGCAGCTATTCCGCCCATGGTAATTTTTTCCAGTAACAGGGCCAGCATCAGGGAAACAGGCTCTCTGGTGATGTCCCTCCTTATGTCAGGAGGACTATTAGGGGGATCAAGGGGACCCCCGGGTGAGTCTTATCTTTAGTGGGTTTGGAGAGTGTTGAACTAGATGTCTCGGTGCCCTCAGCTTCGTCGGGTTCCTTGGCAGCCTTTACATGCGACGTGTGGACCCAAGCCGCTGTCCCGTCAACCTCGGCTCTAGGTTCCTAGATTGATGGCGTCGGACCCAGACAGAGTCCCCAATCTTGAATGGGTGAGGCACCACCGGGCGGTTCAGTTGTTCCCGGCAGGCAGGGGTTTTTACATCGTCTTTTGCATCAGTTGGAGGGCTAGTGGCAAAAGAGGAGATATCAGAGTAAAGGAAATTTACAATTGGTGGGGGAGCCCCATACATGATCTCGAACGGGGTTAGGCCATGAGGCCCAGGAGTATTCTGGGCTCGGTAAAGGGCTAGGGGGAGTAGGAGCACCCAATCTCTAGTGCCAGTTGCAAGCGTTAATTTGGTTAAAGTCTCCTTAATGGTTTTATTTGTACGTTCTACCTGTCCTAAGCTCTGGGGGCGGTATGCACAATGAAGTTTCCAATCAATCCCCAGTAGCCTGGCCACCTCCTGACTTACCTGGGAGACGAAGGCAGGCCCACTGTCTGACCCCAATATCTGGGGTATTCCATACCTGGGAAAGATGTCATCTAGGAGTTTTTTTTTTGGTTACCACGTTAGCGGTCCTTTTTCTTGGTAGGCAAGGCCTCTGTCCATCTATGATGTAAGCTTGTCGTTCGGGGCTCCATTCCGCCCCCATTTTCTTTGTTAGTTCCTGGTCCTCCGGGCTTTCATCATCCGGAGGGCCTGGGTCAGCGCGATCAGCTCTGTCTTTTGGGCCGATGTTCCAGGTGGCAGTGGTGAGGTCCAAACTATCTCCGATTCGGTGGTGACGGCTGCTCCGGCCCTCCGTTCTCCTTCTTGGAGGAAGCTGCTCCCATCCGTGTACCAGGCAGCAGGGTTGCGGGGTTGAGGGAGACAACTGGTCTGAACATCACTCGGTCTGGGGGCTGCTGGACCAGAGCTTTTACCGCATGGGAGGATAACACAGTTAATGGCTGTCCCAAAGTCAGTTTTCCTGCATCCTTGAGCAAAACAGCAATAGCGGCTTCCCCACGCAGACAGGGGGCCATCCTGCAGCTACCGGGCTTTTATGGCCCCAGTCTCTGTACCAGCATTCCATTTGCAAAGCCTGAGTTCTCGTCCACGAACAGTTCAAAGGGCTAGGACTTGTAGGGGGGTCCCTTTGGGTCCTGTCCAGATGCCAGCTGAACCTTTTTCTCGGTGGTCCTTTGATACCTCCTGTTACCTGTGGCCCCCTGGACCAAAGCTGTGCGGTCACTGAGAGAGCTTCCGGTATGGGTCAGGACTGAATGTTGAGCCCCGGTGTCCACTAGGAAGGTCACTGGCTGCCCCACAATCTTGAGAGTTAGCCTGGGCTGGGGGGGGGGCGCTCCTGGCCGTGACCTCCCCAATCCTCCAGATTGAGGACCCTTGGCTTAGGTCTCCGAGACCCTGGAGGCTTTTTTTGATCAGTCACGAGCCCAATGTCCTCTCTGTTTACAGTAAGCACTTTGTCTTTGTCAAGCAGTGTTTTTTTTTTTTTTTTTTTTTTTTTTTTTTTGATCTCCTGTCCTAATTTCCTAACTCCCTCTCTGACCTGTCCCTGAGACATTACAGTGGCCAGGACTTTTTTGTTTGTTTTTTTTCTCCCTCCGTGTCTCTCTGAGTCTTTTTTTTTTAAAAACGCGCTGCCGGCGTCTCTTTCTGGTAACCTGAGCCGAATCGGTAGGGGGTCTAGAGCCCCTTGGAGACCCGCTAAGAGCAACTGGCAATAGAGACGTAGGTGTTCCCTACCTTTGCTGGTTTGTCCCGCCTTCCTCGTAGGCGACCGGCAATTGGGGAGGAAGCAGGAAACTCATCCTCCGCTGTTTGGGGGCCGCTGCAGGAGCCGCCGGTCCCTCCGGCGCTGTCGGGGGGGGGGGGCTGAGGGGAAGAGAAACGGCTTAACCCATGGGGGAGGTTCTGTTGTCAGGAGTCTCCACATGGCAATGTATGGGACCTGGTCCGGGTGGCCATGGGGACTGGAAGCAAAAACTTTTCTCTTCACCTGTGAAATAAGACTGAGGTTAAAGGTTCCCTGACGAGGTCATCTTACATTCATTTTAACCCAATCGGCCTCGCAAAGAGTGATCCATTTTTTCTTCTTGATTACGACTCCTTCGTTGTTGGCTCGTGTCTTTACGTCTGACCAGTGTTTAAGCGTGAGGCTCAAGGGGGTGGTGGCAGTCTGTCCCATGGTTGTTTCTAGGAGGAGAACGGTTAAACAGAAAACAAGGAACGACAGACCAATATAAATAAGACTAACACTCGCTGCGCGGCTTCGGTTCCAAACCGAAAGCAAAACCAGAAAAACCGTGCCCCCAGAGGGGTCTTCAGACCGTGCCCCCAGAGGGGTCTTCAGACCGTGCCACAGAGGGCACTACAGATCGTGCCTCAGAGGGCACTACAGATCGTGCCTCAGAGGGCACTACAGATTTCCGTGGAACTTCTTTCAGGGTTCCAGATTCCCCTGGGACGTCTCCCAGGGTTCAGCGGCGAAGTCCAGGCCCGTCGGCCTCCTCTTTCAGATCCACTGACACAGACAGATTATCAGACGCAGGCGCGGAGACAAACAAACAACATTTAACATTCAGACAAACAGACAACCCTCAGACTGGACAGGGATGACATAAATCAAGGCCGGCCGGCTTACCTCCTGATGGTGGGTCGGTGGTTTCAGGGAGGGGTCTCAATCCCCGTACGGGCCACCAAATGAAAGACCCCTGGCTGAGATCTTCCTCCGGGAGAGACCCCAAACCCAAGGAACACACCGAAACCACAGATCAGATGCAAAAGCAAGAGGGTTTATTTAGACCAGGTACCTGGGGCGAAGTCTCTTGGAGGACTTGCGCGCCTTCCTAGGGCAAGGGGGACTTTTTATGGGATCCCAGGGGCAGAGGCGCGGTTACAGAAGCGAGAAGCATAGTTACAGGGTCCCTATTGGTTGTTTCAAAGAAGGCCAGGGTGAACTTGGGGTCGCATGTGTGTGGCTGATTTGGCCTTGTCCAGGCCAGCTGCTTATTCTTCAAGGCCAGGGGCCTGCCATAAAATATCAACTGTCTTACTCCCAAGGCCGCTGACCCAATTATCCCCTATCTTAGGCCCGATGGCTGGCCATAGTTATCTTTTTCTTCCAAGGCCGGCTGGCTAGTTAGTCACAGCTGTGAACTCCTGTTTTTCTGATTCCTGCAGAATGGCGTTTCTAAGGCCAAGTTATTGGGGGGCATAACATCGGCCCAACGCCCCATATCCTCATAATGGAGCGGGGGTCTTTCAAGGCATTCTACCAACTGAGCTAAATTTCCATCCCCAGTTGTAAAAGATATTTAAAATGTGAATCTTGACAAAGTAAACAAAAAATACGTTGGAATACACCTAAGCATTTCACAAAATATGTAAACTCCCATGTGTATTGTAGCACCATCTACAATGGCCAAGATGAAGGAACAACTTCAATGTTGGTAAGTGTTTGAGTATTTAGATAAAATGTAAAACATACACAAAATGGAATTATAGTCATCCTTCAGAAAGAAGAAAATCCCACAAAAGGGGCAAATCATATGGAAATGGTAATGTCATGCTAGATGAAATAACAGAGTCATGAAGGAGATTCTGCATGATTCTAATTACATGAGCAGCCTAGAAAACTTGAATCCAGCAAAGACAGTTCCCAGCTGGTTGTGAGGGAGGTGCTGTAGAGAGGCAGATCATGGTACTTGCAATCAGTGTGCAAAAGGCTTTGACTGCACAAGAAGTGTTAGATGTATACTGTACAACATAGTGCCTAGAGATAACCACATTGCATTGTATCTGCAAAAATCTCTTGAGACATATCTTGTTTAAGTAAATTAGACATTTTGAGTGAAAAAGAGAAAACAAATATTGTTTTTTTTATTATTAGGATTTCAGAAGTAATCACACAGCAAGGGTTTTCTGGTCTTTATTTATGTGAACTTTGGAAGAGTAGGGAAATTATTAAATATACTTTTTTCTGATAAAATACTGCATATCTTGTGTTTTTTTATTGCTGCCTAGTAACTAATGACTTACGTAAAATGGACATAGAGATGCCTCATGCAAACAAAATCAAGGAATCTTTTTATATAAAGAAGTTTATTTTAAAAAAATGGTCCACTAGATAAACAAAAGAGGAGAAATGCTGAGAATACCTAAGATGAAAAAAAAAAAAACATAAATAATGTGCGTTTTGGATGGATCATACTCAATTAGAAACCAGTGCCACACAAGTGGCTCATGTTTCTCAGGTAATGAAAGTATTTCTTTTGTTGCCAACATTGAACTCAGTTGGCAATAGGTCCAATGAGAAGGCAAGTGATAGGCGTAAACCAACTGCCATAGGGTTGAGTACTGAACAAATATTCTTATACATTGGCGTTTTTCATTTTGTAAATTAAAATGTATAGCGCTGTCTCTCACAGCCTCCAAGGAGAATAGAGTGAGATTTCAAACATGCCTGTTTTGTATTTCCAGTGTGCGATGAAGATCTGAGGCTTTTGTCTGTTTCTGTTGTGACCCGGGGAATTTTGTCTTTACTCCATCATGTGACATGTCATCCCTCCTTTCCGGAAGACATAAACTGGAAACAAAGTAAAATACACAAACAAACACCCACTGCCCTGCCAGATCACCACAGAGCAGAACTTGAAGTGCTGTCTCACCGCTCTGAAGTGCCACTGGATGGTGGTTAACCAGGCCGGCTGAGTTCTGATTCCATGTGTCATCCCACCTTCTGCAAAACAGAAGACACAAAGTAGCAGCTTGCACGATGATGCCTCACATATGAGACAAGGTGGAGACTCCAGGGGCAATGGAAGCCTGGCCACCAAGAATTAAATGAAGGCAAATAAGGAGCTTCAAGAACTTAAGAGTTCTGAAGAAATGCTCTACTTGCCTGTGCTTGGAGAGTAAAACTGGGTAATGTCATCCTTGTGACGATGCTGTGTTCTCTATAATGGGGAAGGTACTCATCATGGCTTATGTCTGACATTCATAAGAAAAGATCCCCTGCTTTTCTTGTTCCTATGTCCTGCTCTGTGACTCTATCTATCTCAATACAAGGTGAAAGTATTCTGTTTTATCCCATTAATTAAATCATCTGTTGCTATTTGCATGAGGACTGTTCCAGACTGAAGAGTTTACTTTGTTCCTCTTTATGAGCATTTTAAACACAAATGGATTCTGAAGTTTTTGGAACAAACTTTTTGCATATATTACCGTTTTTCTTTTTATGATATCTGGGATGTTGTAGAATCCACTGCAGTCTATTTTACCTGTTTTGTTGTTTCTCTGATACATCTCATTTCTTTCTGACACATTGCTATTATCTTTAAATATTTTTGTATTTGATTTGCTCTTATTTTGTTAAGAAATTTTACAGTTTGGGGCAGAACAGATTTTCATTCTTTACGTTTTCTTCAGTCTTTGGTATCAAGATACCTGTAAGCTTTATAACATAAGTGCACACTGTTTTCTGCTTATCTTCTTCAATAAAATTCCCAGTAAAATTATATATAATGGTTATCAGGTTAAAGAGAAAACATTCTGAAATTGCTAAGGTCTATAATTAAAATAATCTTCTAAATGTGCATTTTTAAAAATAAGCAAGGCTATTCAACTTTTACATTTGTATCCAAGAGTGCCAATGTTATAGCCACAGTAGGTAATAATGCCTTAGTTAAGTTGAAAGAGTTATTCAATTTGTGCATAGAAGACATAAACAGAAAATATGCTCTGGTTACTGGTGATAGTCACTAGAAAGAACAGAGAACCCACGACAGCAAGGGATCATCTGAAATGTGTGACATCAAGCCATTTATTTCAAAACAAAAGAAAATGGATCATTACAAAGACTGGAGGGAAAATGCTCCTTGTAACACAGCCATCCTTTGACATGCATCATGAACAAAACTCATGAAATGTACTTCTCTTAGTACTTTCTATAACCTTTTTTTGGTATTTATTCATTTATTTTGGTCATTTTGCAATTTCATGTCCTCAGTGGACTGAATTACAGTTAGGAGCTTGCAGATTATCAAACTTTTGCCTGTCTTGAAAAACCAAAAAAAAAAAAAAAAAAAAAAAAAAAAAGCCAAAAAAAAAAGGTTGGTTCTAAAGAGTTCTACAACCTGAATGCAAACAGAAGTAGTCCTCTGTGGTGGGTTGCCTAGGAATGGCCCCCACATGATCAGATATTTAAAAGCTTAGTCATTAAGGAGTGGTGTTACTTGAGAGGAATGAGGATGTGTGGCCTTGTTGGAGGTGGGCCTTGGGGATTCAGTTGTTCTAGCCAGGCCCAGTGTTTTATGAGTTTCTTGCTGCCTGCCAATCTGGATGTAGAAATCTCAGTTAATTCTCAAGGACCCAATCTGCCTGCCTGCCACCATGCTTCCCACCATGCCAGTAATGCACTAAAACTGTAAAAATGTAAGCCAGCCCCAATTAAATATCTTCCATATCCCACCAGGGATAGATCCTGATCCCACTGCCAGGGGGCCCCTTAAGCAGATCAAGCTACACAGCTGTCTCGCTTATGCAGAGGACCTAGTCCAGTCCCATGGAGGCTCCACAGCTGTTGGTCTAAAGTTTATGAGTTCCTGCTAGCTTGGTTCAGTTGTCTCTATAGATTTCCCCATCATGGTCTTGATGCTCCTAGGTCATAGAATCCCTCTTCCCTCTCTTTGACTGGACTCTTTGAAGCTTGGCCTGGTGCTTGGCTGTATATTTCTGCATCTGCTTCCATCAGTTACCGAATAAAGGCTCTGTGATGACAGTTAGGGTATTCACCTATCTGATTACTGGGTAAACCAACTCAGGCACCCTCTCCACTACAGCTAGTATTCTAAGCTGGGGTTATCCTTGTGAATACCTAGGAACTTCCCTAGCACTAGGTTTCTCCTATCCACATGATGTCTCCCTCTATAAAGGCATCTCTTTCATTGTTCTCCCTTTCTGTGCCTGTTCCAGCTGGGCCAACCCATTCCGTAATGTGCTCATCTGCTATCCCCTACACTCAATTGCCCCTCCTCACCCCCAGTTTACTCATGGAGATCTCATCTATTTCCCCTTCCCAGGATGATCCATGCATCTCTCTTAGGTTTCTCCTTGTTAGCTAGCTTCTCTAGAGCTGGGAGTTATAGTCTGATTATACATATAGTATCCATTTATGAGTGAGTACATACCATGTTTGTCTTTTTGAGTCTGGGCTACTTCACACAGAATGATATTTTCTAGTTCCATCTATTTGCCTGCAAATTTCATGATGTCATTATTTTTTATTGCTGAGTAGTACTCCAATGTGTATATGTACTGCATTTTCCTTATCCATTCTTCAGTTGAGGGGCATCTAGGTTGTTTTTTAAGTTCTGACTATTATAAATAATGCTACTATGGTCATAGTTTAGCAAGTGGCCTTGTGGTATGATTGAGCATTCCTTGGGTATATGCCCAAGTGTGATATTGTTGGGTCTTGAGGTAGAATGATTCCCAATTTTCTGAGAAACTGCCATCCTGATTTCCAAACTGGCTGTACCAGTTTGCACTCCTACCAACAGTGAAGAAGTATTCCCCTTGCTCCACATCCTCTCTATCATAAGCTGTCCTCAGTGTTTTTGATCTTAGCCATTCTGACTGGAGTAAGATGGTATCACAGAGTCATTGTGATTTGCATTTCCCTGATGAGTAAGGATGCTGAGCAATTCCTTAATTGTCTTTCAACCATTTGAGATTCTTCTGTTAAGAATCCTCTGTATACCTCTGTAACCCATTTTAAAATTGGATTGTTTGGTATTTTAACGTCTAGTTTCTTGAATTCTTTATATATTTTGGAGATCAGCCCTCTGTGGGGAGATCAGATATGGGGCTGATGAAGATTTTTTCCCCATTCTATAGGCTGTCATTTTTTCTTATTTACTATGGCCTTTGCCTTACAAAAGCTTCTTAGTTTCAGGAGGTCCCATTTATTAATTGTTGCTCTCAGTATCTGTGCTACTGGTGTCATATTTAGGAAGTGGTCTCCTGTGCCAGTGTTTTCAAGGCTACTTCCTACTTTCTCTTGTATCAGATTCAGTGTAACTGTGTTTATGTTGAGATCTTTGATCTACTTGGACTTGAGTTTTGGACATGGTGATAGCTATGGATCAATTTGCATTCTTCTCCATGTAGACATCCAGTCATGCCAGCACCATTTGTTGAAGATCATTTCTTTTTTTCCATTGTACAGTTTTGGCTCCTTTGTTAAAAATCAAGTGTTCATAGGTGTGTTGGTTAATCTCAGGATCTTCAGTTCGATTCCATTGGTCCACATGTTGGTTTTTATGCCAATATCAGGCTGTTTTTAATTACTATAGCTCTAGAGTACAGCTTGAGATCAGGGATGGTGATTCCTCTAGAAATTGCTTTATTGTACAGGATTATTTTAGCTATCCTGTTTTGTTTTTTTTTGTTGTTGTTGTTTTGTTTTTTCATATGAAGTTGAGTATTGTTTTTTCCAGGTTTGTGAAGAATTTTGTCAGGATTTTTATGGGGATTGCAATGAATCTGTACATTGCTTTTGGTAAGATTGTCATTTTTACTATATAAATCCTACCTATCCATGAGCATAGGAGATCTTCCCATTTTCTGATAACTTCTTCAGTTTTTATCCTCAGAGACTTAAAGTTCTGGTCATACAGGTATTTTACTCACTTAGTTAGAGTTACCCCAAGGTATTTTATATTATTTGTGGCTATTGTAAAGGGTGTTATTTCTCTGATTTCTTTCTCAGCCCATTTATCATTTGTATATAGGAGGGCTACTGATTTTTTTTAGTTAATCTTGTATCCTGCCACATTACTGAAGGTGTTTATCAGCTGTGGGAGTTGCATGGTAAAAATTTTGGGGTCATTTATGTATATTATCATACCATCTGCAAATAGCGAATGGTTGACATCTTCCTTTCCAATTTGTGCCCCCTTGATTTCCTTTTGTTGTCGTATTGCTCTAGCTAGAACTTCAAGTACTATATTGAATAGATATGGAGAGTATGAACAGCCTTGTTTGTTCCTGATTTTAGTGGAATCACTTTGAGTTTCTCTCTATTTACTTTGATGTTGGCTGTTGACTTGCTGTAAATTGCCTTTATTATATTTAGGTATGTTCCACATACTCTTAATTTTTCCAAGACCTTTATCATGAAGGGGTGTTGGATTTGGTAAAGGGCTTTTTCAGTATCTAATGAGATGATCATGTTTTTTTTTTCTTTCAGTTTGTTTATATGGTGTGTTACATTTACAGATATTCATATGTTGAACCATCCTTGCATCCCTGGGATGAAGTTTACTTGATCATGGTGGGTAATTTTTTTGATGTGTTCTTGGACTTTTATTTGCCTTTTCGTGGTTTTCATGGCTTTCTTTAAGGGAATTATTGATTTCTTCCAATTTTTTTGTTTGTGTTTTCCTCAATTTCTTTAAGGGAATTTTTCATTTCCTCTTTAAAGACTTCTATCAGCTTCATAAAGTTATTTTTAAGGCCACTTTCTTCTGCTTCTTCTATGTTGTGATGTTTAGGTCTTGTTGTTACAGTGCCATATTGCTCTTTATGTTGTATATATTTTTGCACTGGTGTCTACCCATCTCTTTCTCTAATAGGTGCAAGAGGTGTGTGTCTGAGGTAGTTGCTCTTGGTCCAATCTGTGCTTGCTGTGTCTGTATGTCAGGGGACCACTCTTGGTCCAATGGGATCTCTTGGTCTAATTGGAGTTGGCAGTTTCTGTGTCTCAGGGAACTGCTGAAGTCACAGGGGGATGGGTGGGTTTGGGCTAGGGAGATGGTTTTGTAGATTGCAGGGTCTGATGGGAGGATGTTGGTGGGTAGGTCTGCCCTTGGGAACCTTTCCTGCTGGCCTGCAACTAGGGCAGTGATCAGTAGGTGTGGGAGTGCACAGGTTGTGCACATGGCCTAGGTCTTAGAGGCAGGACTCTCTGGGTTGGACAAGAGTCACTCACCTTTTGGTGCAATCAGAGCTGGGGGATTCGGCATCTCAGGGAGCCGCTGAGGTCACAAGGGGATGTGTGGGTTTGAGGTAGGGAGTGGGTCTTGCAGATTTCAGGGACGGATGAGGGATACTGGTGGAGAATTGTGCCCACAGGAGTCTTCTCTGTTGTCCTGCAACTGGGGCAGCTGTGGGTGGGAGTGGGGCTTGGTATTTCAATGGTATTCACTGTAGGCAGGCTTGGAGGACATGGATTCTTTTAGGCTATTTATGTCATGGAAAGTTTTCCTTTCCTCCTTCAATTATAGCAGAAACTTGTTCAACATGCGATAGTCAAGACTGATCTTGTAGTAGTAAAGGACATTGCTCCTAGATCTTCTGGCTTTTAAATTTTCCATTGATTAATCAACTGTTATTTTAATAGGTTTTCATTTATATGTGACTTGTGATTTTTTTCCTGTAGCATTTGGTATCCTCTCTTTGTTCTGCTATTTACTGTTTTCATTATATCATGCTTTGGGTGTTTTTCCTTCTGGTCCTGTCTAAAGGGTTTTGTGAGTTTCATGCATCTTTATGGATATAAATTTCTTTAACTTGGGGAAGTTTTCTTCTATGATCCTGCTGAAGATCTGGTCTATGACACTGACTTTGAATTCTTTCCCCTCACCTATGCTTATAATTCAAAGAATTGGTATTTTCTTGGTATACCAGAGTTCTTACATATTTCTTTTATGTGTTTTTTTCTCTACTTTATTTTCAACTACTGATATTCATCTTATACTTGATAAATTATACTTGTAGGGATTTTCATGAGTTTTCTAATTATTTTAACAGAAAATTTGGGTTCTTAATCTGGTAAAAATGCTAACTTCTAGCAAGAGAATAACCCATGATGAACTCACTGAGATATCACCTCCTATGAACCACACTAACTCAATACCATTCTAATGTGCAATCATAGATTGAAATACTCAATACAATTCTCCAGTGCAATATCCATAATTGGGGAGCAGTCCCTTTCTTAGGTTCAGCACCATAACACCTACCAGTTTCACCCTTTTGTACCCAGAGTAGAAACCTAAATATTCCTCTATATGCATGAACAGGACTATATAAATATAAATACATCTATGTTTACCACACCTTCATAGAGCTGGTGAGAAAGCAGGAAAACTATTGCCCTAAGAAAGACTTTTCAGTCCCTTTTCCTAAGAAAAAAATATAGCTAACTTCTATATTATATTAATCCCATCTTTTTAATTGTTTAATTTTGGCAAGACTAAGGACTAGATCGAAGGCCTCATATTTACTAGGCAAGCATTCTACCACTTAGCTATATCCCAAACCTAACTTCACCCCCTCCAAAAAAAACCCACTACAGAACACTTTCATATAGCAAGTAGTAGAATAAACCATAGATCTGATATTTCATACAACTAGAACTGTAATATGTATGAGGCATTCGAGTTTACTAGTATTACATAAGTCTTTCTAAACCCAGAAACTACTTTAGAAAGACTGCTATTAAGAAATTGCTTTTTACAAATACTGAAAAATATTTTAGCATTGACAATGCAATTAAACTAATATTCCATGAGCAACTGAAAAGTAATTCCAAATGGCCAATAATTTCCTAATTTCTCATACTATGGAATCATAAGAATAATCCATATGACTAGAACTAACCTAGTTGATGTGAAGGGTAGAAGGAAGAAATTACCTCTAGTTCTCATATAATTTTTCAGGGATTCCTACATTCGTCTATGAATACCAAATTGTATTCCTTTTCATTTTACTATGACTATTTAAAAAAAAAAGTGTTCTAAAATCAGATTTCTTGTCTGGATATTTATACGCTGATAGGAATGCTATTCAAAAGTTATATAATGGCAGCCTCCTGGATCTTGATTTCCATATAATATATTTGTGCAGGGCAATGAGACCAATATGAGTTTAAAGAAGGCACATTGGTTTCCTGCGGTGACTGCAAAGAGTGGTTAAAAAAAAAAAAAAAAAAAAAAAAACAGGAGATTTAAAGAGCAGGAAGCCATTCCATGACAGTCCTGGAGGCAGAAGTCAGATATCAGTACCAGAGCCAAGATGACAGCAAAGACATGTTCACAGACTCCTGGGAAGGGTCTCTCTGTTTCCATTTCTAGCTTCTGGAGCCTGCTACCATTCACCACACTAATCTCTGTATCCATAATCCCTTTGACTTTCCTCCTTTTTTGCCACATTTCTTTCTGCCCATCTTTCTAAGAATAATTGTGACTGCACTCATAGTCCACCATAATATTCCAGATCTATTCTCCATCTGCAGATCCTTCATTTGGTTATGCCAGCAAAGTTTCTGTCCAACTAAGGTCATGTTTACAAGTCCCAGGGGTTGAAGCCATTTTGCAATGGTCAATTATAAAGGTCAACTACAGCTAATTCAACCTTCCTGGTAAAATGTTTCTTAATAGAAATTCATGTTTATTGGAAGTGAGATCCTAAAATGCTGTGTATGAAGAAGGTAGGCTGGGTGCAGACAAAGGATTTACATGACACTGAAAACTACTGAAAGTTTTCATGCACAATATGGAAAGGGGGCATAAAATTAAGTATAATTTGTAGAATAATATTTGAAGACCATGATACAGTTTCTGTGTTTACCTCAAATAGGATGCGTTCTACACATTTTTATTGGTGAGTACCCACTGCAGATGAAGTTAATCAATTTTAAGTAAATTTTGTACACTAGGAAATTAAACAAAGATTGATCAGTCTACTGTTCCATCCCCAAATAAGATGAATGCACAGGAAAAGACAATAGGGAATTACCATTTTCATTAATCTTTAATTTTTGTCTTTTATATATGTAAAGAATAATCCCCTGAATTCTCAGTTTAGACTTCTTACCAAAAAAAAACTTACTGAAATCTTAATATGAACTTCAGGAGGGGATGGACTGAGTTACAAGGCCCTGCATTTAAGTTGTATGTAGATGCAACCAACCATCTTATTAAATAAGAAACACAGAACCAATGCAAAGAAGAAAGCCAAGAGATCAGAGCTAAGAGCCTTACCTTGCAACTAGCCTCTTAAGGCAAGAGACCTCTCCGAAATGGAGCTACTTCCCATGTGTTTGTCTTTTATAGTCTTTCTGTCCTGCCTTCTCATTGGTTGTAAACCCAAACACGTGACTGCCTTGTCACTGCCTGTAAATATAGCCCTCTAGGTCTTAAAGGCTTGTGTCTACAATGCTGGCTGTATCCCTGAACACACAGAGACTTACCTAGCTCTGTCCACCAAGTGCTGGGATTAAAGGCATGTGCCATGAATGCCCATCTCTGCTATGGCTTGCTATTAGCTCTGACCTTCAAGCAACTTTATTTATTAACATACAATTAAAATCACATTTCAGTACAAATAAAATACCACCATAGTTGTACATAATGTTTTAGGCACTCTAAAATTCATAAAACTGCAGTACAACCGATGGAATGTGATGAATGTAGAAACAAGCAGTATCCCAAACTGTCACAGAGGTCAGACATCACCTGGATCTTAGTAGGATACAAGAATTTTCACATACAAGCATTGTTCAAGTAGCAAGACATTTTATTACTCAAACTATTAAAGTACAAAATTGCAAAACCAGTGTATTGATGCCCATTTTAAAGTATGATTCAGATAACTGAATATGATGAAGCAAAAAGTTGTAAACAAGATAACTAAATGTGATGAAGCCAAAAATTGTTATCTATAGAAAAGTGTAGCATTATACTACTCTTGGGTGTATACCCAAGGAATGCTCAATCATCCCACAAGGACACATGCTCAACTATGTTCATAGCAGCATTATTCATGATAGCCAGAACCTGGAAACAACCTAGATGCCCCTCAATCAAAGAATGAATTCAGAAAATGTGGTACATGTACACAATAGAGTACTACTCAGCAGTGAAAAACAATGACATCATGAAATTTGCAGACAAATGGATGGAACTAGAAAATATTCTGAGTGAGGTAACCCAGACTCAGAAAGGCAAACATGGTATGTACTCACTCATAAGTGGATACTAGATGTAAAGCAAAGGATAACCAGACTATAACCCAAAGTTCCAGAGAAGCTAGTTAACAAGGAGGACCTAGAGAGGGACAAATAGATCGCCCTGGGAAGGAGAAATAAATGAGATCTCCATAAGTAAACTGGGGGTGAGGAGAGCAATAGAGGGTAGGGTATGGGGGATGAGAACATAAAGGAATGGGATGGTCTAGCTGGAACAGGGATGGAGTGGGAGAGCAATGAAAGAGATACCATGATAGAGGGAAACACCATAGGGATAGGGAGAAACCTGGTGCTAGGGAAGTTCCCAGGAATCCTCAAGGATGGCCCCAGCTTAGATTACTAGCAATAGTGGAGAAGGTGCCTAGAGTGGCTAAAACCAGTAATTAGATCGATGACTACCACAACTGTCATCACAGAGCCTTTCTCCAGTAACTGATGGAAGCAGATGCAGAGATCCAAAGCCAAACACCAGGCAAAGCTCCATGAATCTAGTAAAAGAGAGGGAAGAGGGATTCTATGAGCAAGGGCATCAAGATCATGATGGGGAAACCTACAGAGACAACCAAACCAAACTAGTGGGAACTCATGAAGTTTAGATCAACAGCTATGGAGCCTGCATAGGACTAGACTAGGCCCTCTGAATATCAAGACAGTTGTGTAGCTTGATCTGCTTAAGGGGCCTCTGGCACTAGGTTCAGAATCCATTCCTGGTGCATGAGCAGGCTTTTTTGAGCCCACTACCTATGATGGGACACCTTGCACCGCTTGAGGAAAGGGGAAGGACTTGGACCTGCCTCTACTAAATGTACCTTCCCATGGGAGGCCTTACCTTCTTGTAGGAGGGAATGGGGGTGCATCTGGAGGAGGAGGCTGGAGGGGTGGGAGGAAGGAGGAGGGGGACTTTGATTGGTATGTAAAAAGGAATAAAAATTTTCTTAATTAAAAACAGAAAAGTATAGCATCTTGATATCAAAAATCAAATTGTGGCTTCTAACTCCACAAGGACAGGGGACACAACATCACCCCCTTGCCTCTAACTCTGCAATTTTTAAATGTGATTTTTCCATTAACTCCATTGACTTTCACTAAGTCAATGAGGCAGTATATCTAAATGTATCTGTAAATTGAGAAGATTCTCACAAATAAGAACTGATGTGTTCATAAAAATATTATGTGTTGATGATGACCTAATGACCAGCAATCTGTCATAGTGGTTGATACAGAAATAGGAAATGTTTCTTAACAAAATTAATCAGTGTCTTATGACAGCAAAACACATAAACAAATGCCGGGAAAGAGATCTCCATGCACATTTATTTTTACTTCCATTGCATGGATGAAATATAAGAATGAATTTATCATTAAAATTACACATTGCTGAGATGTGCATTCTGTGGTATGATGTTTTTCAGTAATGTATGTTTACATGAATTGTTACTAGATGATCTATCTATTGTATACCTGTACTTGGATTTCCTATAGATGTACTTTGGAGTGAACATTTCTTAAGTCACTTTAGCCTTTTTTTTCCCTGTGTATAAATTAAATTTTCTTTCAAAATAACCAGTTCATTCACTTAAAACCTTCACTGTTAACAGAAATATAGACTTGTCAGTTGTCACCTTATCTAACTCAGCACTTTGTAATTGTTTTTAATTTCATATCTATTTTGTTTTGTGTGCAGGTACGCTGGTATTCCATTTGTGTGCCTGGGGCCCACAAAGGTGAGAAAAGGACATCATATACCCTGGAACTGGAAACTAGACAGTTCTGAATTGCCATGTAGATTCTGAAAATTGAACCTATGTCTTCTGCAACAGCAGCCAGTGCTCTTAACCACTGAGCCATCTCTCCAGCATTTTTACTTTAGAAAAGACTAACATGAATCATTCCTGTATTTGAATAAAATCAATTGGGGACAGTGGAAAAAACCCACTAACTTTGAAAAATGATTAATTTAAAATTTTAATTTATTTTTATGACGATGCATAAATAAGTGAGAGATTTGGAATATGGAGATATAAGCAGGCTTGTTTATCCTATGAAATGTAAATTTGGAATTTATTTCTTCAAATATAACAAATCACGGTTCCTTTTTGAAATGTATCATTTACTTGACATTGCATCCAACTTAATTTGCCTTTACAGAAATCCCCCACATTATTTTCTCATCCTTATTTGTAAACTCCAACCAAGCAACAACAGACCCATATGGTGTTCCAAAGAACCTTGAAGTGACAATGGGACTGTAAACAGAACAGATTAGGTTTGCGTTGCACTTATTTGCAGCTTCAGCTTATGCCAAGACACAGAATTACTTTACTGGAACATTTTTTATCATACTTAGCAAGTGAAGGATGAATTTGAATTGAGAGTGAACGAGAGAGAGAGAGAGAGAGAGAGAGAGAGAGAGAGAGAGAGAGAGAGAGAGAGACTACTTTATAAAATATAAACCTATTTTACATAAGTGATGGATTTAAATTAGTTTATGGAATCACAAATTGTAATTAAATTTTATATGATTTCCAATATATGTATAATTTACTTTTGATTTTGTGGTCTAATTTAATTAAGAACTGATAATGAACTTAATTCGTGACTTCCTTTTACATGTTATATGAAATTATCTGGATATTTAGATGAACAAGGATCAGACAGGTTTTACTATTCTATTTTTCTAAATTTTTTCCACATTTTCCTTTCTCTTAAAATGACCTTTCACTTTTTACTAGTTTGTGTACAGTTAACCAGAGAAAATCTAAATTGAAATCCATCTTTTCTGATTTTTCTGATTTCAAACCCTTCCTACTCCCTCATTCTTTTCCTTCGTAAAGTCCCATGTCCGCAGGCAATTGTTTCCCACATACAAAATGAGGGACAGCAAACCACTCAGCAGCGGATCTCTACCCTCACTTACACTTCTCTTTTTCTAAAATACAGTTTTAGGACAAATGTATTCTCAACTACCCCCCTTTTCCTACTTCATGTATGCAAAAAGTATGAAGCTCAGTTATAATTACAGAGAATTCCTATTTTCTGAAAGGATTCCCCATACTATTTTACTGAACTCCACTGTAACATTCAGTACCCCATCACTCCACTTACTGCCTGGTTCACAAATCCCTTCTGCCATGGCTTCCACAGTTCTGTCCTTCCTTCACTCACTTCCATTTTTCATTATATATTCAGGTTATTTGTTCCACTGTCTTAGGCACTGTTCTCTGCTCTGGAGAAACACCATGACCAGACAACTCTTACAAGACCAGACAACTCTTATAAGAGAAAGCATTTAATTGGTGGACTCCTAACATTTGTAGAGGGTTAGTCCCTGATCATAATGGCAGGAAGCAAACAGACATGGTACTGGAGAAGTAGCTGAGAACTTTGCATCCTGATTCATAGGCAGTAATTTGTGAGAGGGAAAAAGAGAGATAGAGATAGATAGGTAGATAGATAGATAGATAGATAGATAGATAGATAGATAGATAGATAGATAGATAGATAGATAGACAAATAGATTCATGCATTCATACATACGTAGACAGATAGGCAGATAGAGACAGAGGCGCACAATAAGAGAGAGAGAGAGATAGACAGATAGATAGATTCATGCATATATACATACATGCATTCATACATATGTAGATAGATAGGCAGATAGAGACAGAGGTGCAAACATCCACACTCATACAGATGCAAATAAATACACATAGTCACCCTCCATGCAAGAAGAGTATGAATGCTTGGTTCTCACTAAGACTCTATTCCCTAAATGCTTATGAGGACATTTCTCTTAGTGATGGCAAAAGACCTGAAAAATAAGTCTCTGCAGCTTCATTTATGACAATAAAAGTTTGATATCCAAAAATCCCTGGTTTTTTTGTTTTGTTTTGCTTTTGAAACTGTGGGTAAAAATGAGTTTGAGTGTCATGATTAGACTTGCATTCACCTTTTGGCTATGTGCTCCAACCTTGAGCTCCAGGTGAGCATGGTGTTCATGGTATTGCCCCCTTCAAAGCATTCTTCCAAATCTCTTTTAAAAAATCCCACATCATGAAAAGATGGCTCAGCAGTTAAATTAATGAACTGCTCTTGCAGAGTACACCAGTTCAGTTCCCAGCACACATATGTCAGGTCACAACCATCTGAAACTCCAAGTCCAGGAAAGATATTGTTTAAATCTGGCTTTAACATGGAATATTTTGTTTACTCCTTCTATGGCGATTGAGAGTTTTGCTGGATATAATAGTCTGGGTTGGCATCCATGGCCTCTTAGTGTCTACATAATGACTGTCCAGGACCTTCTGGCTTTCAGAGTCTCCACTGAGAAGTCAGGTGTTATTCTCTGATGAGTCTGCCTTTATGTTACTTGTTTTTTTTTTTCCTTTGCAGCTCTTAATATTTTTTTCTTTATTCTCTGTGTTTAGTGGTTTGATTATTATGTGGTGAGGGGAAAGTTTTTTGGTTCCAGTTTATTTGGTGTTCTGTATGCTTCTTGTATCCTTATAGGCATTTCCTTCTTTAGGTTGGGAAAGTTTCCTTCTATGATTTTGTTGAAATATTTTCTGTGCCTTTGAGTTGGTATTCTTCTCCTTCTTCTATTCCTATTATTCTTAGGTTTGGTCTTTTTATGGTGTCCCAAATTTCCTGCACATTTGTGTTGTGTTATGATTTGTTGGCTCCAGCCCTACAGAAAGCACTAGAAGGAAAAATCCAACCTAAGGGATTTAAATACACCCATGAAAACAAGGCAATAAATAATCTCACACCAACAAATACCAAAGAAGGAAAATACACAACACTACCACCAAAAAAAATAACAGGAATGAACAATCACTGGTCATTAATATCCATCAATATCAATGGTCTCAATTCACCTATAAAAAGACACAAGCTAACAGAATGGCTATTAAAACAGGATCCATCCTTCCGCCACATACAAGAAACACACCTCAACTTCAAAGACAGACACTACCACAGAGTAAAAGGCTGGGAAAAGAATTTCCAATCAAATGGACTTATGAAGCAAGCTGGTGTAGCTATCCTAATATCTAATAAAATATACTTCAAACTAAAATTAATTGAAAGAGATCAGGAAGGACATTACATATTTATCACAGAGAAAACCCATCAAGATGCAGTCTCAATTCTGAACATTTATGCCCCAAATATAAGTGTATCCACATATGTAAAAGAAATAATACTAAAGCTTAAATTGCCCATCAAACCCCACACAAGAATAGTGAGATACTTCAACACCCCACTCACCAATGGACAGGTCTGCCAGAATGAAACTTAACAGGGAAATAAGGGAACTAACAGACATGACTCAAATGAACTTAATGGATATCTACAGAGTATTCCACCCTAACACAAAAGAATATACCTTCTTCTGAAACTCCAATTCCAGGGAATCTGGTATTCTCTTTTGGTGTCTGCAGGCAACAGGTATACACATGGTGCACAGACCTGCATGTAGGAAAATGCTCATACATATAAAATAAAACATAAATAAATATTAACGAAGTATTTTATAGGATACTCATAAATTATACTTAGTCTGAAAGAGCATTTATCCTATTTATTTACTTCTTAAACTTTTTATTTACTTACATCCACATATTAAGTATGTGTCCGTGTGCCTGTGATTTGCACATAAGCTCTTGCAGAAACCAGAAGAAGGAATCATAGGCTGCTGGAGGCCATGTAACTGGGCCACAAATCATGGGCCAGTAACTGACTTCAGATTCTCCTCAGGAGCAGCAAGCACTCTCCACCACTGGGCTATCTCTGCAGCCACTACACTGTGTGCTCTCATTTTCTGCTGCTGTTTCTTCATTACTGGGAAGTGGAATTGAACATTAGGAAGTTTTGAAGCTGGTTATGTTTAATTTAAGTTGCAGACTATGTTGGTAATAGAAGTACTATTACTTGAAACTAATTGACTAGCTGGCCTAAACTGTGGATCACTACTGGGTAACTTTTTAGTCTGTGAAGTATTTGCTGTCCCTTCTAATTTTTCTAGCGTTGTCTGTATTAATATACTGTGTATACTAATCTGGTAAGAATTCTATTTACTGATACTCTATATTTTTTCAGGTAAGTAATATATGTGTGTAATTTAGCCACATAGAGTTTCTGAATATCAAAATTAAAGGACTATTTTTGTTCTATAATCAATTCGATTGCTGATGGAAACAACGTTATGTTACAAAAACTGCCTAGCCCATGCTGCCGCAGGGGCCGTGCCAACCTGAGTGGCCTGCACTGCCACCTGGGGCCTGGCCAGGGCTGCTGTGGAGGACCATGTCCTTCTCTCTCCATCCTTTGCTACCTGCAGCAGGCATGAGAGCTGGCCCCGGGGTCACCAGAGTACCAGAGTGAGAGAACTAGCACTGCCCCTCACCTGCCACAGCACCTGGAGAGCAGGCACTACACCCTAGCCTGGACCATATACAAGAGCTGACCCTATTGTTGGGTGCACAGGTGAACCAACTCTGAGGACAGAAGAGCAGAAGAGCTAACCCCTTCCCCTCCATGTTCCCCCTACAGCAATCTCGAGAGAAGGCCCTGCATCTCGCCTGGGCAAAACAGTAGACCTGGCCTGGTGGTTTGAGTGTGGGTGACCTGGATCTGACAACCCGAGAGCAGGAGAACTGGCCCCGCTCCTTGTTGCAGGATGCCTTGGGTGAGCTAGCTTAGGCAGTGCTGGAGAGCTCGCACTGGTAGTGATAATGAAGGAAACCTGGTGGGCTGACCAACCCAGCTACTATTCGGGCCCAGAACTAAGGCTATGAGTTGACTCACTCCAACATCCACCTCATCTATGAACTCTTGGAGCAGGTGAAGGGGATGAACCTACAGACCCAAAACTCTACGACACAGGGCAACAATAGGATATCTAAGAGGAGCCCCAGTGAGGACCCATTATCAGTAGCATAGGAGAAGGCAGAGGCCGGGAACCAGACCAATGATTTGTGGCGGTGAAAACTTGCAAGTAAAGATGAATGGACTCAAGGGTAAGTTGTATAACTCAATGGTCCACACTACAGCAAGAAATGGGCCACAATAAATAGGAAACCATTTCACAGATTCTTTTGGGGGGATCATGGTCTCTGACAGATAATATTGCCAAGCTTCCATCTTAATGCATGTCAGTTTAGCAAATTCTGATTTTTCCAGATCATAAAAGCATCAGAAGAAAAATAAATAGCTCAATTTCTTATGTTGTTACTAGGATTCCTTTAGGGATAAATGTCTGAAATTTCAAATTCAAAATAAAAATGATAAAATTAAGCCTATGCAAGGACCTAACACATTTAATGAATTGTAGAATAATTAAATATATGTGTTTATCAGCCTTCTGATAGGGTAACTTTATTACTGAAGTGATATTTTATGATTATAATGCTACATGAGTTATAATATGTTTTTTAAAAAAGTGTAAGCAACAAACTCTCAGTAACTTCTTTCTACCACCTGAGAGGAAGGTCCATCTAGCAATACTTTATTCTTTTCCTTAGTGTTTCTTCTCTATTTCTCTAGCTGGTTGGTAGTAATAAATAAAATAACTACAATAGGAGCTGTGAAATATGATGATGTGAGGTGAGTAGCTGTCTTATATAGATAAGATGCTACAGTATTCTTGTGTTTTTCCAGCTTCCAAATGCCACATGTCACCTGGCATAAAATAAGAACTTCAAACTCTCATGCGGAAACATTTATATAGTCCTCTAATGAGAAACTGAATCAAATACTGGTTTTATTTACTTGTTTGTTTACTGCCTTGCCTAGTCAAGGCTCTGGGCTTTGAATTATACTCTTGTAAAATCTGTGATTTTACCATATATATTTAGATATCATATGGAGCATTGCTTACATGTTGGACCTATTAGTGATGAGTGGGGTGAACATGGTCTGTTTCCTTGAAATCAGAATTATCTGTGCATTTAAGATCGTGACAGGAATGAGAATGGTGGGAAGATTTCCATCATTGGTAGTAAGATCAAAGGTGTTTGAGGTACAGAAGCTTTTCCTGAGGATAATACACAGATGTAACCTTAGCAGCCAAAGAAGATAAGTTGTAACGCTTGAGTATGTATGAACATGCTAGCAATGTATGGTTCATAGCAAACAGTAGAGTAGCCAAATACTTGGGAAAAAGAAAAAAATAGGCAAAAAAGAAGGAAGATGGGTAAGCACAGGAAGAACGTGTGTTATGAAGGCTTGGAATAAGAGAGCAAATTGGCATCCCGTTGGCTTTATCATCTCATGGTGAATAACTAAGCTTTGCTCTAATGAAAAGGGAAAGTAAATGGAGACTTTTGGACAAAGAAAATATTTTTAATTTCTTTGAAATGTCTCACATTAGTGTAGAATATTAGGTTGAACATGATAGAAAGACCATGTTAAGATCATCTGAACTAGAAGCTGGTACAATAGTAACATTATAAATAGTGGTTAGACTGATATTGAGACTGCAAAGACATCAATGGACTCAAGATATAGCCAGACAAAGAAGTTAATGCTGGGTGACGGACTGAATTCAGAGACTGGGAGTAAGCACGGACTCAAACACAAACCCAAGCACTCCAAACTCAAATAGGTTGTTCTGTTCTTTTTTTTTAAAAGCAGACATTGGAGCAGTAGGTAGGACAGATTTTAAATTCTAGATATATGACTTGGCTGACCAACTATTATATAGGAAAAGTAAATGTGTTTAGAGAAGCCATGATAATACTCTACAGTGTAGTTAGGAAATTGATCCTTGTCTATGTAGCTACAACTGGATTTATAGTAATGAGGCCATCTTCACATCTAGGGATGAAAGCAAGCCTCAAGTAGGATATCAGTTGACCCCAACTTGCATTCATTCAGGTCAGATGGCAGAGATGCTGGAGAAGAGGACAATTTAATGGACCACAAGATTATGCTTTTTTCCTCAGGAATAAAGAAATAAAACATTTTGAGAAAAAAATTCAGAATAGTGGAGAGTTTGTGTTATCTGAATGTCAATGACTTCCTCAGAAGACACAATCACAAAATCAAAGAGAGCTTGATTTGATATTTTAAAATAATGATGTATTATTCAGAAACCAATCTAAACAAAGATGAAATCAAATTATCTCATGAGAAAAAATCACAGGAAAATGTTCTCATCAACTGAGAAGAAAACACAGCTTTGGAATTGAAGTAAAGACTAGTTCTGCCACTTTCAGAGCCTGACCTAAAGCACATCTTCTGTGTTCAAATGAAAAACTAGTCTCTCCTCACTTTTTGAAGCCAGAGCAATAGATACACTGGAGGGTTGGGACTGATCTGCAAAACCAGATCGTAGGATCAAAGTGGTTGCAAGTTGCCCGTTATTAGTCATCTAGAAGAAAGGGCAATGTGTGATCACTTCTGACACTTGTAAAACCACAGAGAGACATGAGCAACAAGAAATATAAGTAAAACTTGGGCCTGGGGAAGTTCCCAAATGACTTTCCAGTATTGAAGTGGCTTCTTTCAGCCACTTCCACCCAGATCAAGAGAGCTACTGCAGTCTCAGAAGCATTGTTGGGTAAGGGAGCCGTTTGTGGAATTCATTTCCTGCAGGGCACGTTTATCCTTGTCTTTTTCCCTCTTCTCCAAATTCTAGTGACAGAAGGGCTTAAATTCCAGCCATTAGGAAAGAAATAATGGCCAATATGTGATTCAAACATGAGGTGGTGCCATGTCCAGTTCGTAATTCTAAGTATTATACTAGACAAAATGTCCCAATGTGCAAAATGTGTGCAAGTTAGAAGTACTAAAACATTATTTTTCTGAGTGTCCAATAAAATCATTCTCACAGAATAAAAATAATAGGGTAAAATAAAAAGCCTTTTTGATTATTAGAGAAATACAGCATATTCACATGGCAAAGGACAATATAGAAAAATGGAAAGAATGGGAATGAAATGCTATTTCAGCACAAGTTTTATTTTACCATGTACACTAATTTATAAATTGTATTTAGAATATGTTTTCTTCACTTTTATAGCAAAAAAGAAAATCTAAAAGTAAACTACCAGAGCATACTTTTTTTTTTCCTAAATCATGACTTAGGAAACTATCATATTAATAATTCCAAGATTATTTTATAGTTTTGTAACTTGTATCTGTTTCTTGACCAAAAGATGTGCAGAATAAAGGGAGAAAAGGAGATACACAAAATGGAACAGCTTCATCATTGATGAAAGGTTGGAAAAATAATGAAAAAATGAAATTAAAGCAATTATTAATTTTATTATTACTAATTTTCACGCAGATAGGTTCAATTTTACCATGTAATCTTGAAATATTTAATATTTTAAGGTTGTTTGCAGTTTAGAATATGGGAGACCAAAAATTTCTAAAGTTTGCAATGGGTAGAAATTGGTAATGAAGAGAATACAGATTTCTAACAGTATTTCCAATATTGTATCTGCCGCCAAAAGATTCTTTCTTCCAAAGGTCCTCTTTCCACAGGTCTCTTAAACTCTATTAATGTCCAATTTATCCTTCACTTGGAGGAATTCTGCATCTAAGGAAAGAAGTGAAGCCAGCACAGTTGGACTGTAAACTCTGAAATATGTATTGAACATACACAGAAATGATGTGGGCTGATTTATTATCATGATAATTAATTTAACTTCCAAAAATGAAGGAAAATAAATTGTTAATCATTTTTCAACAGGAATAACATGATAAAAAACATGGGGTATTAAACCCCTTCCCACTGTAACTCATTCACTTTTTTTTTTTTTTTTTGGTTTTTCGAGACAGGGTTTCTCTGTGTAGCTTTGCGCCTTTTCCTGGAACTCACTTGGTAGTCCAGGCTGGCCTCAAACTCACACAGATCCGCCTGGCTCTGCCTCCCGAGTGCTGGGATTAAAGGCGTGCGCCACCACCGCCCGGCTTCATTCACTTCTTTTGGTCATTTAAGCACATAGTAATACTCTTTATGCCATAAGTCATTTCTTTTCTTTGTATGGTTTTGTGATTTGTTTGTTTGTTTTCTGGATTTTGAGTCAGGATTTTCCTCTGCATCACAGGCTGGTCTTACATTCATCATCCTCTTGCCTCAACTTCACGGTTTGTTTGTTTTTTGCTCAACAATTAAAATACATTACTTCTTTAACTGACTACTGTTTTGCACAAAGGACTATCTACTTGCTACAGTACTGAATGAATGAATCAATGAACGGGCAAATGAAATGTTTTATTGATGAAATCTACTGTTACATATAAACAGCCTACGACACTGGTAAGTGAAGTAAGGAGGCACCAGTGATCCCCTAGTTTGGTGACCACTTTGAAACTGCCCACATTAAAATAAACATACTTTTAAACACCCACCGAATAAGGCAAAATCGCAGCCAAGCAGTTATTTTAATGGGAGATCTGAGGGTAGAAAGACAGAATGATGAAGCTGGGCAGAGTACTGCAGAGCACAACCAACGCTGCTGAGAACTGTTTATGTTGGCACATAGGATTTAGTTGTGGTTTGGAGAAAAGAAAATCGGCACATTTAAAGGGGATGCAGCATGATTAAAGCTGCCCGTGCCCAGATGCTCTGTGAGGGCAGCAGCTTTTACTTCCCTCTCAGTAACTTCCATTTTTTTTTTTAGGTAAATTCTGCCATCAGCCTGGAACTCACTGATTTGACTAGAGTGGCAAGCCCAATTCATAAAGATTCTCTTGTTTCTGCCTCCCTGGTATTGATATTGCTAATGCGCAGCACAGTGCCTGCTTCATGAATTTGTTTGTTGACTTGAGTGCTGGGATTTGAATTTATGTCCATGTAGTTGCACAGCAAACATTTTACCAGCTGTACTATCTTTCTAGCCATTAAAATGATATTTGTTAAATGTACAATGCATTTTACTAAAACCACTGTAGCGCAAAGCACCTGCATCTTGAAGTCATATGAGATCAGTTTTGATCCTTGGCTGTCTTTGTTACTAACCACATATCCTGGGACCAGTAATAACTAATTTGAATCTTATTTTTGACTCTTCCAAGGAGGGAAATCACAAAGTGAGAAACCATATGAAGGCTACAGTGATTTTTTAGCTAAATATATGTAACTTGCTTTTGGCAATGTCACTTGGTGGTGACAGAAAGGTAAAGCTTAATTTTTACCCAATATAAAGATGCCCTCTTGTCTTCAAAAGAGCCTGCGCAGTACCTGGGTGGCAACCAAGTAATTTCAGGCCAGCTAAGGGCAGCCAATAGCAAGGAGGATCTGATTAAGTTCATATTGGTCAAGGACATTAGGTAAATGCTGAGAAATATGGAAAATTTTTATGCAAATAGGCTAAATTACTTTCTCTCCTGGTTTGCCTTTTTATAACTCCTCAAGAAAGAGAATTTAGATCATTAAACAGAAAGATGATTTTAAGATTGTACATTTGGAAAAAGTACTTGCTAATTTCCATATTTCACTTAAAGTATAATTAAAGATCTCTTTGTAAGAAAAAAAAGTATTTTTACTTTTAATTCACCCTCTACATAACCTTTTAATGTTATTGAGCAGGAAGCCATGAACTCCTTCAGCCTGACTCTCATGACTACATTATTTTTCCACTCATATAGAAAACTTTAATTTGCTACATTAACATGTCACAAAGAAGAGTTTGTAGGTGTGTGCCTATATCACAGATGAGAGTGTTGTTGTCACTGGTATTTTTATGAATTATTAGTAGTTTGGCATACGTGTGAAAGTCATAAACATTTAGGTAACTCAAGCACACTTTTTAGGATTTAAATTTTAAGAACCCATTTTATTGACATATTATTTAAATTAAATGGATTGTATTAATTCAGTGCTTAACTAATGGCATGAATGCCTAATAATAATTATAATCAGATATTTCTGTTATCTCAGTGTTATACTTTCATTTCTGTGTCTATAACAAATACCCTAACAATAAGCAACTTAGGGAAGAAAGTATTTATTTTTCTTACAATTTTGGGTGAATTATTGAAGGGAATTAAGACAGGAACTTAAGATATCATTTTCACAGTCAAGAGAAAAGAGAGAATAAACTCATGCATCTTGCTCTCTCATTTATTTTTATGCAGAGCTGGTTTTCTTCATTTTATGTTGTTTAGGGTCCATCCCATGAAATCATGCCAGCCCCACTCACAGTGAGTCCTAAGACCTCAATTAACAATCAAGACAGATCCCATAGACATGTTGATGTCTGATATAACCTAGGCAATTCTTCATTTAGAATGTCTTATCATGTGATTCTATATGTCATTATCAGTTAAAACTTGATTTGGAAGATGAACTTTGTTCCAGCAGATGAACTTTCCTCCATCAGATTCCCTCATACCCATGACATATGGGAAGTATTAGTTAGAGTTATTGGGTTGTCAAATAATAATAATTAATAATAAAAAGAAGAAAAAGAAGTCATACAGTCGGAAGGTAGAAATATTGAAAGGATTCAGGAGCAGTTGGAGGACGGAACTGGGAGTGTAAATATTATCATATTCTATAGTATGCATGCATGAAAATTCTCAAGAATAAAGAAAAATTATAATAAAAATCAAGTTTAAAACATAAAAAAATGAGGATTATAATTCAATGTGATTACTTTCATTAGTTTCTTGACAGTGTTACATGAAAGAATGCAGCTTCTAGCCTCTTAAAGACCTCCTTAGAGGCTCTCCCCTCTCAACCCTTGAAGACTGAGAGGATGCCTGAAGAGCCTCAGAGGGCTGGCCTGTGTCTAACAGAGTGCTGCAAAGCCACACATTTATGTTTTTCTGAGAGTGTAGCAAACATGTGAGAGCCATATATATTATAAATTTTATCTTCACTATGAAGTCCTTCATACCTTGAGAACATTGAAGAGAAAGAATAAGAAAATTTTCTCATCAAACCCAGTCAGTTCTGCGTCCTCTGTATGACTTACAAAGTCATTTTGAAGACAGAGGCTGCTTTTTAGCTGTGCTCTGTTTACACTTTACCTAGTCGCTGGGAAAAGTCAAAGACATCCAAATTCTGCTTGAAAATCTCCTGCTGTGGACTCCGGAGCTCACTGGGGGTTTCTGATTCTCATGAAGCTACAAAAAGATGAGTTCTCCTTCTGTGAGGAACAATGGCCATCCTCCTCTGTTTTCCTGTAGCTTGTGCTATAGTGGCATGATTCAGTGCAGAATCTCATGACTTCTGTCAACAATTCTGGTGTCTCTTTAGCCAGCTTTGCAGCTGCACCAAAATGAACTGTATCAGTTAGGAGTAGAATACATTACTTTTTCATAGTTTGGAGACTAGAAAGTCAAAAGTCAAGCCAGATCCAGTGACTGGAGTGGCCCTGTTTTCTGCCACCCTCTAGTTGTGTCCACCCCACTAATGAGGACTCTGCTTTCATGAACTAACCACGCCCTCAAAGCTCTGACCTCCTCAACCACCATTATAGGAGCTAAGAATTCCACAGTGAGACTTTGGGGAGCAGACTGAAACCTTTCTCCATAGCAGAGGCCTTCAGGTGCCCACTAGCAATCTCTTCACTCTAGTTCTGCTCATCACCTGCTCCCAAAGAGCCATTTCAGGTTTTCTGACTTTAGTCATTTACTTTTAGGGACCAACATCTGTTTCCTTTGACTGTATAAATTATTCCCAAGTGTAATGGAATGGCATGGTCCTTTATTGTGCTCTTATTTCTGATGATCATGAGATTGAATAGAATTCAGCAGGAGCAGTTTTTCTGGTTGCTCATTATCTGTGAGGTAAGCTGGAAAGATAGTAGGGTTGGGGGTCAAAATCCTCTGAAGGTTCCTTTCTCACATCTATGGGTGATGCACCTCAGTTACCCTCCATGTGGGACTATTTACTTTTTTTTTTTTTTTTCAAGACAGGGTTTCTCTGTGTAACTTTACGCCTCTCCTGGAACTCATTTTGTAACCAGGCTGGCCTCAAACTCACAGAGATCCGCCTGGCTCTGCCTCCCAAGTGCTGGGATTAAAGGCATGTGCCACCACCGCCCAGCATTATTTTACTATTCTTTATCCTGTGATGGCCAACCTGTAAATGTATATAGAGAGAAGAGCAGGGAGAGGGAGGGAGTCTGAAATTCTGAAGTTCTATTGTATCTTAGGCTCAGGCTCTGGGTTTAAAAGGTAGACACAGTTATTTCAGTTGTGTATTAATGAGGGAAGCAGTTGAGTACAAAGCAGAAACTACAGGGCACTGGCACAGAAAAGCAGGCAGAACTAGAAATACCACTATGGCCATATGGTCACCTTTGAAAATCAAGTCTGGTCTGTCTGGTTTGATTTTACTTCCCTGATAGTGAGAAAGTATACACACACACACACACACACACACACACACACACACACACACACACACACACACAGTCAGATGCTGGGTTTCTTAGACTGGAACCACTTTGGCAGAGTTCTCTTCCAATTTCTATGTCATGAAATCCTGTTATACTCTTTAAAAGAGATCAGTGGACTTCTGGAATCTGTAGGGCGTGTGTGTGTATGTGTGTGTGTGTGTGTGTGTGTGTGTGTGTGTGTGTGTGTGTGTATGTGTGGGGGGGTCGTGCATGGTCTGGGGTATGTACATGTGTGTTACAGCGCTCTTTCTGCTGTTTATCCATTTCTTCTCTCTTCTCTTGCCCCTGAGCAGTGAATAGCCTGCCAAGGATGCTCGAAATGATCATTAGGGGGATGAATTAGGTTCATTTTGCATTTTGTATTCAGCACAATTCAAATAGAAGCTGACAGTAAATCAACAAGAAAAGTAGGCCTGGGCCATCTCCCTTCATGTAGCAGTGCTGACTCACCTCCTCATTACATTAGAGGAGATGTTCCAGTGGGTGTTCTTGTGGTGACAGATGAGATGAGGCTAAGCTAACGGGCCTGTTTGGACACTGTTTCTTCTGCTTCAGCCTCATGTCATGGCAGAAGGAGCAGGTGCCATTTTATGCTTGTGTATATAATGAATTTTAAGTTATGAGACAGCTGAGTATGGCCTATTTTTATTATTTTGCTTCTAGTTCTTCAATAATTGAAATCAATATGTAACTTATGTAATTGGATACAAAATTACTTTTCAAAAAAGCCAGACTATAATTGTACCACCACCTACAATTATAAGAGAAAAACAACATTCAATAAGCTGAGTTTTTTTGCTATACTAATATTATATCTAAGCCATGTTTTCATATAAATTTTCATACTATCAAATGATGAATAAAAATGAAAGTTAATCATTGAACTATGTGAAAACTCTGAGGCAGTTTTCTAAATACTATGAAACAAATATTAAGTGACTAGGAATGTGTATTATTTCTAGCTAAGACTAACAGGTATTAAGTAACTTTCCTATAGAGGGAGCAGTGAGGAATTAAAGGTGTATCTACCTTTATTTTCCTTCCAAGAGACCACGCACGCAAACAGTTTAAAAATAAACATCAGTTTACTGACCTTGACATGCACAGGATTGAAGCAGGTGATTTGGTACTCAGAAACATATACTTAGCCTCTTGAGTAGTTCATGACTTGTTTTAAAAAATAAGTGATAAAAGTAAAACCAAAAACCAGCTTACAAAAAAATTCTGTAAAAAATTACCCTCAAACTCTAAATGTCATCAACTATGAAGACAATTGTATGTTATTGTGGGACATTTACCCACCAACCCCACAGTTCCCCAGAGTTTTCTTGAGTGAGAGCAGCAGGAAAGACTATATAGAAGGATTTAGATTATGGAGATAAACATAAAATACAGGATAGCCTGGAGAGGGCCTGGAACCTATTCTAATGGGCCCTGTCTCTGCCCTAAGGTATTTATAGAAATGTCAAGGGATGGAGCAAAAGACCTCCCCCCAGCACAGCCAAGTGCAAACCATCTCAGACACCTGCACTCAGGCCTGTGGTCCAATCATCCCCTCTATGCAGATCTGCTGAGTAAAGCCATTAGGAACCTGAAAATGGGCTCCCACATATTATATGTACAGACAATGTACATCCAATGAGAATAAATGTGGGAATACAAGTATTTGGTGGAGTTGGGGAAAAGACTCAGCCTGTGAAGTACCCTAGGACCTTAGTTCATTTCTCTGTCTTAAGAGCTGGATTAGGTGACAAGGATATGTAACCCCAGGGCAGAGAGCTTGGTGCAGAGGTCGGGGGATCCCTGGAACTCATTGACCACCTAGTCAAAATAATCAGTGAGTTCTGTTTTCAGTGAGAGACTGCCTCAAAAAGTGAGAGCAATTAGGGACAATGCCTAACACTGACTTCTGGCCTCCACATAAAAACAATATAAGCCTGTATCAAAGAGAGAGGGAGAGAGAAAGAGAGAGAGAGAGAGAGAGAGAGAGAGAGAGAGAGAGAGAGAGAGAGAGAGAGAGAGAGATTCCTCCTATAGTCACAAACTTGAGGAATGTAGAACACTAAGCAAAGCCTTAGGAATTAGCATTTCCTGGGTAGAGGTGAAGATAAAAGTGAGTTTTGGGAAAAGTGAAAGAGTAAGTATGAGCTCAGGAGTTACATGGGGAGGAAAGAGCCTCCATGTTGTTAAAGGAAGGCCTCAGGGAACAGTATGAATGTGAAATGGGGAACACAGGGACCTCAGGGCTGAGAGCTCTCCTTGCACCTTTCATGCATTTTTTCAACTGAACTATATTGTTTTACAAATGCCTTCCCAGTCAGACATTCAGAGAGCTTTTATTTACTTATTTTTTTTATCAAGAAATGTTTTATTCATTCCAACCAGAGATCTCCCCTCATTCTTCTTCCTATTCCCCACAGCCTTCTCCCCTGCAACCCCCACCCCCACCCAACCCCAGTTCCCTCCTCCAAAAAGGTATGGGCTCCCATGGGGAGTCAGCAAAACCCTGCACATTCAGCTGAGGCAGGTCCAAGCCTCTCCCCCTGCATCAAGGCTGTGTAAGGTGTCCCACTATAGGCAATGGGCTCAAAAAGCCAGTTCATGCGCCAAGGATAGATCCTATTCCCACTGTCAGGGGCCCCTCAGACCAGGATATCCAACTGTCTTGAACATACAGAGGGCCCAGCCTAGTCCCATCCAGGTTCCACAGCTGTCTGTCCAAAGTTCGTGAGTTCCCACTAGCTTGGTTTGGGTGTATCTGTAAATTTCCCCATCATGGTCTTGATGCCCCTTGCTCATAGAATCCCTCTTCTCTCTCTTTGACTGGACTTCCAGAGCTTGGCCTGGTGCTTGGCTGTGGATCTTTGCATCTGCTTCCATCAGTTACTGATGAAGGCTCTATGATGACACTAATTCACTAATCTGATCACCAAGGTAGGTCAGCTCAGGCACCCCCTCCACCACTGCTGGTAGTCTAAGCTGGAGTCATCTCTGTGGATTCCTGGGAACTTCCCTCACACCAGTTTTCTCTCTATCCCCATGATGTCTCCCTCTATCAAGATATCTCCCTCATTGCTCTCCTATTCCATCCCTGTTCATGAGATCTCCTGAGTAAACTGGGGTTGAGTGGCGGGGGCAATGGAGGGTAGAGGATGGAGGATGGGAGCATGGAGGAATGGGGTGGTGGGGCTGGAAGAGCTTTTAGATAAGCAATATTGTTTTTAACTGTTCTTGCTCTGATAGATTTCTTCCTTAGTTTTCCCAAGAAAGAACAGAAAGCCTTCTCTCTCAAAACCTTAATTCCACGTTGCAGCCAATTTGACTCATTCACAATTATACTAGATAAACTCCTTCTGGGATAGTGAAAACTAGCAATTGTCCTCAGAAATGATCTCCAAATAGTTTCTAAGGAAATCAGTGTGTCATGGTGGGATTTGTTGTCTTTGCTCCCACCTTAAAATTACTGAGGAGGGATTAATTGTTTAGTTTGTCAGCACGTATATCAGGCAAGCACAACATGGCTCCAATTTGACTTATCTCTTCTTTCCTGGTGACTCTTCTTTGCCAGCAGAAGGTCAATACTACAGTTTTTTGTATAAATTGTGAGCATTTCTATGGATCACAGCTGTATATGACATTATCTCTTCTTTCCCGGGTCAGAATACAACAGAACAAATATGTCTTCAAAAGATAAGCATGTTCAGTTTTACTCCCATACCCAGAAGTATAAATTCCTATAACATAGCAAACTAAACATTCACACTAGAATAAAAAATTAAAAACCTAAACAACGAAAGCTAGAGAATAAGTTAATGTAGTAGCATAAAAGTGAAAGATAGAATTTCAGACTCTAGGAGAATAAATTTTAAAGTCCCGTGGAGACCTATTAATGGGTATGTTTATGTTTATGAAAATGTAGCAGATGGCTGAGAACATGCAGTATCTGTTAGATTTTCAAAACATTTTGGAAATAGTAGGAGACTGCATGTCCTTTTTGGTTCTTATTCTCTTTTCCCCTCCGTGTCTTAAAGAAACTGTTGACTCATTACCATTATGAGCTTTGTGTGTGCCTAATTTATTTTTATATGTTTACCTCTTGCAGTGTTTTTGAAATTCCATTTAACCTATCTAATGTGGTTCCAGGGCCTTCTGGACCACTGACACAGTCAAACTGTCCCTGGATATCTTAGGATGTAGAACTCATTGTCTGTCCATGGCTGACTCCAGAGAGCATTCAGAGAGAAAAGGATAGGTATCAGCCTCAGTTCTTAGTGCTCTTCAGAGAGGAGTCTGGGAAAAGTACATTGCTGGAGACCAAACTCTGAGGCTTTACACAGGATTCAAAGAGAGTTGTCCAAAACCCTTAGGCAGATTTGTCTGTGAACAAAGTGATTCTAACAAATGAATGAGAGAACAAAAAGAAGAGCAATAGTCAGGGATAACCAAAGAACACACTCCTGATCTATTGTTGGACACACACACATATAAACACACACACACACACAACTGGAAATACACCCAATAGATATGACAGTTTAGCTAGATTTTCAACATGATTGGGTTAAGAAGTATCTAAGAGATTAGTAAAACATGTTTCTGGTTTATTTGTGGGGACACATTCAGAGAAAATCACTTAAGGGGAGGGCACACCCTAAATACCAAAAGTGTCATCCCTTGGGTTCACAAAATACTGAAAAAGAAAAGAAGAGAGTCCCAGACTTTCTGTCTTTTCTCTCTGATAGTCATCCTGTAACCTGCTCTTCTCTACTGTGCCTGTACCAACATGGTGGCATTAAAAGTATGAAATCAAGAGCCCTTTAATTTCTCTGTTTAAATAGTTCTCTCATGCCTTTTGATGGAGAACTAACTAGAGCCCTCAAAAACATTCCTACTACAAAGGCATTTCCATTCACCTCACTAATCTGCAGTGCTGACTTTAGAAAGTGTAGCATCTTCCTTCTGTAATATCAAACGTCTAGTGAGATTTGAGCAGGTACCCATGAACTTTAGACCCTGTGTAGTAACTGAAGTGTTCCCTCTGAATAGAGAGACCAAAGGAAATTTGGAGGTATTCAGCATGGCAAGACTCATATATTGTTGAACTACAATTGCCTTTTCAAGCCTAAGTTAAGCTTATATTTCATTTCTGTCTATTCAGTAAATAATTATCAGGCACCTGCTGTGAACCAGACTCGATTCTTCAAAACATCACAAGACACTCCATTTAGGAAATTTGCATACACATGAGGAAACTTTTCCACAAATAAGCAGAAACTAGAAAGACTGAGCACATCCCCCAAGGTCTTTTGGCTGATAAGTAGCTTGAGCTACTATTTAAATCAGAATCAAAGCTAATTGACTCCACAAAGCCAAGATACAAATAAAGTTATATTGGCAACCCAAACTGAGGACAAAAAGAACACAGAAAACACATTTGTGATTTCCATATAGCTAAAAGACCTTGGCTCTTAAATTATGAGACTAATTTTCTTTGGAACATTTCTTTATATGCTTATTTACAGAAAATATTCATATACTATCGCAAAAATAAAATGCTATGTATTTAAAACAATATAAATCATAAAATTTTAGGTAAAAAAATATCCTTAATTGGCATTCTCCTTCATTCTTTTCTTTAAATTTATTTATCTATTTTTTTATTAAGAAAAATTTTTCATTCATTTTATACACCAATCAAAGATCCCTCTCTTCCTTCCTCTCGCCCCCCAGCCTCTCCCTCCCAACCCAACCCTCATTCCCTCCCACAAGAAGGCAAGGCCTCCCATTGGGAGGCACATCCAGTAGAGGCAAGTCCAAGCCCTTCCCCTGCCCCAAGGCTGTACAAGTTGTCCCATCATAGGTAGTAGGCACCAAAAAGCCTGTTCACGCACTAGAGATAGATTCTGATCCTACCGCCAGGGGTCCTGTCAAGCAGATCAAGCTATACAACTGTCTCACCATGCAAAGGGTATAGGCTCCACAGCCATTGATCCAACTTTCCTGAGTTCCCTCTATTTTGGTTTAGTTGTCCCTGAATGTTTCCCCATCATGATCCTGATGCACTTGCTCATAGACTCCCTCTTCTCTTTCTTTGACTGGACTCCTGGAGCTCTGCCTGGTGATTGGCTGTGGATCTCTGCATCTGCTTCCATCAATCACTGGAAAAAAGCTCTGTGCTGACTGTTAGGGTATTCACCCATCTGATTACTGGGCAAGCTATTTCAGATCAGGCATCCTCTCCATTATTACTAGCAGTACAGGCTGGGGTCATCCTTAGGGATTCCTGGCAACTTCCCTAGCACCAGGTTTCTCTCTATCCCCATGATATCTCTCTATCATGGTATCTCTTTCATTGCTTTTCCCATCCCTCTCTGTTCCAGCTCAGCCATCCCATTCCCTTATATTCTCATCCCTTATCCCCTATCCTCCACTGTCCACCCCTCCTCCCCAGTTTACTCATGGAGATCTCATCTATTTCCTTTTCCCAGGGCAGTCCATGCATCCCTCTTTGGGTCTTCCCTGTTAGCTTCTCTAGAGTTGTGGGTTGTTGCCTGATTACCCTTTGCTTTATATCTAGAATCCACTTATGAGTGAGTACATACCATGTTTGTCCTTCTGAATATGGGTTACCTCACTCAGGATGATATTTTCTAGTTCCATCCATTTGCTTGCAAACCTCATGATGCCATTGCTTTTCTCTGCTGATTAGTATTCTATTGTGTATATGTATCACATTATCTTAATCCATTCTTCAGTTGAGGGGCATCTAGGTTGTTTCCAGGTTTTGGCTATTACGAATAATGCTGCTATGAACATAGTTGAACATGTGTCCTTGTGGTATGATTGACCATTCTTTGAGTATATGCACAAGAGTAGTAAAGCTGGGTCTTGAGGTAGATGGATTCCCAATTTTCTGAGAAACTGCCATACTGATTTCCAAAGTGGCTGTACCAGTTTGCATTCCCACCAACAGTGAAGGAGTGTTCCCCTTGCTCCACATCTCCAACACAAGCTTTCTGCAGTGCTTTTGATCTTAGCCATTCTGACAGGTGTAAGATGGTTTCTCAGAGTCATTTTGATTTGCATCTCCCTGATAATTAAGTATGATGAATAATTCCTTAAATGTCTTTCAGCCATTTGAAATTCTTCCTTTGAGAATTCTCTGTTAAGCTCTATAGCACATTTTTTTAAATTTGATTATTTGCTATTTTGATGTCTAGTTTTTTGAGTTCTTATATATTTTGGAAATCATCCCTCTGTCAGATGTGGGGTTCATGAAAAATCTTTTCCCATTCTGTAGGCTGTCATTTTGTCTTATTTTCTGTGTCCTTTGCCTTACAGAAGCTTATCAGTTTCAGGAAGTCCCATTTTACCATAAAAACATGTGGACCAATGGAATTGAACTGAAGGTCCTGATGTTAACCCACACACCTATGAACACCTGATTTTTGACAAAGAAGCCAAAACTGTAAAATGGAAAAAAGAAAGCATCTTCAACAAATGGTGCAGGCATAACTGGATGTCAATGTATAGAAGACTGCAAATAGATCCCTATCTATCACCATGCACAAAACTCAAGTCCATGTGGATCAAAGACCTCAATATAAAACCAGCTACACTGAACCTGATAGAAGAGAAAGAAGGAAGTAGTCTTGAACTCATTGGCACAGGAAACCACTTCCTAAATATAACACCAGTAGCACAGACACTGAGAACAAGAATTAATAAATGGGACCCCCTTCATTCTTACAAGATCTTTCCACCTTGCATTTTATTTTACACAGAGGACCTGTCAAGACTGGATACTGAAAGAACCACATGAGAATTTCTTAAAGAAGCTGAACAAGAGCCAGTTTATAGAGCCTCAATGCTAATATTGAAGTGTTTATATTTTTTTCTGTAAGCTTTGAGGTTTATTAATGTATGCTCTAAGAAACTCTGTGTGTGTGTGTGTGTGTGTGTGTGTGTGTGTGTGTGTGTGTGTGTGTGTGTGGTGTTTCAACAACTGAACTGTAAGAGAACTAGAGGGGAAGCAGCCTAGAGGAAGGCCACAGAATCTAAGATCAGCCCAAGAATAATAGCAATAGCAGCTTGTATCACAGCAGGAATACAACAATTAAATATGATAATATGTTTGAGTAGTCATGTGACATGCTCTGGAGAGACATGAAAATTAAAAATGCCTATTCACCTTACATAGTGGGGCCATTGAAAAGACAGAGAAGAGATTTTGTCTAAGTCCAGTCCAGTTGACCAGTGAGTTTATTGGAGGTGATTTACAGTCACATGGCTGGCTCAAAGGCAGTTACATTACCAGGAAGCCCAATAGATAACTTATGAGTAGGGCACCAGCACATGGCATAGGCAGGCCAGACTGTAGGTTGAAGGTTATGTGACTGGCTTGATGTTTCATTCCCCCCACTTGAATTCTTGCCTGGTCACAGAAGATAGCTAGTTCAGGCTACTTATCTGATATTGCTATGAATCTTGGCTGGGGCCGTCATTGTAGATTCCTGGGAGATTCTCTTGTGCCAGGTTTTTACCTGACCCCAAAATGCCCCTTGCTTCGCTTTCCAGTAGTAGACTGGAAATTAGTAGACCTGCCCATAGTCTACTCATGCAATCTCTTCATTTTCTCTTCCAGGGAGATCCAGGCATCCCCTCTCCACTATGTGATCACCCCTTGTTACCTGGACTCTCTGGGTCTATGGATTATATCATACTTATCCTTTATTTTACAGCTAATATCCACTTATGAGCAAGGACATACCATGTTTGTCTTTCTTGGCCTGGGTTACCTTACTCAGGATGATATTTTCTAGTTCCATCCATTTACCCAAAAATTTCATGATGTCATTTTTTTTAACAGCTAAGTGATACTCCACATTTTCTTTATTCATTCCTTGGTTGAGGGACAACTATGTTGTTTTCAGATTCTGGCTATTTCAAATAAAACTGCTATGAGCATAGTTGAGCACATGTCCTTATGCTATGATTGAGCACCCTTTGGGTATATATGCCCAAGAGGTAAAAGTGGCCTACAGATTGAGGGAGTGTCCAACCAATGACTAGTCCAGCCTTAAACTAATGCTGGGAGAGTAAGCCTACACCTGGTGCTGCTTGAAACACCAGGACCCAAAGCCTGGATGACCCAGAGATAGAACCAAACATGACTGGAGGCAAAATAAATGTCAATGTAATGATGCCTAATGATATTCTGCTCTACTTACAGATTAGTGCTTGCCCCAGTTGTCATCAGAGAGGCTTGTTTCATCCAGCAACTGATGGAACCAGATGCAGAGACCCAGAGAAGGAGCTCAGGGAATCCTGCAGAAGAGGAGGATAAAGTCTTGTAGGGGTCAATGACACCATAAGAAAACTCATATATTCAACTAACCTGGGCTCACAAGGACTGACAGAGACTGAACCGACAGCCAGAGAGCCTGCATTGGACTAACCTGGGCACTCTGCACATATGTTACAGTTGTGTAGCTAGCTTGGTCTTCTGTGGGACTCCTAACAGTGGGAGAGGGGGCTGTCTCTGACTTCTTTACTGGTTTTTGTGACCCTACTCTTCACACTTGCCCAGCCTTAATACAAGGGGAGGTGCTTAGTCTTCCTGCAACTTAATATGCCATGTTTTGTGGATATCCATGGAGACTTGTCCTTTCCTGATCAGAAGGGAAGAAGAGGAGTAGACTTTTGGGGTTGGAACAGAAAGGGCTTGGAGGAAAGGAATAGGAGGAGACAAGGGAAGGGCAACTGCAGCTGGGATGTAAAATTAATTAATTAACTAATTAACTGATTTGTAGGAGTGCCACTGAAAAATCCCAGCTGCAGCATGAATGACTCACAAAAAGCTACACCAGTTAAGAGTTCTCTGTTAATTTACAAGGACCTACGCTACAAAACTGTCCTTTCATTAAATTTTTCACTCTTCTATAACTTCAGGGATAGGAAGGGCCTTATGGGGATCTTTTGGTGGCTGGTGAAACCTTGAGGTTTCTGAGACCCATGAACCTGTCTTCTCTCTTAAAAAGAGAATTAATGGACCAGATCTCATGAAGGTCTCACAGGTACACATTGCTCTCACTTAACGGAGCAATGCTCATACCCAACCCAGAGGATACATCTATGCAAACAAAAAAAAGACTTAGCAGCACATTTTTGATGTGAAGGTTAAATTACTGATTACACACTGAGTAACTAGAAGGAAAATTCCATGATGGTTAAATACTTGTTTGAGGTAGCTAAGTAGAGGCTGTGTCACAACCAAGATGGGAATACGAAAGAACAAGCAATTCTGGAGGAAAAAAAAATGAATGAGTTGATTCAGGATAGGTGTTTTATGCACATCTGAATGCCCAATCAGCCCATGTGGTAAGCTGTTAGATATATTGGTTCATGAAGCTATACAAGTACATCTAAAGTAGATGTGAGACCATAAAAGAAAACCAGTTTATTAAGCCAGGGCTTCCCACAGCCCTGCATTCACAAGGCATCAGATACTGCTGCTTTCATCAGAGTCTGATGTAATGACCTTTATGAGCACTGGGTCAGATGTGAAATTTCTCCAAAATCCTGGAAGTGATGGGACTAGAAAATGTGGACACCTGATAATAGAACTGTAGAGAGGTCAATATACAAGCAAGGAATGCAAGCACAAACTTGAAGAAAAAAAAATGACCAAATGCTGCCAGTGTTCATCAGTCTACCTTTGTCATTCCTCTTCTGGTTTTCTAAGAAGGCCAGATGAAAATTTGCCAGGAAGCATAGAATCAATTTAAAAGCAACACCATGATGTGGGAAAGAAAAAGAAGAAAAAGAGATCAATCCACGCTATACATCTATTAGAACTTGCAAAGTTCAGAACCCTGTAAACACCAAACGATGGTGAGGATATAGAGTAACAGGAGCTGTCATCCCCTATGAGTGGGAATCCAAAATGGTATCGTCACTCTGGAAGACAGTTCAACAGTTTCTCACAGAGCTAAATATATACTTACTGTACAAACCAGCAATCATGTTCATTGGAACTTACACAAAGGAGTTAAAAACATATGTCTACATAAAAACCTTCATATAGATGTTTATAGCAGCTTTATTCATTGCTACAAAAACTGGGAATCAACCAAGATGTTCTTCAGTAGGTGAATGGATAAATAAAGCTTGGTGTGTCTAGAGGATGGAATGTTATCCCAGTCTTGAAAATAAATGAGCTGCCATATACAAACAAAGGGGGAAATTAAAGGCATATTGCTTACTGAAATCACCCATTTGCTTACTAAAAAAGGCTACCTACTGTATTATTCTAACAATAAGACACTGAAAATAGCAAAATAGTATTGACAGTTAAAACATAAGTGATCGTTAGAGAAGGAAAAAAGAAAGTAATGAATAGCTGACCACAGAATATGTTTAGGGTAGTAAATTACTCTTGATTATGTAAGTCATAAATCCATATCAGTATACATTGGTCCAGACATAGAGAGCATATAACACTAAGAATGAACCTTGATGTAAATTATAAACTTCAGTGGGGAAATAGTATGAAAGTCTAGGCTCAACATTAAAAAAAAAATGCTACAATGGTACAAAACATTGAAATTGGGGAAGATTATGCATGTGTGGGTGGGAAGAATATATGGCACACCTCTGTGCATTCTTCTCAATTTGGCTACACAACAAAATCTATTATTAAAAACAATGCCTGTATTTTGAGTTTACAAAGAATGAGTGCAAGTCATTATATTTTGTTGACTCAATTAAATTCTCTTGCCGTATGAGGTATCTTTATGTTTGGTGCAGCAATTGCAATGAACTTGAATTTGGGTCACTTAGTTATCTTTAGTAATCTATAGTTTAATTTAGTATTGAATAGTGTAAAAACCACTCTTCTATCAGATAACGTTTAGGTTATGATCTAAATCATGTCTAAAGGAAGACAGCATTTTATTATGGTTGTTGCTTTTTGCCTTTGTTACCTAGTATCTGATATGGAAATATTAATTTCTTAACTATTCATTAATAAATGAATTAGCAAAACCTAATATAGTCTCATTCTTGAATTATCCACTCCTATCTATATGATACTGAAATCTATCAAGAAAATTAAAATGAAAAACATCACTAAGGATTTCTAGGTACCTACCATATGTTGGCAATGTGGTGCTGCTGAAATGAACTGGGTAGTTTTTATACACATCATTTATGGTGGTCAATGCATGTTCTCTTTCCTGAATAAAAAGATGAGGTTTATCATATCCTGGGATTTGTTCTCTGATCTCTACCTGTGGTCTGTAGCATTAGCATGGCCATACTCTCACACATGAGTAAGCACACAATCACAAGGTGAGGGACTATCTCATTCTTATGCTAAAAATGGTAAGTGAATGCATATAGGTTCTATGGCTTCTCTGAGATTATAGGATTATAACCAGCAGATGTTTTGTGTGTGTGTGTGTGTGTGTGTGTGTGTATGCGCAAGTTGCAGAAAGTTTCATTCCTTAAAATATATAAATGCAGCTGGGTGGTAGTGGCACATGCCTTCACTCAGGAGGTAGAGGCAGGTGGATCTCTGAGTTCTAGACAAGCTTGGTCTACAGAGGGAGTTTCAGGATAACCAGGGCTTTACAGAGAAACCTGGTGTGTGTGTGTGTGTGTGTGTGTGTGTGTGTGTGTGTGTGTGTGTGTGTGTGCTTTACCCTAGCTTGTAACCATGAGTTGTGGTTCCAGAATATTGGAACTGAATTCAATTTCCAACAATTACTAGCCTACTAATTTGACAATTACATAACCAGAGCTAACTTTTATCTTTTGTAAGTGAGACTATGAATAATATTGTCTTTTTCTAAAATCTACTTTGAGGAATATGCATTGTGAAGGTTAATCTTCATTACCTATTTAGGCAGATTTAGAATAATTTAGAGGATTCAACCCTGTGAAAATTGGAGAAGGGGTTATTTAAAGAGAGATTTAGCTAAGGAAAGAAGACTCATCTAATATGCATAACAACCCCTCTCTACTGTCTTAGATCTTAGACTGAAAAAAAGGAGAAATCAAACTAAGAACTAGTACTCATCTCTCTTTCTGGCACACTCATATATAAGCAAATTTCCACAGCCACAAAATGTCTTCCCTGCTATAACAAACACCATCTCCTGTAAATTGAGGTGAATCTTTCATTCCTCAACCTATCCCCTGTAAAGTATTGAGATTTATCAATAAGAAAAGCATTAAGTCTAGAGATGTGCTGCTAAGAAATGATATCCCTGCTAAGAGAAAGCTGGCTGTGGTTATTAGGCCTTCTGAACTATTTTTCAGGAGGAATGCTGAAGAGTTTGGAGATACGTAGGCTATTGAATTTCTAGAATGTTATGATCAGAATATTATGGGTCATTCTGGTTGTGAATTCAGCAAATCAGAATATAAATAGAAATGTAGTTTAGTAAAATGAAACCATGAGATTTCTGAGGAGAATGAAGAGTCTATTGTTATCTGGAATTGAGGGTATTCATGTCATACTCTGATCAAGAACTTGTCTTTATTCTGTCTGTAACCTGAAATTTTTGAGTGAGGCTAAATTCAAAAGCAACTAACAAGGTTTTTAACAGGAAAATTCAAGACTGTAACACTGAGGCTGACATATATCGCTCATTGTTTCTAGTCAAATATACAGTGTGGGAAAGCAAAAATTATGAAAAGAAAATGTGCAATTTGGTAGACAAAGGATAATGAGTTCAAAATTGAAGATTTTCACGTACTGTGGGTTTGCAGGGATGAATGAAGAAAGAGTTGTGGGGATTGAATCAAGGTAGCAAAAGGCTGGTGCATCCAGTCAATACGAGTCATGTGCGAAACTCTCAAGGGGAAGCCTAAGTTACAATGGAGACAGCAGAGTATTAGAGATGCTGGTGCTATGGGAAGATCTACTGAGGAACCTGCACACAGAAAGTGGATTCCATCTAAAAGAGAGGCCATATGTGCTGTAAGAGACAGAATGAGTAGAGCAGAGCTACCTAAGTCTGTTAGAGCCCAGATGATACAATCATGATTCTCAACTGCTGGGCATGGAAATGTAAGATTTGATATTTGCCATCCTGGATTTTGGACTTCTTTTCGAGAAAATTTTCATTACTAGTCAACCATCCCTCCTATGTGGAATGAGAATCATTCTATGCTACTGTGTGTTGGATGTATACTGCTTACTTTTTACTTTATAGTAACTCATGAATAAAAGATGGCCTTGAATCAAAGTTTTGAGACTTTGAATGTTGAACAGTGAGGAAACTGCTAAGATTGTGACAAATTTTTAATTCAGACTGGGTGCATTTTGTCCTATAAGATGATTATGCGACCATGGGAACCATGGTTTGAATGTTATAATGTAAAATGCTTGGATAAAAAGAAGTGGAGTTTTCTCCTCATTGTAACTTTGACTGGATTGGAAGTACACAGAAGGAACAACTCTAGTTGTGTCTGTGAGGGCATTTCCAGAGATGTTTAAATGGGAAGTAAAAATCTATCTTGAATATGAGTAGCACCAAACTAATGGATAAAGTCCCAGAAAATGGGGGGAAATGAGAAAACACACTGAGCATGAGCATAAAGCTCTCTCTGCTTCCTGATTCAGCCATACTTGAGCAAGTTCTCCTGACCTTAGATGTTCTTGCTATCATGCTTTTTCTTTCCAAAATGGATTCTGTCCCTGGAGAGTAAACAATCTTTCCTATTTTAAGTTGTTTACCATATATTTGGTCCCAAGAATTAGAAAAGTAATAAATACCAGTATGTTGATATACACGAAGTATTCAGAGTACTCTACTGTGTGTGGAAAGCTCTCTGTGTATAAACAATTATTACTGGCTCCCAAAAGAAGCATCTTTTTCCAGTAGTCCAGCACTCCCTGCATCATTTTGAATTAATACACATAATTTTACCTTTGCTTCTTCCTCCAACACAGTGTTAGTGTATATATTTCCCCCTTCTACTTGGTTATATGTGTTTTGTTTTGTTATATTTTGCTTTGTTTAAGCAGTTTTATATAGCCCATCATGGCCTTGACCTGTCCATTTATTTTAAAATGACCTTGAACTTTCAAATCTCTTGTTTCTACTTCCCAAGTGCAGAGATTATAGTCTTTCATCATTGTACCTGGTTATGTTTTTCAATGTCAGATTAAAGTCCCACATGCAATTGAAAACATTCTCTGAATGCCCGAACCCTTGTGAGCTCTTTTGTTTTGGCACTGTGATCATATAGTATTTGGACAATTACCACACAGCTTGTATTACCACTGTGGTGGTTAATATTGGTTACGATAGGACCTTTAATTCCTGAGGAGACAAACCTCTGGGAATGTCTGTGAGGTAGTGCTTAAATAGTGTTAGTTGAAGTGCAGTGAGCAGTCATAAATGAAGTTATGCCATTTCATTCATGGGTTGGGGTCTTAGACTGAATAAAATGAAGTGAGCTGAGCACCAGCATTTACCACTCTTTTCTACTTGATTACAAATACAGCATAATAAATTTCTTCACTTTTCTGCTACGATGACTTCTCCACATGACAGACTATAACTTTGAGCCATAAGTCAAAATTAATTCTTTCTTTCTCCAACTGCTTTTGTCACTACTTTATTGCAGCAGCAATATATGTAACTAATACAATCATCAACCATCTTTTATTGCCATCTTAACAGATTCTGTGTGTGGTCAATCATCACCCATCTTGAATTGCCATCTTCCTAACAGATTCTGTCTATGATCAATCATCACTTATCTTGAATTGCCATCTTCCTAACAGACTTTGTCTAGGTTTTTCTCTACTTCCACAGTCACAAAGCCACTGTTCTGCTGGATAGTCCTATGTGGAACATTCTTGGGATCAGCTTTGAAATAAGAGCCAAGTAAGAACTGAACTGGCGTCCTTAGTTCATTTTGTGATGAACCAAATTCTACCAAGTACTACGTGAACTGTTGAGTCTCCAAATGAGACAGTAGGCCTGTAACAGTTCAACTGCAACTCTGTCAGAGTACAGGGCCAAGTGAAGCAGTGGACATGCTGATGACCCAGAAACCAGACATGGCATGTTTGAAATGCTAAGCAGCTAGTCAGCTGTGGTGATAGTAAAACTTGATGGACAGCTTGAGGAGATTTAGAATTACCATGGAAATACACCTTTGAGTATGTTTATGAGGGCATTTCCAGAAAGGCTTAACTTTAGAGAAATAAACTTAGAGAAATAAAATAAAATTGGGGGCCACAATTCCACAAGCTAAAGTCAACCTTACAGAGAGAAAGCAAGTGGACTACTGGATTTCATCTCTCTGCTTCCTGATTATTGAGCCAATGTAGTCAGCCCATTCATGCTTTTGATTGCCATAACCTCCCTGAAATGATGGCTTCTTAAATCTTTAGCCAAATACACCCTTAGCTCTTAAGTTCCTTCTTTGCTGGAATTTAATCACAGCAACAAGAGAGACACTAAAGCTGTTACTAATTACAGATAAGTAACAAACCTGGACTAGTAAAAGGCTGCAAAACAGAAATTAGAATCATATTTTCAATGTCAAGCTAAGAGAACAATAAAGAAGCACATAGATCAGTGTTGGTAAAGGTCATATGTAAATGAACTGCATGAATATTTACAGGTCATGTGGCAAATGCAAAGCTTTGAAGGAGAAACGGGAGGAAAAACCCAGCCTCCCCTCTCTTACTGTAACAAAAAGTTTTCCTTGGACGATCAATCCCCTTGCAAGCAAATACTCTCTATTATCTGCAATTTACAACAGAGGGATTACTTGCTGAGTACAATGTCAATTTCCCAGAGACAGCTAGGAACTTAAAATTCAATCATGAGGAAGACCATACAGGCCAGATCCCCTCCTGCCCTCCTCCCTCAGATCTTCTCACTTATTTCTAGTTTGCTCCACTACCTCTTTCCTAGGTTGCCTCATCAGACAGATGTGAATGGAACACTGTAAGAATAAAAAGGAAAAAAAACACTATTTACTCTCTTCCCAGTTTACTTTTCCGTATACTTCCTCAGAGTGCAGATAATGTTCAGCTATAAATATTTGTACTGTATAAATGACACTCTGCAGCTAAAACTGTCTGACATGTCGAAAGAGATTTGCCTTATTGCAACAGAGGCAATGTGTTAAAGAACTACCAAGAATGTAAACACTACAGTTAGAAGAGTATTTGAAGTTAAGTAGTATTTCTACACTATATCTAATCTGTGGTTGTTGTTATGTATAAGTCCCATTGAATCTGTTGATCACCATGACATTGGAGTCTCTTTCTCATAAGACAAGGCAGTAATGCAGATGGCTCCTGAGGCAAGATATGTAAAGCTGATCTCTGTTCTCCATGCACAGGGCACACATTTACGATATATGCATAGTCATAGACATGTGATTACACACCATGTAGAACTATGTTTATTTTGTACAAATGTGCCATTTTCAAGAATATATACATACACATCATATATTTATATTTACATGTATATAAATATATACATGTATGTGGTGGAGAGAGAGAGAAAGGCAGGCAGTCAGAGAGAGAAAGAAATTACTGAATGTGGATAGCTATTGTGCCGCCTTACAGAGCTACTTTTCATGATGATAATAGTTAGCATCCACTCTACCAGCATTGTTTTTCAAAACACAGCAAATTTCTATCAACTACAGTTGCCATGAGGTATAAATAACTTCCTCCTACAGAGAGTCTTGATTGCTTGATCAATATCTCTCCACACTCACTTCCCAAATATACCAGTCTCTAGTTACTGCCATCCTGGTCTCTGCTTCTATTGCAACCAACATATTTATATTCAATATATATAGTAGATCACATGATGCTTCTTTGCACACAAGGCTTATTTCACTTAATATAATATCCTGAAAGCTTGTTTATGTCTCAAAAGACAGACTTTCCATTTCTTTATAGCCAAATGACGTTGCATTTTATATATGGACCACATTTTAAAAATTCATGTCTAGATAAGTTGGTTCTTTATCTAGAGAATCCTGAGAAATGACTGCAGAGAATACCACATATCTGTTAAAATAGATATTATCAAAATAAACAAAAAAGCTGCTATTAATAAGTGTATAAAGAAAATAATTCACGTAAACTGTTGATGGTGAGAATTATATTCATAGGCATTATAAAAAAAATAGTGCGGATGTTCTTCAGAAAATTAAAAATATAACTAACATGTGATCCACAAACTCGAATATCAGGTGTATATCCAAAGGGCAGCGGAATTTTTATGTGAGTTTATTGTTTCAACAGCTCTTTGTTAAGAAGTTCTTGGGAAGTCATCCATCAAGCTGGTTGAACCTGTGTGTCCAATGAGTAAAACTTTCAAAGATAAGCAATATCACCACTGACCTTAACTTAGAACAACGGTTTCATTGTGCTTATGGCACTATCTAGAATGTATTTGAATACATTCCAGAGGTTTCCCTCATACTTTAGTATGAACATGCAAACCCTAAGGCATTTTTCTACCTGTTGAGACTTGTAGAATATCCATCTACTTCTTGGCTATTAGGCATTAACCATACAAATCATAAAGAGTAATATTTCATCATTTTTTCTTATTTTCATAAAGTTTATTAGTGCTACACATTTTGCCATTTGTTTAGCTAGTATTTTGTTGTATTGTAATTGTTGTTTTTCTTTGTTATTAATTTAGGACAGTGACTGTGAATGAGTAGGTGGATTTAATTTGGTCTGACTAAATAGCACACAATTCATTTCTTGGCTGAAGAGAGAAACATTTAAAATTGAATATATTAGGGCTCGGTATTGAAATTTTTGCTGCCAGAAGTAATTATGTAACATTTCACTATTGGCTCATTATTTTTTTAATTTAATTTTTTTATTAAGGAATTTTTTTTATTAATTTCACATACCAACCATAGATTCCCCCTCTCTTCCCTCCTCCTGCCCCCTCGCATTCCCCCCAACCCCTCCTCCAGTTCCCTCCGAAAAGGTAAGGCCTCACATGGGGAGTCGGCAGAGCCTGGTTCATTCAGTAGAGACAGGTCCAAGCCCCTCCTCTCTGCATCAAGGCTTTGCAAGGTTGGCTCATTATTTTTAATTCAGTTTTGGAATATCATCTCTGTCACTGGAGCTTGAGTCCCTAATGACATTTGAAAAGCATTGCCATTTGATCAATACCAGATTCAGCAATGGCCCTATTAAAAAAAGACTACTTTTTTTTTTTTATTTTACAATACGATTCAGTTCTACATATCAGCCACGGATTCCCTTGTTCTCCCCCCTCCCGCCCCCTCTCCTTCTCCCCAGCACACCCCTCATTCCCACCTCCTCCAGGGTAGAGCCTCCCCCAAGGAATGAGATCAACCTGGTAGACTCAGTCCAGGCAGGTCCAGTCCCCTCCTCCCAGGCCTAGCCAAGTGTCCCTGCACAAGCCCCAGGTTTCAAACAGCCAACTCATGCACTGAGCAAAGGACTCGGTCCCACTGCCTGGATGCCCCACAGATCAAGCCAATCAACTGTCTCACCCATTCAAAGGGCCTGATCCAGTTGGGGGCCCCTCAGCCATTGGTTCATAGTTCATGTGTTTCCATTCGTTTGGCTATATGTCCCTGTGCTTTATCCAACCTTGGTCTCAACAATTCTTGCTCATATAAACCCTCCTCTTTCTCACTAATTGGACTCCCGGAGCTCCACCCGGGGCCTAGCCGTGGATCTCTGCATCCAGATCCCTCAGTTGTTGGATGGGGTTTCTGGCACGACTATTAGGGTGTTTGGCCATCCCATCACCAGAGTAGGTCAATTCCGGCTTTCTCTCGACCATTGCCAGCAGTCTATTGTGAGGGTATCTTTGTGGATTTCTGTGGGCCTCTCTATCACTTTGCTTCTTCCTGTTCTCATGTGTTCTTCATTTACCATCGTTTCCTATTCCTTGTTCTCCTTCTCTGTTCTTGATCCAGCTGGGATCTCCTGCTCCCCCAAGCTCTCTTTCCCTTGACCTTCACCCTTCATTACCCCCACTCATGTCCAGGCTGTTCATGCAGTCTCATCCATTTCTCCATCATTGGGCGATCCCCATGTCTTTCTCGGGGTCCTGTTTTCCAGGTAGCCTCCCTGGTGATGTGAGTAGCAGTACAGTCATCCTTGTTCCACATCTAGTATCCTCCTATGAGTGAGTACATACCATATTTGTCTTTCTGAGTCTGGGTTACCTTACTCAGGATGATTTTTTCTAGATCCATCCATTTGCCTGCAAACCTCATGATGTCATTGTTTTTCTCTGCTGAGTAGTATTCCACTGTGTATATGTACTACATTTTATTGATCTATTCTTCAGTTGAAGGGCATCTAGGTTGTTTCCAGGTTCTGGCTATTACAAACAATGCTGATATGAACGTAGCTGAGCAAGAGCTCTTGTGGTATGATTGAGCATTTCTTGGGTATATGCCCAAGAGTGGTATAGCTGGGTCTTGGGGGAGATTGATTCCCAGTTTTCTAAGAAAGCACCATATTGATTTCCAAAGTGGTTGTACAAGCTTGCATTCCCACCAGCAGTGGAGGAGAGTTCCCGTAGTGACACATCCTCCAGCATAAGGTGTCTTCAGTGTTTTTGATCTTAGTATATCTTGAACCCTAACAGCATGTTTATATCAAGCTTTTTAGGACAGTATTTGCAATAAGGTATTTATAAGGCTGATATGTTTATTCCACTAAAGTCTAAATGTACATAATACTGTTATTAACCTAAGTTATAAGTTCAAAATGCAGCTGTCTCCTCCTCATTAGAAATAAGAGAATTATTTAAAACCAAATGAAAATCATTCTTTTTATCTTAAAAGGAACTAATCTCTGTATACTAAATTAGTATAATAACTAGGTGTTAGTATTTACCATATAGAATATCTTTCAAATGAGGCCATTCAATGATACCTTATAGGTTTTGTTTTCCTAAAATAATGCTGATAGGTAAGAATTAGGCTCAGAAACATTATTTTGAATGAGGTCTATGAAACAAGAGAAGGAATCCAAAATTAAGAAATTAGAGAAGGGGCTGGAGAGGTGGTACAGTGGTTAAGAGCACTTGTTTCTCTTGCAGAGGACACAAATTCAGTGTCCAGTTCCCACATGGTGGTTTACAACCATCTATGACTCCAGTTGTAGGAGTTCCAATGCAATCTGGCCTCTTTGGGTACTGCCCACATGTGGTTCATATATATTACACACACACACACACACACACACACACACACACACACACACATATACACATGTGCGCGCACACGCACGCGTGCACTCATGTGCACATATTACATATTTATGCAATAAATAAATATTTAAGAAAAGAAAGAAGAGAAGAAAAGGCTAAAATGGCAGTAAGAGACAGAGACAGACAGACAAGAGTTAGCACTTCGAGTGGTTTACACGATGAATGGGAAATCATAGCAATTACCTTAACACCGATCCCCAATTGTTTGAGCATCATCCTTGAGAATTTCAACTATCATGCATTTCTCAAATATTGTAGATAACAAGGACAGCACTAACCCCTGCTGCTAGAGAATAATTTGAGATTCAATAGGAAGAGATGAAGGTCTCTATGGAAACCAAACACTACATTTTGATAGACTGCTGAATAGGTATGAACTTACTATTCTGGACTCAACAAACTGATCAAGGAGGTTGCAAAGGGAAAGACCAAAGAAAAACACATGGGGCATCCAGGGAGCTCCAAAAGTCAATTCCAAGGAGGACTTGATGTGACCTCTTTCACAGTGGACGTCGTATTGGTGCAGTTTGCTTGGCTTTTACTTGTTTCTGAATATACTGCTCAAGGTTTGTTTGTGCTATTGTCAAATGAAGGTCTCTAGCTGAAAAGACTTAAATCAAATCTGAAAATGGGGCCAACAAAAATAAAAGAATTATAAAGAAAAGAAAAAGTATACAGCTTGAGGAAGGGCATGGTCATATAAAATTAAATGAATCTCCCCAGAAATGCAACTGAATTGGAAATGTGTCTTAATGTAACTTACAGATACCAAGTTTTCTCATAAATACGGAGTAGATGATTGCATGAAAATTTATTTTTTGGCAATAATATTTCCTTTTTTGAAAACAGTGAGTTCTATTCGCAGAGCAAATTTTATCTCAAAAGGTGAGTGCCTCTTGCAGAAATAGCTCTGATTTTTTATTATATTTTATGGAATACGTAGCATCAGAGATGTTGTGAACAGGTGAGTCATATCCTGTGTCCTAGAAGATAAGGACATTAGAAAATGGGATCAACACAGCCATTGCCTCTCTTTATATTTCTACAGGAAACATACTCTCTCTTTCTCCCTGCTCCAGCAAGGAGATGTACAGATGCACACACATACAAACACACAGAGGCAAACACAGGGAGAAGCACACACACACACACACACACACACACACACACACACACACACACACACACCACAGCTAAGTTGTATTTACTTTACATTTTCCTCAGTTACCTGATCAGTCAAATAAATTTCACAGTTAAATTGATAACCATTACCACACATAGATGCTATAGACATTGTCTAAATTATTTGTTGCTGTGAATCTAAATATCTCAGACTTCAATGTTTAAAAACAAGTCATGTGTTGTATCACAAGGTCTCATGACCTGGAAAGTCAAGCAAGATAGAAGTGCATTAGGTAAAGATACACAGATGTATGAAACTGATATAAAGGGTGACTTAGAGACACACCATGGCTTCACACAGATGCACACAGATGTCAGGTACCTGGTAGAAACGACTACAAAGTTAGGTGGAACTGTGATTGTTAATGGGAGAGCCTCAATGGGGTTCTCTCAATGGGGTCCCTCTGTTGAAGTTCCTAGGTCTCTTGCATGGCTTCCAGGGGTCTTAGGAGCCTTATGTGCTTGTGTGGAATTTGCAAGCTTCTTAAGACAGCCTTTGAAGCACTACAATGTCACTTCTGCTACAGACTGTAAGTTATTACTAGTCTAACACTAAGGAGAAGGAATTCGACTGATTCTTACTGCAGAAAGTACTAAATATTTAGGTCATCTTTAACCAGTTGCAGCTGTGAAGATTAATCTTGAATTTAAATAAATGTTTGGAAGAGTTTTTTTTTTTATGGAAGCTGTGAAGCTCATAGTGAATGTGGTGCTACATTACTGTATTAATACCTCTCCCTTTAAAAGACAGGAAACTATATCTTAGCTTACAATCTGGTGTTAGGAGCAAACCATTTTCAAATATTGAAACAATGAAACTTTTCAAAGAGACAGACAGTGCCAGTTTTGTCTCACTGCTCTAAGACTTTGGAATGTGGCTTAACAGCCAGGTTTATACTCTTGCGTTATTATTATCAAAACCTGGGATCCATTATTTTGATAATATTTGCTATATAAAATCAATTCAATAACCCAAATAGCCACAAGTTATTCTATAAAGAATTTTGTCACATCTACATCTCAGCATGGCCTCATGTTTTAAGGACATTTGTTTGTGAATACATACTTGAATCCATTGAGCATTACTTTTAAGAATCTTTTAGCAAACCACAATAGTAGAATTTGCTTGTTCCTACAATTATGCAGTCATTTGTTGATGAAGCGAATCTTGACAGCAGGCTCCTCATGGGCTTCCCATTGCATTTGATTTTATTTGTAACATTAAGAGGAAGTTGGAGGCACAGTCTTCCATTTCCCCAACCTCACATAGGAATGTGCTCAGCATCTGTATGCTTACTTGGACCTAATGAAGCCCAGAAGCTCCTGTGTTTACCTTAGTGCTCCCTAAAGCACAACTTGAGCAAAGATAACAGTCACAGAATCAGCAGTCCCTCAGGTGCTGAGGAAGAAATGACTGCACAGGGAGCCATGGGACATTCATACTGATTGCCAATGTTCTCTGACTGTGCAATTAAGAGGAAAGCAGAGTTTTACTTGTAGTTTCCATAGAGGAGGGCCAGAATTTCCCTTGAACTCCAACGTACTGTTCTCAGAGACCTATCTATGGCACCACTAATGAAATGGTTCAAAAGGTTAAATGGACACTATTAGGAAACACTCAAACTCCCTGATCCTCTGGTTCCTACAATTTTTCCTCTTCTGCAATGCTTTCTAAGCCTTAGGTGTGTGAGCATTTTGTAGATGTATCCTTTGGTACCACCATTCTACATGTTGATTGGTTGTAGTTTTCCATAGTAAAACTAGTGTCTCTTGCAAAGAGAAATTTCTTTGATTAAGGTGGTAAGGGGGGCTTGGAGGGTTGAAAGAGAACAGAGAAGTGTTGTAATTATAGTATAATCTCCAAACAAAGAAGGCTAATTGAACTGTGAACACCAGGCGCTCTCTAGGCAAGAGTGTTATTTAAAAACAATTTCACTATTGGTGGCTCACATCTCTCCACTCAGTGTTTAGTGGATCACATCTCTCCACTCAGCATTCCTCTCCTGTGCTTGGCAATCACATCATACTCCGGGACCCACGTTGTGCCCTAGGTCTGAACTGTGTTTAACAACTGGGCTTGTTTGTCAGAGAAGAATCTTTGGATAACACAATAGATTGCAAATTTTTCAGATTTCTCATTGTCTATAGATCTCTCAACCATCTAATAAAAAAAATCACAAAATGGATTGTTTTAGATGAAAGCTTGTAAAAGGCAGTGGTCTGTGCAGGCCTGGAGTGCAGTACTCTGATCTTGATCTCTGCCCCTGTGTCCCTTGTCTCTCAAAGACTGTCTTGAAAGCCACCTTCAGAAGCCATTCTGATCCTCTCGTGATAGCTTCTTCTGTCTAGAACATTAACCAAACTAATTACAGAGACATTAATATTCTTCTGCCTGTACAGTACTATGTCCATCACTGGCTGTTCTATCCACATACACAATAATCTTCTCAAAATTCATTTTCTTTTCTTTTGTCTCTGCAAAAATTCTGTAATATATTGTTTTAAAAGTTAATATTATAATAATAAGGTTTTAATACGTACTTTTTGAGACTATAACTATATCATTTCTCTTTTTCCTCCCTCCAAAGCCTTATACATACCTCTCTTTGCTTTCTCTCAAATTCAAATGGTCTCTCTTTTCATTAATTGTTGTTTTACACACACACACACACACACACACACACACACACACACACACACACACAATACTTAATACAACCTGCTCAGTCCATACAATGTTACTTGTATATATCTTAACATGCACTGACAATTTTTGTTTCAAATAAAGAGTAACAAATGCACTTGTTTAAAGGTATCTAAGGAATTCAAAGGATACCTGACAAAATGTAAATGTCCCTCCTACTCCTGATTCTGAGTCACCTCCAAAGAAAAAAATCTTAACAGTTTCTTGTTCAGAGTTTCAATACAAGGTGCTGTACTTGTTAATACATTATTACATTAATACATTACTGTAAATAAGCTTTCAAAGGTCCTTATATGAGAAACATTGATTTGCAAGTCTTTCTTTCCTAATTAAAATTTTATAATTTGTAGTGATGTTTCCATGCTACCACATATTGATCCACTCAGCTATTTTAACAGTTATATATTATATTCTATTAAAGTAATACATAATAAATGATTTGAGCAATACTTTGCTAGCTACCTTTAGGTTATTTCCAATCTGTACCATGTTCAATATTGTTGTAAGAAAGTATTGTGTTATATCTATGGATATATATAATAATGATTATAGGAAAGTTTATTAGAAGACAAAAATTCATTGATAGAGATATATTGCCAAATCACCTTTGGAAAATGTAGTTACATTCATATCAAATGTCCATAACCTCATCGTGTATTTAAAATTCAAAAATATGTATTTGTATATGTGTCTGCATGAATATATTCCCATGATGGTCATAAAGGGGTCAGATCCCCTAAAGCTGGAGTTAAAATCAGTTGTGAACCACTTGACATGTGTGTACCTGATGTGGGGTCTGGGAACTGAACTAATGTATTCTGCAATGCTGTCATGTATTCCTTACCCCTGAGCCATCTTTCATGCACAGCCCGCGCCCAAACTATATTTTCTAAAGCCATCTGAAGAACTTAGAGGAATGGTATTTGTGCTGGCTACTTCACAGTCTCATTCTGGCTGGCCAATCATATCACTGTTAAGTTGACCATGCTGGGAACTATGACTTTCTAAAACCAAACAATTCTGTTCATTGGCATAATTTGCCTCCCCAGCAATTGTTTTCTGTTAAATTTGTTTCTTTTCTTTTTTTTTCCTTCTTTTTTTTTTTTTTTTTTTTTTTTGGTTTTTCAAGACAAGGTTTCTCTGTGTAGCTTTGCGCCTTTCCTGGCTCTCACTCTGTAGCCCAGGCTGGCCTTGAACTCACAGAGATCTGCCTGGCTCTGCCTCCCGAGTGCTGGGATTAAAGGTGTGCGCCACCACCGCCCAGCCTGTTAAATTTCTATATTCTGTGTTTGAAACTGTCCATCTGATTTTTCCCAAACCATTATTACAAAAAGTAAATAGAATTTCCCAATTGAGTATCAAAGTATCATTTATCAATATGGCCTTACTATTTATTTATGTAATTATGTATTACCAGTGGAATATATTTTCCAGAGTTTGTTAACATATGAATTTGTTTGCTTCAAGTTCATGTTTCCCATTTTTATTATTTTTTATAAATATTAATGATATATTTTCTAATGCTTTGTCTATTCTAGATAACATAGCTCCTACTTTGTTCATTTAATCTTATCTTTAGCTATGATATATTTTAAAATAGTAAACAATAATTTACCATAATCATTTACCACAATTTTTAGTCTCTGAGACTTCTCAATATTATCATAGAAAACCAGAATAATAGCTCAATTATTAAGAGCACTGGCTGTTCTTCCCAAGGACCAGGGTTTGATTCCCAGCACCCACATGGAAGGCAGCTCACAACTACATTTAATTTCATTTCCAGGGTATATGATGCTGTCTTCTGGACTCTGTGAGCACTAGGTAAGGATGTGATGCACAGATATACACATGGGCAAAACATCCATATAATTAGAATAATAAAATATAGAACTAAATAAAATGTTTTATATTGAGGTACATGTGTTAGTATTTTGTCTAGTTTTACATTATTATTTAACTTTTGGATTTAACTATCTATCTATCATTTCTCTCTCTCTATCATCTATCATTCATTCATCTATCAGTCTGTCTGTCTTTGTCTATCTCAGGTTTTCAGCAATGAAATTAGTAACTTTTCTCATTGCCATCCAGACTGATGATCCGGAAAAATCTAAGCTATCCACTGGGCTGGAGCAGTAGCTCAGTAGTGAAATGTTTGTCTTTTGAAACACAAGAACCTGAATTGGAGTCCAGGATCTAAGGGTTTACCTCATTTTGTTCTGTTTTAAATCAAGCTTGTTGGTCAGCATTTGTAATCCCAACAACAGGACACTAGGAGGTAGAGACGGATGTTCTTTGGGGCTCATTAGCCACCCTAGTCAGTTAGTAAGGAACAGAGCCCTTTTTTAAAAAGGGGGTCAGTCCTTAGGGAACAAAGCTCAGGGTTGTCTCTGAACTCTACATGTACATATCTACATCTTTACACCTACAAGAAACTCCATTTCATGTAGGTTTTTTTTTTTCGTGACTAAAATCAATTTTATGATTTATTAATGTACCACTTGTATATTTTTATGTTTTGGTCTTTATGGGTCCAAGAGCTGTATATTATTCACACATTCAGAGTATTTTGATTGCTTAAGTTTACCGTGCACTTTAGAATTGGTTAAAAGGACATTCCTTCCTTCTTATCAGGATTTGTATGTAACAGTTAAAATTAGTTTTCTTGAGTAAAAGTTACCTTGTCAATTTTGTAGGGATTTAATACATTTACAGACTAATTATGATTTGAATCTGAAATCTCAACCTTGTAGATTTGGGGGAAGCAAGTGGATTCTGAGAGCTCTAGCTAATTAATAGAATAATTCCTTCAGACATTCATAAAATAATAGCATTATAGAGGCTAGTCGAGAACTAGAAAATGTAGTTTATTTATAGGAAATAGGGAATGTTGTGGGATATTTGTACACTGTGTGAAGATGTGTTGCTGTGATTGGTATAATATGAAGCTGAATGGCAAGTAGCTAGGCAGGACTTCCAGGGGAAAAAAAGAGAGGAACTAGGGATAATGTTAGGAGTGCAAGAGAGATGCCAACAAAACACAGAGGGAGTCGGACATGCAGAATGAAAGAAAAATAAAAAGCCACAGGGCAAAATATCGATTAATATAAATGGATTAATTTAAGTTAAGGGCCGTAGGACAAGCCTAAGCTAAGGCTGGATTTCCATGATTAGTAATAAGTCTCCATGTTGAAATTTTGTGCTGCTGGTGAAGAAGAAAGTTAGACTAGAAAGGCAACCAGGGCATGGTCTGCACAGATATGTGCTGTCCCTGGCCCTTCCTAGCTTTAATTCCTCTACTTTTCTTTTGAAATTTTTTTGCTTGCTGTCTATTGTGTGGTGAGAAGTTCAGCCCCATTCTGTTCTCTCTGCCATGAGGCTCTGCCTGACCACAAGCTCCTAAATAATGGATTCAAGCAACTAGGGCTGAAGTCTTTGAAATCATGAACCAAGATGAATTTTTCCTCCCTTAAGTTTTTTTTCTCAGAAATTTGATTTTAAGAAGTACACAGGTACACTAATCTATAAAGGATTACTCTTTTGCATAGTATGTATCATTTCTATTGATAATTTTTAAAATTATAACTTCAAACTAATGATCCTAGATTAAAGGTTTCCTTTGTATGGAATGTGCTGTTTAATCTCCAAATATTTTATGCCAAATGTGGTCATTTTTTTTTCTCAGAATTTTCCCACTATGCATTCTATTTATTCTTTTTTATTTTAATTATTTTTCAGATTTTTATTTTATCATATATGCATGGGTATTTTGTCTGCATGTGTGTCTGTGCTCCATGTGTGCACAGGGCCCAAGGAGGCCAGAAGAGGACATGCATCTACTAGAACTGTAGTTACAGATGGTTGTGAGCCACCATGTGGGTGTTGTGAAGTCAACCCAGGTCCTCTGGAAGAGCAGCCAGTGCTCTTAACCACTGGGCCCTCTCTCCAGCCCAATATTCTTTATACTTAGAAAAGCTACTATTATAAAACTTTTTTAAATTGCAAATAAATTCATCTCTCATATAAAACATCCTAACCACAGTTTCCCTTCCCTCTATTTCTCCAATATCCCTCTGCTATCTCTTCTCTCTTCCAGATCCACTCTCCCATCTAAATGGTCATTACAAAGATAGATGTGCATTTACAGTGATGTAAAACAAAGAAAGGATCGGAAAAAGATAGCAGATTTCATTCATCCCCACAGATAACATTGGTAGGTGCCTTTTACTGATATGCATCATCAGCTGTGCTTGAAGACAGATGACCCATGTGGGGAGAAGAGTGTTCAGATGACTCACAGTGATAAATGTTCTTTTCTAATTCTCTATCAGAGACTCTGAGAGGAAACTGTAAAAATAATAACTTTATTTCTCTTATATTTTAAGAATAGGACCCAAAAGATTTTGCAGACATAATTATCAGCCCTAGTAGATCAGCTCTGAGTTAACCAGAGGAGTTTATCCTGTAGAATTATCCTGACAGGAACAGCTACAGTTTTCCAAAACAGTGAGCCTTCTGAAGTCATGCTAGCCTGGAAGGTTGCAAGCTATCCTGCTTCAAGTGAGTCACAGACTAAGTAAGAACGTGGGAAGAGGGGGAGCATCTTTTGCTTCTGAAAGCTGACAGCCAGCAAGAGATTGGCGATCTCCGATTAAAATGTCAAAAACCATCCTCAGCCCATAAAGCTTTGAGTGGGCACCTTTAACTACAGATGACACCACATTTTGGGGCTTTTGTTGGCCTATAATTTCATGAGACCATGAACAGAGGGCTTTTCTAAATCGTGCCCGGGCATCTAACCCAAGAAAACAGTTACAGCAATTTGTTATATATAGAAATACCAAAGCAATATGATTTAAGGAGCCCAAACTGGCAATTCTGACTATAAGAAGAGACCTAGGGTCCATCATAGGTAGCACTCCATTTAGTTACTATTTCTGTATTATCCAGTTCTTGGTGACAACAGCAAAACACCTGATATTAACTTCTAGTGAGAAAAGGCTTATTTGGCTCACAGTCCTGGTGGTTATGGCCACGAGTGGACAGAGCACTCGCGGCTGTCAGAAGTTAGTGGGAGTGCTGCCTGGTAAAGAGAAAAGTCCTCACAGTGAAGCCAGGAAAGACGGGAGGAAAATGAAGGACCTCTCTGTTAGCTTCCCATTGCTAGCCAAAACAGGTAAAATAATCACCACAATAAGGGAAAAAAGACTTATTGGGCCCGACAGTCTCGGGGATTTAGTGCATGATCACTTGGCCCTGTGGCTTTGGTCCTGTGTAACACATTATATTTCAATGGAGCCATCAGTCAAAAGGAGCCGATCCCCACATCGGACCCACAAAATGATAAAAGACTGGAATCAACCAGGGCAACAAGTACTCTTTGGGGTGGATATAACTCCCTGGTATCTAAATTTCCTCCATGAGGCTCTACCTCATTAAGGCCCCCACCACCTCCAAATAGTGGCACCTGATGGGGGCAGGGGGGTGACAACATGAAAACAATGGCCATCTCTAATCTTTTTCTTCATGTGTAAATCAGAAATACAATGTTCAGACTTCATGCCTGTAATGAACATGGGTGAACTAAAGCAAAATGTGTATTTAACACAATGCTTAATACACTATGAATAGTCAGATAATTGTAGCAGTGGTTTGCAGAGAAAAACTTTATTTTTGGATTGTTAATATTCATCGTTCATTTTAGGCCAACTCCACAGGATACAGGGATAGATTTAGAAGCAATTAGGCATCTGCGGAAATAATTTTCTGAAACATCAGATTTTATATATCTTCCAGATTTAAAGTGTCTGAGACTTAAGACTAGTGAATACAGCTAAATGACATCCTGAACTCTGAAAGAGTTGATAAAGTTGCCAGTTTTATGAGTGACAGCACTTTAAGCCTAAATGTAATCTCTTTGAAAAGAGTGTTCCTAATATCACACTTCTTCCTTCAGTTATGATTTATATGAAAATGATCTAGAGTCTGGTCCCTGCGTGAGAGATTAATTGTCAGTAACACTGGCAGACAGCCTTGGATGTTATGCAAAGGAACTTTGTCTTCCTTCTGAAGAGGATGGAGGCCAATAAAGAACTGCAAGAGAAAGAATGTAGAGACTATGAAAATGAGCACAAAATAACTTATTTTTGCAAGAGTTAAGATTTCCTTTGTTTTTATTCTTTAAAAAATTATTTATCTTTTTGATCAAAGGAACATCAGTGGATTTAATACAAGTCAACGCCTGAAATGTGTTCACACATTTAAAATCGTATATGTTAACTTACACACTTTCATATTTATCCAGAATATTTGTCTCAATCCAAAGTATTTGGAAGCACAGAGCATGTTTATGAAGAAAGAAAAACAAGACAATGCTTTCCATTAAAATACAGTTTCCCAGTGAAAAACAACCACCATATTCATCATCCCAGGAGTTCAGTTATCACAGACTGACACTCATGATTAAGGCCTGGAAAGTTTTAGTTAACATTATGGTGGAAATTTGTTGAAGCATTTAATGTACTTTTTAACTAAGCAGACGTCATTAGGTTTTTTTAATAAGACCCCAAACTAGCACTGTGCCTGTCACCTACTTCTGAAAGGTTTGCTTTGATAGTGAGGAGAAAGGACCAGGGAGATGGCTTTATTTTGTAAGTTGTTGCTCCTGCACAAATGAATATCAGAGCAAGACCTACACTCCTGTTTTCAACATTTGAAATATACTTGGAAAATATGGGAAATAACATGGTTCTGACACTGAGTAGTAATGCAGGAAGTACCTGTATTACTGATAAAAGGACTATTTATTTAAGTATTATACTGGGGAAACAACACATTAATACAGGGTAAGGCAGATTCAATCTCAGAGTCTTGGAAGGATGAGAACTGGTCCTATGCTGCTTCACGCAGCCTGATTCAGTCTCCACCATCCAAGAGCAAGAGAGAGAGCAAGAGCGAGAGTCAGAGAGAGAGAGAAGGGGTGTGTGCTCCCCAGGTCTTAAGCTAGCCAAGAGAACACACCCTAGGAGCTGGTACCCCAAGGCCACAGGAGGAATGAATACCCATTACAGAGTAGAAGGAAGTTAAGATGCAATTCTTTGAAGAAGAGAAGTAAGCAAAGTGGACGTGCTTTCGTGAGCAGGCTTCAAAGTTGAGGCAAAGGTTGAGCCTTGCAGTCTCATTAAAGGGAAGACAAAGAGATCAGAATTGGAGGAAACTGTGCTTTTAAAATGGAATACCAGAACTTAGAGAAGAACTGAAATACAGAGCTCTAAATAGGGCAGCAAATTAGAAGCTGAGTACTGACCTGAGCTACATGAAAAGTAACTAATTGCAATCAGAAATGTCAACCAAACACCCTTAGAAAGGAGCAGAAACAATCCACCGGCTTTAAAAATGGTGAGAAGAGTTTATCTTTCCCTCAGACATCTAAGAAAATAACTATAACATCTGTAATATCCAGTAAGATCTACAGAATTTTTTTGTCCAAATAGCATGATTTATTAATCTTAGATAAGAGGATTCTCTGGATCACTGATTTAAAAAATGGAGGCTGGAGAGATGCCTCATGGATTACAAGAATTTTTGATGGATATCTGAGATGTGTTTCCAGCATTCATGGCAGATGGCTCACAACTGCCTGATTCTAGCTCCGTGGGGATCTGACACCTGTGACTTCCATAGGCACCTGCACTCATGCACACTCCTACACACATACACATATAACTAAAAACGATAATGAACTACAAGTGTGTCAGTGACTTAACAACATTCTAACACAAAGTCTAACAACAGAAAACTGAATTTTCTAAGATTAGCACCTAGTCTTCAATGAACACATTTTCAGTAATTCAGGAAAATATGACTTATAGAAAGTTGAAAAAGAAGAGCCAACAGAAACTATTGTAGAAATAAAACACAAGTATACAAGAGAAGCTGAAGAACATGGATAAACAAGCCCCGCACGCTCACAGCAGAGAACTTCACAAACACCGTGAAGAAAGAAATGGAAGACTTTCCAGACACAGATTGGATTTCCTACTGAAAATTCATAATTTTAATATAGAAAGTAAGCACGTGGGCTGGATGGACAGCTGACTTGAAGAATTCTAAGTTCAGAATGTGTGTTAGACAAAAATCAAGGTGACCAATCGAGAATCTGCACTTTTACTGAAGATAAGCATATCCGCCTATCATAAAAAACAGACTAGGACAGGATAATAAAGAGAGCATAACAAACAAAAGAAACATTGTTGGTGTTTTGCTTTGTTTTTTACATTGGATACTGGATGTTCCCCCGAGGCTTGCAGGTTACATAGCACCCGTGGGAGAGGTAGAAGCTTGAAAAGATGGAAACTAGCAGACAGTCCTCAGTTCACCGGGACCATACTCACAACGAAGATTGTGAGACAGTCCGTTCTTACTCTTCTTTTGCTTCTGAGCTATGAGGTGAATAATTTTGTGCTGACACACTCCTACCATGATGTGCTGACTCACCAACACTGAAAGTATGGTGGCCATCAATCATTGGCTCGAACTGTGAACTACAGTTATTTTCTTTATTTGTCTTTATATGTTTACCATTTTAGTTATTTTGTTACATTCACAAAGCTTACTCACAAAAAAGAGCAAAAATAAACTCAAAACTGACTCTTTTAGATGACTAAAGCAGAAGAAATTTTTAGTGAGGCTGAACAAAGGAAGAAAACAGTGAGTGCAAGAAAGAGGGGAAGTAATTTTGATCCCCCGAATGTAGGGAACAAATAGAACTGCAACTGTTTGCCAATGAGTTGAGAAACTTGAGAGAAAAAGACAAGCTCCTTGTAAAACAACAGTTAGCTGTATCAGTTTGATTCTCTAATAAAACACTAACCAAAACCAACCTGGGGAGAAAAGGGCTTATTTGTGTTACATTTCTATGTTACAGTCCGTCACTGAGGAAAGTCTTGGCAGGAAATCAAGCAGGAACCTCGGAGATCTAAAATGGAGACCTAAATTAGGAACTAAATTAGGAACTAAATCAAGGTACACTGCTTACTGGCTTGCTTAGTCCGCTTTTTTACACAACCAAGGACCGCTTGCCTAAGAACAGCACCACACAGAGTGGACTGGGACACCCCCTTCTACCCCAATATCAACCATCAATTAAGAAAATGACCCACAAACTTGCTCACAGAACAGTCTGAGAGAGGAAGTTCTTTAACTGAATTCCTTCTTCCAAGATATGTCTGGAACTCTGTCAAATTAATAAAAACTAACCAGTCTAATATACTGTTATAAAAGTAATAGATATCTTGGTAGTTACATAACTATAATATAATTCTTAGTTGAAAACATTACCAGACAGGTTCACTGAAGAATCATGCAAATATTTAAGGAAGAAACAATACCAGAACACTATCCCTTTCTTCTTATGCAACTACCATTACTCTAGTATAAAAACTATTTAAAGATACTGTAAGAGTAGGAAGCACCAATTAAACTTTCTAAACATCTGCAACACACTCTTTTCCCAAGTCTCAGGAATCATTGCAGTAGAGGGGTCAACAAACTATGACCCAGAGGTCGTAAAGGACTGCAAAACTGTGGGTTTGGGACATGACAGGCCTGATGCACACATGAACTCTCAGCAGCTGTGACTACATGCACAAGACTTATGCAAGATCAAGTCAGCCAAAATTCCACTACAGAGAAGGGAGGGCGAACAAAGCCCCACCCCTAGCTGAGATGGTCTTGGTAGTTGATAGCTGCCAGGGGGAGAGAGCAAGGTTTTGTTTAGAGATATTGCCCCAGGTAGATTGCCCATGCTCTACTGTATGGCCTGACAGCCATGTATGTACAAGCAACAGCTACTGGACTCACTCATGGAAAAGGAAAAGTATATAAAGATGAGTGGGACATGTGATAGAGTATACAGGAGGAATTGGAGAAAAGGGACTTAGGAGTAGGTCTGAGCAAAACACATTATATACATGTATGAAATTTTCAAAGAACAAATAAAAAATATATAAAAAGAATTAAAAATAATCATCCCATACCTGTCATAGACAGAATATCCTAAATGTACACTAATTTTTAGCAAATTGAACCAACCATGTGTAAAATAGACGTGATACAAACAAGTAGCGTTATTTCATGAAATTAAAGATGTTTGCCTTTCAAAATACCAAAAAATAAAATTTTCAATGCTAACAAAATATCAGAGGCTAAATACAGATGCAATGGTGCATACCAGCACTCAGGAAGTGGAGGCAGGAAGACTGGGAGTTCAAAGTCAGCCTCGGCTACAGGAGACCCTGTCCCTAAACAAACAAATAAATGCAATGTAAAAGGATTACCTTGTAATTAAGATAGTCAATATGGAAAAGGCATTAGTTAATTCCTATCAACTCTTCAGGTAGAACATATCATCAAACTTCTAATTGCAAAAAAAAAAAAAAATTCCAGTGTAATAGGAATTTAGATTTCATGCTTGTTATTCATTATCTTCGTGTCCTGAATACTGAAATAAGATAATATAATTTAGAATACATACTCTTGATAACAAAATAAATCTTTTCATTCACTGACTATATGATTGTTGACAAAAAATTTAAAGAAATTTACAAAAGCACATTAGCACATCATATTGGTATGTTTGTAAATAAAAACAATTACATGCATTTTGATAAATTAGCCATAAAAGTATCTGGAACTTGACTTTTAAAGAACCATCTAATTATGGCTGAAAATAAAATAGTTATCATTAAATTTTGGGATATATGTGTGTCCTGTTTTGCTTTCTGTTGCCATTATAAACACTATCACCAAAAGCAACATGGCAGGAGGGGAGTTATTTTAATTAGAGGGTACAATCCATGAATAAGAGATCAGAGCAAGAACTCCAACAGGGTAGGAGCTGAAGCAGAGACCAAGGACTAATACTGATGACTGGCTTGTTCTTTCTGGCTTGCTCATCTACCTTTCTTATGCAGCCCAGGCCTATCTGTCTAGGGTGGCACAGCCCAGAGCACACTGGGCCTACCTACATCAACTAGCAAGTAAGAAGCTGCCTTGCAGCCATGGCCACAAGCAAATCTGATCAGGAAATCCCCCAGTTGAGACTCCCTCAGATAATTCTGGGCTGTGTCAAGTTGACAGTTGAGGCTGACTAGGAGAGTGTGCATAGTCAGTCATTTGAAAATTACAAAGTACTGAGGAGAAAACAGAGAAAGTATATGGGTAAGTAATAAATGCAGATGTTACATGTCATTTGTAGGATAATTAATATTATAAAAATTCAATTCTTCCCAATCGTGTGTATGTATTTTATACAATCCCATCAAAATTAGAGTATATAATGTATAAATAGTAAACTGAACTTAAATCATATATAGTAGTGTAAACTACTTGGAATAGTTAATTTTGAAAAGGAAGAATAAACTTTTAGGGGACACACTGTCTGCTTTCAATATTTACTAAACAGTTTCAATAAGTAAGACAGTGGGATGTGTAATAAGTATATATTTGTAACTATGGTATGAATAGATCTAAAATTATACATTTAATTGTTTTCTTAGTGAAAATACTGAAGTAATTCCATAGGATGAAGGTGTCTTTTCAGTGAGTGGCCTGTGCACCATTACATATGGGTGAAAGAACCTCACCTCCATCTCTTAGGACATGAAAGTAGCATAAACAGAGTCATAGACATACATAAAACAGTTGTAGTGATAAAGTTTCTAAAAGGAAAATCATTATAACTTTTGCTTAGGCAAGAAGTTATTAGAATACAAAAAAAATGTCAATTATTTAAAATACCAGTAAACTGAAATTAACTGAAAGAGAAAATGACTTGATACTTAAAATTAACTATTAATTAACTAATAGGAAAGAAATAGCAACTAAGAAAGACAGTATTTGGAAAACACATATGAAGACAGAATTATACTTGAAATGTATTAAGAAATATTAAAACAATTACAGACTAAAAACAGAAACTATGAAATAGGTGGAAGAAATTTTCAATAGACATCTTTCATAAAGGAAATACTAATTATGATTAACTATATGAATCTAGACTCAACATCAATATTCACTATAGAACTAAAAAAATAAATGTTTATCAATATTTTAAAATTAAAATTAAGTGTGAATAAAAATATGAAATCTCATGTGCAGCTTATGAGAAAGCAAAATGGGACAAATATTTGAGAAAGGTTGCCAGATACTAATAGAGTATAATGTAAATCCACCAGAACACTTAAAAATAGCATTTGTTTAGATTGACCCAGAAGAAGTGAATACATATTTTTACAGATAGTTCTATTCTTGGCTGTTCATAGCAACTTTATTCACAAAAGTTAAGTCTTGGAAACAGCAAAGAATTCAACAACTAGCATTCAGACAAATAGAAGGGAAAAAATATTGATAAAAGCAACAGCATAGATCTACCTCAAAAGTCTTATTTTAAATAGAGTTGATCAAATGCAATAGCTGTGTATGGCATAGTTCACTTGCATTAGATTCTGTAAATGCCAGTAATAGCAGGAAAAATAGATTTGTCACTTCCAGAAACCAGGTTACTGGAAGGCTACTGATTGTTGTGGGGCATGATGGGAATTTTGAGATTAATGCAACATTCTGTATTGTGATGGTGTTGGTGCAACAACAGCCTGTCTATCAACAGTCATTATATATTTTTGTTTTATATGTACTTGCATATTTTTGTTATAGAGCTGGTAAAAATATTCTATACAATACAGATAGAAGCCTCATATGAGTTTCCAAGATTATCCTATACCTGAATCTTTTATGTTAAATTGTTTTCCCGTCAACAGAAGGCAATGCTGATTCAGGTAAACCTCTCCTCCTAAGAACAGAGGAAAGTAACTTCAATATAATCCAACACATGAGAAATTAATGCCTTGGACAATACATAGTCAGCTCACAAGAAAGAAAAGCTAAAGGCCATGCTCCCTTAGAAAGGACCATTTTATCTAAAATGGTTCTCCAGTTAGGGAAGCTAGCCTACTCCCTAGTCATAAAGTCAGTACAAGGACAGGAGAAGGGCAAAAATAATGAAGCTTCAATCCCGCAGAAGCAAATAGTAGACATGACAGCAAGGGTCCAGTTCAGTGAGACCAATAAATCATTCCTGCTAAACTGCTTTCTCCTCCCTTTTAATAGACTGTTTCTATAGATATAAGCTGCTTGTCTGAGAAAGAGAGTATCTTTTTTTTTTTAGTTGAAATGCCTCTTTCCTATACTGGTAAGTAGCAGGTGTTGACTTACAAATACTCTAGGAATATGCAGCAATGAAGTTTTATTGTTAGATTACACCTGTATTATCATTTCCTTCAGTAAGCCCATAAGTGCTATTTGGGCCACAAAAAGCACTAGACAAAATGAAATAAAATAAATAAAGAGTGATCATTATGAAGACAGACAACTTGCAACTTGATCTTCATTTATGGCCAGTTGACAAAGTAACAGTAAGCCCATTAAGGGAAAATGGTTTCCTTCTGATGAAGAGGATGAAAAGTCAACCTAACATTCCAGCTAGAGATTCAATGGATCACTGCCTAGGAAAGCATGGTCACCCCTAGAAAGGCAACCTCACCTCAAGCCATGCTAAAGACATAAATGGAAAAATGGCTCCTTAATGACACAATATACATTTTCCTTTCCTTAGTGCAGTGACTTAATGAGCTACAGCCATGTATCTTCATAAATCTGTCCACGTGTCTCTCAGAAAAGTGTAACTTTTCCTTTCCTTATTTCTAGCTCTGTCTAAGCCTGGGGTTCTCCCACCCCCTATACTTTGCATTTCTTTCTTTTTTTTTTCTCTAACGCTACACCTTCTCAATCCAAGCCTGTCTGCTGCCAGTTGGCTGACTTCAATGATGGCTTAACCTGAAGGTTATGTAATGTTCGTTTGCTTTGTTTTCTTCTACCTTCTCTCTTCCCTTCTCTTCTTCTGAGCACCTGGTGGGATTGAGAGTTTTGCTGACCAGGGATTTTTTTCCTTTCTATTTATTCTTCTCTCATATGATACATCCTGGCCACAGTTCCCTCTCCATTTTTCTTTTAAATTCTAATAAAACTGTCCTCAGTATTCCATTTGATTCCATTCTTAAATAACTTAATAACTTAAATTCCATTCTTAAATAACTTCATTAATGAGACTAAGAACTACAAGAAGATACCCACATTTCCCCAGTACCATCTGGGGACAGGGAGGGACTAAAATTTCCAGCAATGATGAATACCACATGCTAAAGAATCGAGGCTGGACTGATTTCTTTAAGAAATAAAACACTAAGTAGCATTACTTTTTATGACTTTTTAGATAGAGGATCCTATTAAAGACGTTAACTCTCTTAAAGTGTTGGTTTCATTATTTCTTTCTTATCTGCCTGGTTTCAGGTAAGGTTGTTTTAAAAGATAAGAGGTAAATAAGTCAATGGAGGACATAAGCAGTGTTATCTACTCATACCTTCATTAGATATTTTAGTATGTAAACTTGTATAACGTTTTCCCAGGAAGCTAATGTCTCTACTCTCCTTTCTAACATCCCATCAGAAGTTGTAGGCTTGGCATCTGTCCTATCCCATAGCAGTTGTTTCTCTTGTTTCCTTCCCATCCTTCTCTGTAGCTCTCCTCACACTGAATTGTGCCTTGATATGTTCCCCCTCACTCCTTACTGCAGACATCACCCATTTCACTAAGAAGTAATTTTGATGCTATTAAATAACAATCTTTTCAAGAAAAAGCAAAAAAAAGGAGAGAAAAGAAAAAGAAAAACCATAACATCACTCTTCTTCAAATTTATTTGAAAGAATTTTGAATTGTAGTCAAAGATAAGTAATTCTCAAGACATATCTTAAACAGTATAAAGCAGTATTATGGAGATACCTAGTTTCTCCTTGAGTGAAAAAAATTAGAGATAATAGTAAAAGGGGACTCTTCAAAAATAAGGCTGTGTTAATGTTAAGCTAAAAACAGGAACACTTTATGTTTGTCTAAACCTTACTACAAGCAAGAATTCTTAAACTGTGTGGAATCCAAGTGCTGTGTTGCATGATTTGTCTTGATGATTATAAAAGAATTCTGAGAATTAAGTCTGGAGCCCCGTAATGCTATTGTATTTTGTGTTTTGTTTTTGAAAACTCCGAAGTTACTTTTTTTTCTCTTTTTGCTTTCTTTCCTTTTTCCTTTTCAGAGTTAAAGTGTAAAATCCAAGTTTAGAGAATTGCTGAGAACAGCAATAGCCCTGCTTAATGAACCTCTTGGGGAGAATATAGCTTATGTTCATTAGAGCAAGCTTTGCTATTGAGGAATTCACAGCACCTTGCTGGAGGGGAGGAGAATCAGGCAGGTCAGTGCTTCCTAAAGCTGCCAACTGGGCAGAGGGCTTTGGGTTGCAGCATTCTCTGAAGAGCAGCTTCAGAGAACAGTGACCTTGTTGACTTATTTAGGAGTTTTGGGTAGTTTATTTGTTCTTCAAGTTGCAAGGCACTAAATTTTTAAATTATTATTGTGAGGTTAAAAGTAAATACATATTACAAATTTAAGCATGTGAATATACTCACTTTGTTATTTTGCACTTTACCTTTCAAATTTACAACATGATTGTCAAATATTTAGAATGATTTTAAGGAGAATAAGTGAGTGGTGCAGATGTTTTAGGGACAATTTTGCCCTCTGTATGTGAGGTACTTCCAGCTACTGTTTTCAGTTATTGTCATAGCCCAGATAATGGTCCCTATCTCATCACTTTTGCAAAGCCAGGATTCACATCATGGTGTTATTTGTCAATTCACACATTCAATGAATAATATTTTCTTGTGACTCTACTATAAAGCAGGACCTGTTTGGAGCATCAGGAATATATCCACAAGGGTTGGTGAATCTTGCTTCTGTGAAGATAAAGTAATTTGGGGCCAGATGATAGAGAAACTGTTTCAGCAGCATTTTGATAGTGTTTTACAAGTCTGGTAGAATTCAGTAATGAGTCACTCTGATCTTAGGCTTCCCTTTTTACTGCTTCATTCTCATCACCCATTACATATCTGCTCAAGCTAGCAAGCAGCAAGCATACCTGGACACTTATGTTCATGAAGATATACAACCACCAAATGTGAATTTTGGAGTCTGTCAATAAGTGAATGGGTAAAGGAAACCATGATATACATACATATGTATACAACAGCAATCTCCCCAAGGAAAAGAAGAATAAAGTTATGTCCTTTGCAAGGAAGGGGGGTGGAAATAAAGCAAATAAGCCAAATGGAGATAAGTACCAGAATTTAAAATTTTTAAGTTTAAACTACAAAATGTAAAAGTATAGGCAGCCAGTCTGGGGGAAGGGAAGAAGGGGAGCCCATCTGAGAGGGAAGAAGAGACAAGGGAGAAATAAGGGGTGAATATGACTAAAGTATCTTATTTACATGTGTGAAATGTTTAATACATTTAATATTCACTACTAAATATGTCATGGTGCAGCACAACAAAGAGAAATAAACACTGGAGAAAATATGACACAAAACCATGGCGTTGGAAGAGTCATATATGTCCTGTACCAGGAGGCATCATGAAAAGGTGATGCCTGAACAAAGAATGTAAGCAGCAGGGACTGGAAGAGTACTTTTTCAAAGGCTCTTAGCTTGCTCTCCAACAGAGCAAAATACAAAATGGTATTAAAATAAGACAATGAAATGAATCAAAATAGAACAGCAAAGGAAGTAAGCCCTGCAGAGAGACTTGATGATATTTCAAGCAGGGAGAACAGGTTGTCAAGCTCCAGGATTGGTATCAAGCATCCGGTACCAGCAAGATGAAAGAGCAGCAAAGACGAAGCAGAGTCAGGAGGAAAGGATGCTGTTTGAGGTTCCTCATATGACTGTGAAAATTATACATTGACCAACAGAAATATGGTGCAGAATGGGTTTATTTGGCTTGTACTTTGAGGTCATGATTTATCTTGGAGGCAAGTCAGGAACTCCAGACAGGAACCAGAGTCAGGAAGGACGGAGGGTTGCTGCTTACTGGCTCAGTCTCTGCCTCATGCTCAGCTAGCTTTCTTATACAGCAAGGGCCACCTGCCTAAGTATGGCTGTCTCTGTGGTAGTCTGAGCACCCCCTTACTAGTCAAAACAATCCCACACAGAAATGGACCTTGGCCAATCAGATCTGGACAATTCCCCAAATGAAATTTTCTCTTTCCAGGCAACTGATTCTAGGTTGTATCAAGTTGACAATAAAAAAGCTAAACAACACAAAGGATGGAAATATTCTACCTGTGATATCATTATGATTGCTTGAATTAAACTTTTACTTTGAAAGAAACATGTGTCACCAGATACGGTGATGCATAAATGCTATCTATCCAAGTACCCAAGAGCTTTTCCATGAGTTTGAATTCAGTCTGAACTACATAATGAGTTTGAGTCCAGTTTACGTTATGTAAAAAAAAAAAAAAAAAAACAAAAAAAAAAACAAAAAAAAACCCCACTGGTTCAGGAAAACAAATAAAGAAATAAAAATAAATAGAAGAAATAGGTACCACTGGTAGGTCTTTCTTAAGGAGGTCAGTGGCATAATCCAGTCTGTATTATAAGATATTTTGAGACGAGACTATGTAGATGAGGGTGGGATCAGGACAGCCAGGTGTCTATTTCAGTAATCAGACTAGAAATGATGTAATCATACTAGAGATGATGTAATCATACTAGAGATGATAGTCTTTGGAATTAGAATGAATGGAGAAGAAACATGGCCAATGGTCCTGGGCATGAATTGAAGCTAGCCTTCTGACTGACATAGTAAACACATGTCAGTGAAAGAAGGAAATAATTTTGAGCTGGGCTAGTGGAGAAAGGCTTTTGCTTTATCAGATTCAGGAAATACCTGAAATAGAATCATAGGCTAGAATGATAGAATGTTTGAACATGTTCACTTTTAAATATCTAGATGTCTGTCAGAATCTCAGTAGAAACAAAGGGAGATAACCTGTATTCCATAGATTAAAAGTGTTTTAGGTTTCTGAGACAAAAAGCAAAGCTTGTGAAATAAGTTAGCAAATAGTCAACATGAAATGGTGTTCAGGGAGAGCATTTTAAGTCCTCAAAGGGATTATAACCACAGACTTCAGAGGAGTGCAGAAAGATTGAATCTACACCTCTTCAGTGTTCACAGAGACCAAGCCAGACCTCAGCAGGGAAAGGAAACATGGGGAGAATTTGACCATTTATATCTCAAGAAACAAAGCTTTTATTTTTCATCTTCACAGAGGAAAATAAATGCATCAAATGTAAAATTATGCAAAATAATTGAAGACTGAAATGATGCAGATTTAGTGCTGGGAGCCTCATAGGCAACTCAAAGCAAATAAAAACAATGGCATTATAATTAAAGAAAAGAAGCATGTTCATAATGTTAGACATATGATATACAGCTCATTAAGTATTGACATAATCTTGCATTTCATTCAAGCTATACATATTTGAAAGTACAAAAATATCATGGGCTTTACAAGATGAAGATGTGAGCTTGGGTATTTACTTTTAAATTTATTAGTTCAGTTAAATTTATTAGATCAAATTATCTCAGCATACAAAATCCAGTTTTAACTATAAACAAGGATAACTGTAAACAAGGATGATAAAGGATTAAATTTGTGTAAATTATTGACTTGGGGAGTTTAAAATTATCTATATGGCACCAAATTTTACTTAATAGCTTATCATCCAAAATGACAGTTTAAGCTTATACATTCATCTTCTCTTTCATCTGAGACTGCATTAGAATTGTATTGAAACTGACTGAAGATTATATAATAGCAATACAAAATAAGAGGAGTTAGGCCTCCAAGAGTCAGAAATTTCATCACCTTTTTTGGAAGAGTGAGGGTAGATGAAGCATGAGAAACTGACAAGGCAGAGCAGAGTGAGCCTAGATGCTAAGGGAAGTGCAGGGATATAAAACTGCTTCATCTCCTTAACCCTGAAGACAGTTGTACCAGTGATGTTATCTACTAACTGTTAAGTGTCTGCAGATTGGTAAGGGAGGAACTAGTAGAACCAAGATTTAATTCCTTTTATGTCTAAATTCCCCTCCATGACAGTGGATTCCAGTGATCAAACTCAGTTAACAAAACTTGGTAGCAACTGCCCTTCCCTTTTATTTTAGAGAGGGATGTAAATATATCTTGAAAATTGAGTACATGTACTAATAGTAAATGTTTTTGGCAGGTTTCTCTATGAATACTTTAAGATTGTATGATACTAGGGAAAAGGAATGCACATGTTGGATCATAGGCTAGAACACTGCAGAGTTGAAAAAGTATCAAAGAGTAACACTGAGGGAGGAATATGGAATGTGAAAATCAACAGGCAACTGAGTGCAGCAAATTGGTGTTGAGTCATAATGTGTTCCAGGAAGCGTCTAAAGGCCTGGAGGAAAAGAGTCTTGGCAGGAGATGTGCTATTCTCTGGAAACAACTCCTAGATATGAAGTCTTTTATCTTCAAGATTCCAGAGATTTCTTAATTCTGCAACAAGCTTGCTACCCTCCGGTGAGCAGCTTTTCTTTGATAAGGTTGCTATGGGAACCATCCTAGCTATATTCATTTTAAGTGACAGTCAGAAACATCACATGGTAATTTACAAGGAGGCTATGATTCATTCAATTAACTTAAATAAATGGTGTGCATACCTTTTATGCTACTTATTTATGTAGATAAATGAGGACTGTTGAGGCTGATTTCTTTACATTGTGTGGATAGGTGGAGAAGATTGGAGAGGATATAATTGAAGGCTTAGAAATTCAATTTTTAAGGGTACCAAAAACGGCATAGCATAAAGTAGAAAAAAAAATGCATCTTTTTTTTATGACAGGTGGTTGCTTAATTAAAACAAATGGGATGCTCGTTTTATCATCTCTTTTTATCCCTATCCAAAACTATTTTCTATTTTCAAAACATTATTCCATTTTGTGCTATGGATACATTTTTGAGACCTAAATTTTGGCTATTTAAAGGAATATTAAAGTCCTAAAACAGCATATCCTAGGTTATAGTTCATTGAATAACGCTATTGATTTGCCCGTCGCAATACCAAGACACTTACCTTGGATCAAGAAGGCACCAAGAATACAGCATTAGTCCTGGAGATGGGAGCAATGGTGTTGGCAGCAAGGAAGACAGGTGCGATTACAAAGCCTGTCCATCCATCCATTAATCTAGCCTTGCAAACAGCATCGTGATATCTGACCTCTGTTGGTGTGGTTGTTTGAATAAGAATGGCCCCATAGGCTTGTAGATTTGAACACATAGGCACCAGAGAGTGGCATTATTTGAAAGGATTAGAAAGATTAGGAGATGTTGAGGGAAGTGCTTCACTGGGGATGGGCTCTGAGGTTTCAGAATCTCATGCCAGGCCCAGGCTGGCTCTTTCTGCCTGTGGATCAGGACGTAGCTCTCAATTACTTCTCCAGCATCATGTCTGCCATGCCAGCTGCCATGCTCCCCGCCATGATAATAATAGACTAAGCTTCTAAGACTGTAAGCAAGGCCGCCAATTAAATGTTTTCTTTTGTAAGGATTGCCTTGATCATGTTGTCTCTTCACAGTAACACAAGAGTGACTAAGACAGTGAGCTTTTATACCAATTAACAAAGGCAGATGTGTTTAGTAACTTGGTCATGATTACACAACTTCTTACAGATAAGCTGATGAACTCTATGTGAATTTTTTATATGTTATACATCATTAATCATTATATATAAAAGAAATGCCAGTGAGTTCCTACTATGAAGGTACATATTAAACAGTAAACTTAAGTGTCTGGAGAAATAGTACTGTTTGTGACATATGTATACACACACACACACACACACACACACATATATATATGTATGTATGTATGTATATATCACATATGAAGGCAGTTATCAAAGTCTTCTTGAATTTTTGGAACAAGGCACAATGTGTTATTCAAAGACAAGCTAGATACAGCAGTACTATGTAAATAAATCTGAAGCAGTGACTCAACAATGACAGATTGTAAAATCTGGTTCTCTGTGCAGTACTTACCGTGGTTCTTGCATAAATTGGTACATTTAAAGACTGTTACATTAGATGTTTCCAAACATGAAAGACAAGAATAATCTTGCAGAGTGACAGAAATTCAAATATGTCCATAAACTTTCTTTATCCAATAAAACATAAGTGATTATTTGAATCATTTAACACCTTATACAATTTATTCTTTTGGTATTCACTGACTGCCTGTAATCTCCTAGGCATTCATATGGTGAGAAACAATGTATTAGGAGCAACAATATTGATTTCATTACTCATATAGATGTTGACTTATTGGTTTTTATGGCATTAGCAATATTTAAAGTTAGTTAACACACAGAGGTCAAAGTTTACTTTATCAACATGGTAAAAATTAGTTCAGCATACTTGGTTCAAACTTGTCTCACTTTGTCAGCCGTTAAACAATTTCAGCAGAGAAACTAAATTTCTCTTTGATTATTAGATTATTTTCATTCATCAGACACAGCTGGACTATTAGAAAACTGTTGCCATTCCTTTTTCAGGGTTTTTTGTCTGTTTTTTTTTGTTTGTTTATATTAACAAAATTATTTCTATGGGAAAAGAAGCACTATTGGTTAAGTACCTTTAAGAAATGTTAAACATTAAAATACTAAGTACTGAATTTGAAAGCTAACTTAAAATAAAAGTGAATGTGAGCTTAAAAGGGGAACCATATATATCCTGTTAATATTCAGCTTAGTATCTGTGCTAGAACATAATATTCAGAAATCAAAAATCAAGGACTAAGGAGGCAGCTCAATTGTTAAGAGCACCTGTTACTTTTGCAGAGGACCTGTGTTTGGCTCCCAGTACCCATGTACTGTCTCACAGCTATCTCTAACTCTAGTTCCAGGAATTGTGAGACTCTCCTCTGATCTCCGTGGGTACAAGCTATGCTCATGGTGCAGACTTAGGCATGCAGGCTAAACATGCCCTAAACATAAAATAAAAATAAAAAAATCCTAAAGCATCAAGGATGGACTAAAGTTGGAATTGGATTATATTTGAAAGTAGATTGAAATAAGATAATGATGATACATTGCAGTTTATTAGCTGCTTGAAGATTGAAAGGCCAGTCTCCAAACAGTAACATACAAAACAACAAGCTTACCATGGAGAGAAACTTGATTTAAATATATTTCAAAACTTCCCTCATAGTATACTTTTCACCACATTAGGACTCTGTTTTTTGATAAATTACTCAAATCTTTATTTTAGAATAAATTATATGGAAAAGAAATATTCAAGGAAAGAGGTGAAATGAACATACAGGGTTAGTTCACATGTTCTCTATATAATAAAATGACCAGCCCCTAAAACTGGGAGAGGAAACCAATGCTACTCAGTCATGGATTCATGCTCCACCTTCTTCTGGGTCATAACAGTATTACATAAGGGACAAGAGAGGACAAAGTCTTTTTATGTAGGAGATTTGGCCTCTTAGAGTAGAGACCAGTAGTTCAAATTCTTTGGGTTACAACCCCTTTGCGGTCAAATGATCCTTTCACAAGACTCACATATCAGATACCCTGCATATCATATATTTATATTACAATTCATAACAATAGCAAAACTATACTTATACAGTGGCAACGAAAATAGTTTTATGGTTGGATTCACCACAGCACGAGAAACTGTATTAAAAGGTTGCAGCATTAGGAAGGGTAAGAACCACTGGTCTAGGCTATAATAAAGATAAACAGAAAGACTTATGGGTCAATCTACTAATTAACTATTGTTTTATAATTTCAAGGACTTTAGTATTGTCTCTGGGTTGGAGTATAGATGAGACTGAAGGTTAGGCAATGTGTGTGTGTGTGTGTGTGTATGTGTGTGTGTGTGTGTGTGTGTGTGTGTGTGTGTGTGTGTGTGTGTTTTAATTTCCTATAGTGTTATAAGAAGAAATTATTTAGGTTCGTGGGATCAACAAACATATCTAATGATATATACACTTATTATATTTATTTCCTCCCATGCCTAGATATATTTATACATACTTAAATGAAGACTTAAAAACTGCATCTAAATCTTCCATGCATGCAGAGATTGTCATAGTACTTTGATTTTATTGAATCAACCCTATTTGATTCTGAGGATTAATCCTGGGGTGGTAGGAAATTTAGTCTTATACATTCTTTAGTATCGTGTAGTTCTCTCAAACAGTATGTTCTTCTGTGACATGCATGTTGAATATGACAGTCGCTCTGCTTCAAGGTGACCATTTAAGATAGACAGCAGAGTTGTTACTATTAGTTTGAGACATATTATGCTTAATACTGTGAAATGATAATTTAAAAGTTCTTTATTAAAAAGGCATTTCACATGAAACACAACAGTATTTTAATAACTGCTCTCCTTTTACAAGTTTCCTACTTTGAAAATTGGGAAGCTAAGTTGTTCACAGTTCTGTGTGATTTGTAGACACCATCTTTATTTTCAACACATATGGTGATAATGGCTGATTTTCATCTAACCTGTATTCATAGTAATTTTGTGTCCCATTTTTTGAGTGTGCAAAATATATGTCTATAAGTTCAAAAATTCATATCTCAAATTTTAATCTATTGAGAATTTGAAGTATTTCCCTTAAATATACTTCTGACAAAAATCTACTCTCAGTGCTGCGTGGATGACAGGGTATTAGCAGTGTGATCAGAAGATAAATAGCTTTAAATAACTGTGATGTTTTTAATATCATGCACAGGAAAGAGTCATCAGGTTGGACAATCAGAATTGGTATCTTTGCCTAAAAATAATTGTACAATTTTGAAAATAAAGCTGATTTTATTCTTTTTTTATTAAGAAATTTTTTACTCATTTTACATACCAACCACTTTCTTCTCTCCTCCCACTTCCCTCCCCAACCTTCCTCCACTAACCCACCCCCATTTCCTCCTCTGAAAAGCTAAGGCCTTCCATGGGGAGTAAGCAAAGCCTGGTATATTTAGGTGAGGCATGTCCAAGCCCCTCCCCCTGCATCAAGACTGTGCAAGGTGTCCCACCATAGGTAATGGGCTCCAAAAAGCCAGCTATTACATCAGAGACAGATCCTGATCCTACTGCCAGGGGTTCCCTTAAGCAGAGCAAGCTGCACAACTGTCTCACTTATGCAGAGGGCCTAGTCCAGACCCATGGAGGCTCCACAGATGTCTTGACAGAGGGAGACATCATGAGGATAGGGAGAAACCTGGTACTAGGGAAGATCCCAGGAATCCACAAGGATGACCCCAGCTTAGACTACAACCAGTAGTGGAGAAGATGCCTGAAATGGCCTACCCCAGTAATCAGATTGATGAACACCCTAAGTGACATCATAGAGCCTTCATCCAGTAACTGATGGAAGCAGATGTAGAAATCCACAGCCAAGCACCAGGCCAAGCTCCAGGTATCCAGTTAAAGAGAACAAAGAGGGATTCTATGAACAAGGGGCATCAAAATCATAATGGGGAAACTGACAAAGACAACTGAATCAAGCTAGTGGGAACTCATGAAATTTAGACCAACAGCTGCTTTTATTCTTAAGAATAGTAATTCAGCAGTTTTGTCACAGGTTAAAGAACTGAACCAAAACTGTAGAGAGAACTTACTGTTTTTTTAGTTATTCAGCCCACTGTCTGTGAAGATTTACTTTTGATTGCGAACTTGTTTGGATTTTGTTAGGAGCATGGTGACCCTCAATTCTGAGTATGTATTTCCAGGAAGGATTTGCTGAGCAGGAGAGACCTGCATGGAGCAGGGTGGTACTCTCCTGTGGACTGGAGGCATGGAAGGAAGGAAAAGGAAAGAGTCAGCTTACTGTTAGAATATTTTGTTGTCTGTGCTTTTTTTGAATATTTTGTTGTGGATCTCTCTCCTTCACCCTTCCCACCATGATTATCAGAATCCTCTCAAACTGGGACCTGTTAGATTTTTTCTCCCCTAAGTTACCATTCTCAAGTATTTGTTCAATGGCACCAAAGTCACTACTGTAGAAAACTAATACCACAGAAATGGGGCCATTGTTGTGAATGAATTGGAGCATCTAGTCCTCAGGCTTTTTATTGTTTTGTGGAGGTATTTGAAAGAATTTAGAGATGCTGTCTAGAGAATCCCTAGAATTCTGCAAGCAGAAATAATGGGTTATCTGTGGGGAGCTGGTAAGATCAGAATTCAGATAAAAATGTACACAGAAGAGACTTGAAGTCTGCTCACATATAATTTGATGTAGAATAAGGACCACTGAGAATTGAACTTGAGGTCATTCATGTTTCATTCTGGCAAAATAATTGTCTATATTTCATCCATGCCCTGCAACTGTAGAAGGCTGAGCTTAAAGGTGATGAACTAATTGATTTGATAGATGTATTTCCAAGTCAGGAAAGTGTGCAGTCTGAGGTGTAGCTATTCTGCGATGCTCTCAGTGAGAAATTGGGCAAAAAAAAAAAAGAAAGAAAAGAAAAATGGAAGTATCTCAAAAAACAGAATACTTTCAGAAAAAGAGAAAATTGAAAGTTGTGGGTAGGAAGGGCATGGTTATTAATGAGATTAGCACTATTACAAGAGTGAATTATCATGGGAACAATATGAAACATATTCTGAGACATCTCAGAAATTATTAATACTGCATTCACTATTGACTCAAGGGCCCATAGTTATAAAAGCTCACTTGAAGACTTTCTTTTGAGAAGAGTGAGTTTCTGAGATATGCTGCTCTCATAAGGCAACTTACAGAAGTGTTTTCCTAGATTAAGGACCTAGGCCCTCATGTTCCATGACAGCTGAGTTCTATAAAGGTATAGCTACTTCTTGAGTTTACATCAAGTCTTGGTGGTCAGACTACATGGAGGTTTTATAAGCATATACAATTCAAGAGTTATGGGTCTTGAATCTGTCCATAGAAAGTAAGGGAGATCAGACAATGCAAGACAGAGTGAGAATCCCTGCAGGAAGCCCTAACAAGGCAACTGATGAAGCTATGAAAGTGACGTTTAAGGTGCAGTGCACGGGAAATCCCAAGGTGCTTAAGATGCCAAAAATGTAAAACATCTACCATGGAAAGCCCCAAGCATTCAATGAAGCTAGCCTAAGCCAGAGTCACTTGTACTGAAAATGATAGAACATATGTGTGGAGATGACCAAACCTCAGTGTCAGACATGAAAAGACAGGAGGTTTTATTGTTTGCCTACTGGAGTTCAGCCTTACATTAGTCTTATTCACCCTTTTCAACCTTTATCCTTACAATTTGTAATGAAAGATTTTACAATATCATTGAATATCAGAGTTATATAACTTGTTTTTTATAAGAGGGACACCACTAGGTGTTGCCTTGAGTCTCAGAGGAGGCTTTGACTCATTAAGAGCATGGGGTCTCTCACTGTTGACTGGATATAGTTTTGCATTAGGAGATGTATATGAACTTTGAGAAGGTTATGGTAATGAGATGCTCTGGTTTCAATTGATGTGTTTGAATAACAAATTGACAAGGGGTCTACTAATTATGGGTGACTTTAATTGTCAGATTGATTGGATTTTGAAAAACTAAGGAGATTAGTGAGATATTCCTAGTTAGTTTTAAAGTCTACAAACCATTTCAGGAAAGGGACAACTGAAGGGAGAGATCCACCTTGAATGCAATTTGCACCACCTCATGTATTAATTAACGTGGGAAGATAGGACCGAACTGTGCTCATTTAAATAGGGTGCCAGCAGCAGGAGACTACTGAAGTAATTCCACCCAAGACTAGCTTGGTAAAGCACCGAGTTACTGGTGTTAAAGAAGCATAAATGAAGAATTACTTAGCATGGTGACTCAAACGCAGCTCCATCACTGAAAAAACCCACCCCAGCATGGGCATGACTGATAGAAAGCTGCGTTCCTGGAGTTTCCTGCACAATTTGCTAGCAGCTCACCAAGGCAGAGATTTTCTTCTCCACAAAAATCATTACTGCTTCTATAACCTTCGTGGAGGGGATTGTGTCTCTGGTGAATTTTAAAGTTTCTTAATTTTTATGCGTCTCCTTCCTTACTCGAGTGTGTGTGTGTTTCAGTTCAGAGGCAAGAACAGTATCTTAAAGGGAAAAAGAGAAATCTAACAGAGAGCTAGCTTGTCTTACCTCCACTTCTTGAATGCCATGTTGTGAACAAATTGTTATACTTTGCCACATCCTCCCTCCCAAGACAGGCAGAAACCACTGTAACTATAAGCTAAAAAAAAATCTCTCTTCCATGAAGCTGCATTTTAGGGTGTTTGGTCACAAATCCCACCCCACCCCCTCTCATCCAAGGCAATCATGACCCTAATGCATTTATATATGCCCAATGCCAAATTGAAATCTTAATTAGGATGTTAGTGTCTACTGTGTTAAACGCTGTAATTCTGCCCTTCTGGTTTCATGTCTGTTTGTTATGTAAATCAGACAAAGCTAGGTCAAAATCTTCCACACAGTTTTCCTTCCAAAAGTTGTTTTTCACTGGGCTCATCCTAACCCTCAACTTCTTCCCATCATCCCTCTGATCCAATGACATCTTCAAATTGGAAAGAAGCTTGTGTTTCTATAAAGAATTTTTTCCCAGTGGAAATTAGGTGGAGGCATAAATAATTGAAAAATATTCCCCTTTCGTCTTGAGAAGGGGCCGTTGTCTATTAAATATCCTGTCCATTAAAATGACATTTCTTTCTTTATTTGAATGTGTCAGAAATACATATCTTACTATAATCTGTGTAGAGAATTTCATAAACTAAAAAATATAGTTATTTCCATCATAAAGAAATGACAAATATTTGAAGAGATTTTGCTTGTATCACTTTGGTGTATGTGCATATTTGAATCTCACAAGGTACCATATAATAGGTATGATTTTATGTTTCTATGTACCACTTAAAATAATTTAAAGATAGAGATTCAAATTACTGAGCTTACAGGTGCTACTGAGGAAGATAAGAAGGACATATTCTTTGATTTCAAAAGTTATTTGCATACATATTTCCATGTATGAAATATATAATATCTATGAATGATAACATATGTATAATATATATGAGATATGCATGGGAAGTCTCTGATAGTAGAAACCAATATTACTTTTTAAGTGAAAGCAAACCTATGTGTAAAGAAAGAGCATCTAAATAATTTCTCGGTTTTAAAGTAAACTAAGCTATAGACATAGTTTTTTTTTTTCTTCACATTATTTTATTTATTTATTTTTTTGTTTTACAATACAATTCAGTTCTACATATCAGCCATGGATTCCCTTGTTCTCCCCCTTCTGACCCCCCTCTCCTTCTTCCCAGCCCACCTCCCATTCCCACCTCCTCCAGGGCAAAGCCTCCCTCAAGGACTGAGATCAACCTGGTAGACTCAGTCTAGGCAGGTCCAGTCCCCTCCTCCCAGACTGAGCCAAGCATTCCTGCATAAGCCCCAGGTTTCAAACAGCCAACTCATGCAATGAGCACAGGACCCAGTACCACTGCCTAGATGCCTCCCAAACAGATCAAGCCAATCAACTGTCTCAGCTATTCAGAAGGCCTGATCCAGTTGGGGGTCCCTCAGCCTTTGGTTCATAGTTCATGTGTTTCTATTCGTTTGGCTATTTGTCCCTGTACTTTATCCAACCTTGGTCTCAACAATTCACGCTCATATAAACCCTCCTCTTTCTCGCTAATTAGACTTCCGGAGCTCCACCCAGGGCCTAGCTGTGGATCTCTGCATCGGATTCCTCAGTCATTGGATGGGGTTTCTGGCACGACTATTAGGGTGTTTGGCCATCCCATCACCAGAGTAGGTCAGTCGGGCTGTCTCTCGACCATTGCCAGCAGTGTATTGTGGGAGTATCTTTGTGAATTCTGTGGGCCTCTCTAGCACTTTGCTTCTTCCTATTCTCATGCATTGTTTGTAACAGCCAAAACCTGGAAACAACCTAGATGCCCTTCACCTGAAGAATGGATAAATAAAATGTGGTACATATACACAATGGAATACTACTCAGCAGAGAAAAACAATGACATCATGAGGTTTGCAGGCAAATGGATGGATCTAGAAAAAATCATCCTGAGTGAGGTAACCCAGACTCGGAAAGACAAACATGGTATGTACTCACTCATAGGAGGATATTAGTTGTGGAACAAGGATGACTGGACTGCTACTCACATCACCAGGGAGGCTACCTGGAAAACAGGACCCCAAGGAAGACATGGGGATCACACAATCATGCAGAAATGGCTGAGATCTACATGAACAGCCTGGACATGAGTGGGAGCAATGAAGGGCGAGGGTCGAGGGAAAGAGAGCTTGGGAGAGCGGGAGATCCCAGCTGGATCAAAAGCAGAGAAGGAGAACAAGGAGTAGGAGACCATGGTAAATGAAGACCACATGAGAATGGGAATAGACATTGTTTTGAAAATGGGTGGATTTTATGTTGAAAATACATTTAAGTAATTTCAGTTGAAAATTAAATGCATATCTATTACAAGATACGTGTGTGTATTATAGCTTTTTAGCTCATGCTTTTCAAGGAGGGACTGAACACATCTAGAATGATGGTCCAATTCCTTTTACACAACTTAGGAAGTATTTTGAGATTCTCAGGAAAGATAGGTACTTCTAAAACACTGGAACTCAATTCATTTTAAAACAATAGTGTTTTTTTTTTTTTTTTGGTTTTTTCGAGACAGGGTTTCTCTGTGTAGTTTTGCGCCTTTCCTGGAGCTCACTTGGTAGCCCAGGCTGGCCTCGAACTCACAGCGATCCGCCTGGCTCTGCCTCCCGAGTGCTGGGATTAAAGGCGTGCGCCACCACCGCCCGGCAAATAGTGTTTTTTTTTAATCTTGAAATAGGTCAATATGATTATTTGAAAACAAAATGCTTACAGAACCATTTTATATTTACTCCATTTAAGAAAACTAATTAACAGCCTAAGGCATGTATGGTAGATATTATTAGATTTGATTTTTCTACCTGAGGACTTGGGACAGTCAAATATAAATATGTAACTCTATGTGTATGCACACATGTGATTGCATCTCTGTGTGTGTGTGCATGTGCATGTGTGTGTGTGTGTGTGTGTGTGTGTGTGTGTGCCTGTGTATTATGTCTGCAAAGAAAAGCACTTGTTACATTTGCTAGAGAACACAAAGCAAAGTGAGAAACAAGAATGCTGTTCTGAACTATGATTACATGGAAAGCTCTAGAATATGAAATTTCCATTGACAAATCACTAATCCTAGGTCAGAGTTTGAAAATTTCTAAGGAGAATGATTTGATCAATTCCATCTGATAAGTGGTTATATAACTTAAGATAATTTTTTTCATATTTGTATGAGTTTTCTGCTTCAATTTTCTTGATTTAGGATCCATTTAGGCTTCCATTGAAGCTTATTGGCAGAGAATGGTAGCCATGGCTGAGTTATATCTTTCATATCTAAAATCACTGTTTTCTTTATTGAAAGTTTATCCATTGTATATAATATCTGGCTTAAACTAGTTCTTTTCTGGGTTTAATAGGCTTCACTTTTTAACCAATACACCCTTAACTCTTATTTAATGAGTTCTAAAATCATTCACAAATTGGCACATAGGTGTTTTCCCCACAATAATGATGAGTTACTAAATCTTCATTTTCTCTGTTAGCCAGCATTTTAGTGTTTTATGTTTTTCTAAAATTGTTTTCTCCTGTAACCTTGAGAAAAATTAAAAGACACAAGTTCTGGTCTAGTAAGCTGCAGACATGCCTTCAGTGATCTTCTGACCTGTAGTTTCTGCATGTAACTGATGTAATATATTTGATGTCATCATTTGGCCCCAACACATCCATGTTGTATTTTAGGTATAGTGGTGGGCCTGTGAAAACACTGATGTCTCACCCAGATTTAGTGTGGCCTAATGAATAATCACTGACATTCTCAGACCAGAACTATATCGTCTGATTCAGATTTAACTAGAACCATTAATCTATAAAGGGAAAAAATTGTAAAAAAAGATAAAAACAATTAGATTCTTGAATAATTGTAAGGACTCTTCCTAGATCTTGTTACAATTGACATATATCCCACCAAAAGTCTTTGTTGTAGCAGCTTTTAATCTGTGAGATATTTTCCTTTATACCAGAAAACAATGGGATACTGTCAAAACAACTGTAATTTTGGGCATGTCTATTAGGTTATAGAGAATGGTGTGGCTACTACTTTCAAAGACACCTTTAATTGGGGGTGTCATACTTCTATGTATCATTCTTGTTACACTGGATTAGGTCTGTCATTGTAGCTAACCCTGAACTCCCTTTTCCCTTGCCCTATACCTTATCTTTAAATTGAGAAAAAAATGCCATTTTTGATACAAAATTTCTACAAACTTATAACCATTACAAAGCCAATAGTTTAAACAAGCTCTTTTTGAGGAGAGGACCCAATTAAGAAAATGAATGTATTGAACTTGCTTTACATTCATTAATATTCTATCTGGTGGCATGTCAATTAAAGAGCTAGTTAAATGTCAGAAATAATTTATTTTCATGTTTACTATCACATTAAGATTCATTTCAGCACCAATTCAATGTTTGATAGTGTATTATACTTAAGATTGTTGTCATATAACAAAAATATGCTTTCTCTGTCTCAGGCTGGAAGAGGGTTTATTGTCTGGACCCAGATGAAGCTCAAGAGGAACCATGGCAGAGTGTGCACCTGGGCCCAAGAAGGGCTTGAGCCAGTCTGAAGAGTGTCATAAAAAGTGGCAGCCCCAGACACTGCTTCACTCTGAGCATCCCCACCTGGCAGGATTGGCTTCAGGAGCACTTCAGGAAAGACTTGTTTCTCCCAGCCTCCTCCATCTAAAGTAGTTCTTCCCAATAAATCCCACTTTGTGAGTTTATTTACTTTCCTGAATCTAACAGAATTTCATTTAATGACACATTTTCCATAAGTGTTTTTAGCTATGATATATCAATTTATAGCGTCTCAGGCACTGTGAAGTTGATCGCTCAAGTTTATCTACTCATTATTGTCAAAGGGTGTAATTGCAAAACAAAATAATTTTACTGTCATTATAGATTTCCAGCATATAATAACATTGCCTAATCATTTTAGTAAACCTTGGAACTATAAAATAGACAATCTATGGTATGATGACTAAGCCTTCAATTCATATATATATCCTGTAATTTCTTATGCTTTTTACTGGCTGTCTCTAGGTGGTTGCATGAATCTCTCAAGCAATAACAAGGGCAAACAAACCAACTGGTTCAACTATTTAACGACCAGCAAGGACAGTAAGATTGAATACTGCTCTAATAACACCAAGAAATAAAGAATTAGCTGTCTACACTTGCTCATATCTGAAAGCAATTAATTTTATCACCTGACTCTTGCATGCTGTCCTTGGACAGAAACTGCTGGCTATGCCTTTATGTTGTATTTGTTCTGAACAAGTCAAGAAAAAGATGAATTATCTTTCAAATTTAACTGCTATCATTGAAAACTCATTATACCCGCTGTACTGAAACTATCATATGTATTACAAATATTACACAGAAGCATACTTAACCAACCAGGAAAATAAGGTGTTGATATGCTAATAAGGATGAAAATGAGTATGGGGTAGTTGCTAAATTGTTCAAGGCACTGGAAGGGATGTCCGGCTTCTGTGGTCATAACCATGAAAAGGAAGACAGTGCTGAGTAAAGGCTGGTCTCTGTGAGTCTTGTGTAATAGTTAAAAACTGAAAAAATAACATTGCCTACTGACAAAGGATTTGGAGCCAGAGACATGGCAAGACTACCTGTGAAGAACAGGTATGGTAAAACATGTGAAGATGTGCAGAGAACACAGGTGAATCACAAGACACCTGTGTTCACCGGGAAGACCTGTCAGTTCTCTCCAGAATCCCTGCACTAGTCCCCCTGATATCATACCAGATCTGGTTCAGATATTCATCCTCACAAAATCATAAGTTTGAGGCCAGCCTGACCTACAAAGTGAATCACAGGAGGTGCTGAACACGGCCCACAAACAGATGTTGAAGCTTTCTCAGATAAAACAACCATTCTCTGTTCTCATTTCCCCAAGAGTGCTCAAGGAGTAAGAATCACTTCTAGTATCATCCTCAGAGCACAAGCCATCCTTTTGTCTGTCATCTTTTTTTATTTCTGGGAGCATCCTTCAGTTTCAGGTATCGATGAAGCTCTGGTGGATTGAAGGCACCCATCTTCTTCACATTCACTCTCTAGTGGAAAGTGCCTCAGTTTAAATGAACTCTGAGTGGAATGAAAGATGCAAACAACTTAATTCTAACTAGGATGTTCTCATGAAAAGCAAAGGCAGAGCAGCTGAAACCTCAGAAAGAAATTTCCTACGTAAAACTCCATGCTCTCCCATTTCCCCAAGTGACAATGAAATTCACAGCTTTACTTCCTCCTAGAAATAATCGATAACAGTTTCTGATAATTAGGAATTTAAGTCTAATGTAGAACATGGCAATCTAGTTACTCTACACATTCATCCACAAGACAATGAGAAAATGCACCTTCCAAATGTATACCAGGTACATAAGGAACAGTTTCTGCTAATGCAAGCAAACACAGGGACGTTCCGTTTGCCAAGTATATCTTCTGGCTCAGAGCGTCCTTTTATTTTAAACAAATGAGTTCTTGTTTGACAAGAGGGAAACAAATGCTCGTCATAAATCAAATCAGTGTAGGAAGGAAAGCACACTTAGGCTGTACTGTCATGATGGCCAGGGCCAAGTCCAAGGTGCCAAAACCACCACAGCTTTCCAACACTCAGGATGAGTCACTTGACAAATGAGTGTTATGAACTCCAGCGAGGAAGGAAAATGACAGAATTTGAGAAGGACTTCATGAAAAGATGCTGAGGATGCATGAGCCAAGGATAGGCTCACGAAGCAGGTTAACAAAGATAATCTGAGAGGGGAAAGTATTAAGAGTAGAATGAGGCCATCACGGTGTCTATCAACAGAGTGTCTAAGACAGTGCCCTTACAGAGGACAAACAAATGGAGGCTCCAGTGTAGGGGAGATCGAAAAGGTGTGTACACACATACACAGGACCCACGTCATTATTAGACAGAGAAAGAAGCCTCAGTAAAGTAGTGGGTAAGGACATGGCTATAGCTCATAAGGTTGAGTGCTATTATGGGACAAAGGAAGATGACAGCACAACAATAATAATACATAAAAATAATTAAAATGATGATGATGATGATGATGATGATGATAATAGATTAGATCTAGCAAAACAAAGCTGAAGTTGATTTAGTGAGATCCTAAAAGAAGATGTGGTTTCACTGCTAATAGAATGGAGAACCAGCAGTTCTAGGACAAGTGGGATTTCAATCTTAGTCATGTTAACATCACAGCTATTCAAGTTCTTTCCTCTCTTCTTATCTGCACTACAAACTGTACTGTCTATAACTTCTCTAAGCCTCCTTCTCTCCTGCAAAATAAAAATGCTAGAAATCTTATCTACTTGATTTTCCTAAATATTAAACCAAATAATCATGCAGGAGGTCATACATACCATCAAACCAATAGCTAGAATTAAATATTCTAATCACAAAAGGAAGCAAAAGAAGGGCTGTGGTGTTGGAATTTGTCTAAAAATGATACCATATTAATAAATGACTGATTGATTCTAATAAGATGGCTACCTTAAATAGAGATATTTAATCAGGTAATTATACATATGGGAAAGAAGTAGTAAAGACATTCTATAATTCTTTCATGCAAATTAATTTAGAGAGGTATATTAGACTTTAGAGAAATAAATATCAAAAGATATTCCAATGTAATTATTACATTCAGGAAGTCAAAATACATGTGTATATCAGATGCTGTACTGTTTGAGACAAGGTGACTTGTATGAATTTACTATAAGGATTTTGATTATTTCATTTTGAAATGAGAATGTTTATTTCAAATGTTATAACCCCACATGGATTTCATGTTGTAAAACTACTATTACTGGGAATATTTTTTCAGCTATAATTTTACAGAAGAAGATGCCAGACAACCAACAAATAAATAAAAAATATACTTATCAAGGAGGCATAAGTAAAATTCATGCATATTCTTTGCAAAAAGCACATACTAGAGTGTTTATAGAGACACTGCTTCTCATAGTTTACACGGAATTATTCACATGCCCAACAGTATAGCTCAACCCCACTGTAGTGGTTTGAAAGAAAATGGCCCCCATAGGGAGTGGCACTATTAAGAGGTATGGCTTTGTTATAATAACTGTTACCTCGTTAGAGGAAGTGTTTCACTATAGGGGTGGGCTTAGAGGTATCTTTTGCTCAAGCTTCACTCAGTGTAACACTCAGACCAGTTTCTGTTGCCAGCAAGATGTGTGACCCTCAGTTACTTCTCTAGCATCATGTCTGCCTGCACGCCACCATGTCCCACCACGATAATTGACTGAACCTCTAAACTGTAAGTGAACCACCCCAATTAAATGTTTTCATTTGCAAGAGTTTGCGTGGTCATGATGTCTCTTCACAGTAATAAAACTCTTAACTAAGAAGTTGGTACCAGGGACTGGGGTATTGCTGTGATAGACCTGACCATGTTTTTGTTTGGAGGAATTTGGACTTTGGTACTTTGGGTTGGAAAAGCATGAGAATGATTTAAGCACTGCTTAATTAATAGGCTATACTAGTATGAGCACAAAAGACAGTGGTACTAAGAGTTATTGGAACTGTGGGGGTGCTGGCACAAGAGGTTTCAGAGAAAAAATTTAGTATGTCACCTAGAGATCATTCTTTTTTTTTTCCTTTCATTTTATTTTACAATACCATTCAGTTCTACATATCAGCCACGGATTCCCTTATTCTTCCCCCTCCTGACCTCCTCCCCTTGCCCCCAGCTCACCCCTATTCCCACCACCTCCAGATCAAGCCACCCCCGAGGACTGAGATCGACCTGATAGACTCAGTCGAGGCAGGTCAAGTCCTCTTCTCCCAGACTGAACCAAGCATCCCTGCATAAACCCCAGGTTTCAAACAGCGAACTCATGCTAGGAGCACAGGACCCAGTACCACTGCCTAGATGCCTCCCAAACAGATCAAGCCAATCAACTGTCTCAGCTATTCAGAGGGCCTGATTCAGTTGGGGGCCCCTCAGCCTTTGGTTCATAGTTCATGTGTTTCCATTCGTTTGGCTATTTGTCCCTGTGCTTTATCCAACCTTGATTTCAACAATTCTCGCTCATATAAACCCTCCTCTTTCTCGCTAATTAGCCTCCTGGAGCTCCACCCGGGGCCTAGCTGTGGATCTCTGCATCCAGATTCCTCAGTTGTTGGATGGGGTTTCTGGCTGTTGCTTTGCCTTGTTGACATTATCCTTTGCTCTACAAAAGCTTCTCAGTTTCAAGAAGTCCCATTGATTGATTGTTTCTCTCAGTGTCTGTGCTACTGGTGTTATATTTAGGAAGTGATCTCCTATGCCAGTGCATTCAAGACTACTTCCTACTTTCTCTTCTAGCAGGATCAGAGTAGCTAGATTTATGTTGAGGTCCTTGATCCACTTGGACTTAAGGTTTGTGCATGGTGACAGATATGGATCTATTTGCAGCCTTCTACATGTTGATATCCAGTGATGCCAGCACATTTGTTGAAGATGCTTTCTTTTTTCCATTGTACACTTTTGGCTTATTTGTCAAAAATTATATGTTCATAGGTGTGCGGATTAATGTCAGGGTCTTCAATTCGATTCCATTGGTCCACATGTCGGTTTTTATGTCAATACCAAGGTGTTATTATTACTGTGGCTCTATAGTAGAGCTTGAAGTCAGGGATCGTGATGCCTCCAGAGGTTGTTTCATTGTACAGAATTCTTTTGGCTATCCTGGGTTTTTTGTTTTTCCATATGAAGTTGAGTATTATTCTTTCCAGGTCTATGAAGAATTGTGTTGGTATTTTGATGGGGATTGCATTGAATCTGTAGATTGCTTTTGGTAAAATTGCCATTTTTACTATGTTGGTCCTGCCTATCCATGAGCATGGGAGACCTTTCCATTTTCTGACATCTTCTTCAATTTCTTTTTTCAGGGACTTAAAGTTCTTGTCATATAGGTCCTTCACTTGCTTTGTTAGTATTACCCCAGGTATTTTATGTCATTTGTGGCTATTATAAAGGGTGATGTATCTCTGATTTCCTTCTCAGCTTCTTTGTCCATTGTATATAGGAGAGATACTGATTTTTTTGAGTTGATCTTGTATCCTGCTATGTTGCTGAAGGTGTTTATAAGCTTTGTCAGTTACTGGGTGGAATCTTTGGGGTCACTCAAGTATACTATCATGTCATCTGCAAATAGGGAAAGCTTGACTTCTTCCTTTCCAATTTGTATCCCCTTAAACTCCTTATGTTGTCTTTTTGCTCTGGCTAGAACTTCAAGTACTATATTGAATAAGTATGGGGAGAGCAGACAGCTTTGCCTCGTTCTTGATTTTAGTGGAATTGCTTTGAGTTTCTCTCCATTTAATTTGATGTTGGCTGTTGGCTTGCTGTAAATTGCCTTTATTATGTTTAGGTATGTTCCCTGTATTCCTGATCGCTCCAAGACTTGTATCATGAAGGGGTGTTGGATTTTTTCAAATGCCTTTTCTGCATCTAGTGAGATGATCATGTGGTTTTTTTCTTTGAGTTTGTTTATATGTTGTAATACATTGATGGACTTTCGTATGTTGAACCACCCTTGCATCCCTGGGATGAAGCCTACTTGATCATGGTGGATAATTGTTTTGATGTGTTCTTGGAGTCTGCCAGTATTTTATTGAGTATTTTTGCATCAATGTTCATGAGGGAGATCAGTCTGTAGTTCTCTTTCTTTGTTGTATCCTTGTTTGGTTTAGGAATCAGGGTAATTGTAGCCTCATAGAAGGAGTTTGGTAATGTTCCTTCTGTTTCTATTGTGTGGAACAATTTAGAGAGTATTGCTATTAACTCTTCTTTAAAGATCTGGTAGAATTCTGTGCTGAAACTATCTGGCCCTGGGCTTTTTTTGTTTGGGAGACTTTTAATGACTGTTTCTATTTCCTTAGGTGTTATTGGACTATTTAAATAGTTTATCTCGTCTTAATTTAACTTAGGCATATGGTACCTATCCAGAAAATTATCCATTTCTTTTAGGTTTTCCAGTTTTGTGGAATAGAGGTTTTTGAAATATGACCTGATGATTCTCTGGATTTCCTCAATGTCTATTGTTATGTCCCCCTTTTCATTTCTGATTTTGTTGATTTGGATTCTCTCTCTGTGTCTTTTGTTTAGTTTGGATATGGGCTTGTCTATCTTGTTGATTTTCTCAAAGAACCAACTCTTTGTTTCATTAATTTTTTGTATTGTTCTCTTTGTTTCTATTTTATTGATTTCACCTCTCACTTTGATAATTTCCTGGTGTCTATTCTTCCTGGGAGACTTTGCTTCTTCTTGTTCTAGAGCTTTCAGGTGTGCTGTTAAGTCACTAGTGTGAGATTTCTCCAACTTCTTTATGTGGGTATTTAGTGCTATGAATTTCCCTCTTAGCACTGCTTTCATAGTGTCCCCTAAGTTTGGGTATGTGGTGTCTTCATTTTCGTTGATCTCTAGAAAGTCTTTAATTTCTTTCTTTATTTCTTCCTTAACCCATTGGTGATTCAGTTGAGCATTATTCAATTTCCATGAGATTGTAGGTTTTCTGTAGTTTTTGTTGTTGTTGAAATATAACTTTAAACCATGGTGGTCTGATACAATGCAGGAGGTTATTCCAATTGTTTTGTATCTGTTGAGATTTGCTTTTTGGCCAAGTATGTGGTATATTTTAGAGAAGGTTCCACGGGGTGCTGAGAAGAAGGTATATTCTTTTTTGTTAGGATGGAATGTTCTGTAGATATCAATTAAGTCCATTTGAGTCATGACATCAGTTAAGTCCTTTATTTCTCTGTTAGGTTTCAATTTTGGAGATCTGTCCAGTGGTGAAAGTGGAGTGTTGAAGTCTCCCATTATTAATGTGTGGGGTTTTATATGTGGTTTAAGCTTTAGTAATGTTTCTTTTACATATGTGGGTGCCCTTGTGTTTGGGGCATAAATGTTCAGAATTGAAACTTCATCTTGGTGGATCTTTCCTGTGATGAGGATGTAATGCCCTTCTTGATCTCTTTTGATTGATTTTAGTTTGAAGTCTATTTTGCTGGATATCAGGGTGGCTACACCTGCTTGTTTCTTAAGACCGTTTGGTTGGAAAGTCTTGTCCCAGCCTTTTATTCTTAGGTAGCATCTATCTTTGAATTTGAGATGTGTTTCTTGTATGCAGCAGAAAGATGCGTCCTGCTTCTGTATCCATTCTGTAAGCCTATGTCTTTTTATAGGTGAATTAAGTCCATTGTTATTAAGGGATATTAATGACCAGTGATTGTTCATTCCTGTTATTTTTTGGTGGTAGTGTGTGTGTACTTCTCTTCTTTGGGGTTTACTGCTGTGGCTTTATCTATTGCCTATGTTTTCGAGGGTGTATCTGACTTCCTTAGGTTGGAATTTTCCTTCTAGTGCTTTCTGTAGGGCTGGGTTTGTGGATAAGTATTGTTTAAATCTGGCTTTGTCTTGAAATGTCTTGTTCACTTTGTCTATGATGATTGAAAGTTTTGCTGGGTATATTAGTCTAGGCTGGCATTCATGGTCTCTTAGTGTCTGCATTACATCTGTCCAGGTCCTTCTGGCTTTCAAAGTCTCCATTGAGAAATTGGGTGTTATTCTGATGGGTTTGCCTTTATAAGTCACTTGACCTTTTTCCTTAGCTGCTCTTAATATTCTTTCTTTATTCTGTACTTTGTTGTTTAATTATTACGTGGCAAGGGGACATTTTTGGGGGGTCTAGTCTGTTTGGTGTTCTATAGGCTTCTTGTATCTTCATAGGCATTTCATTCTTTAAGTTGGGAAAGTTTTCTTCTATGATCTTGTTGAATATATTTTCTGTGCCTTTGAGTTGGTATTCTTCTCCTTCTTCTATCCCTATTATTCTTAGGTTTGGTCTTTTCATGGTGTCCCAAATTTCTTGGACCTCTTGGTTCATGACTTTGTTGGCTTTAGTGTTTTCTTTGACTAATGAACCTATTTCTTCTACCGTATCTTCAACTCCAAAGATCCTCTCTTCCATCTCTTGCACTCTGTTGGTTATACTTGCATCTGAAATTCCCGATCGTTTACTCAGATTTTCTATTTCCAGCATTCCCTCTGTTTGTATCTTCTTCATTTTTTCTATTTCGTTTTCAGGTTTTGGACTGTTTCCTTCATTTGTTTCATTGCTTTTTCATGATTTTCTTTCAGTACTTTATTGTTTTCTTCGAGAACTTTATTGTTTTCTTCTAGGACTTTACTGTTTTCTTCCAGAACTTTATTGTTTTCTTCTAATTTGTTTGCCCTTTCCTCTAGTTGTTTATAGCGTTCTTCCCATTTTTTTGTCTTTTTCTCTACACAAGCCTCTACCTTCTTCATGATGTTATTCATAAGGCTGTTTTTTTTTTTTTCTGCTTCTTCCAATTTTTGATGTTCAGGTCTAGATGTTGGAGGTGGGCTAGGTTCTGGTGATGCTGTATTGCTCTTCATTTTGTTGTATGTACTTCTGCCTTGACATCTGCCCATCTCCTTGTGGTTCGTTCTTGGTCTTATCAGCGTACTTGGTTCAGACAGAGCTGACAGATTCAGGAATTCTCTCTCTCTTGTTCAGATGGGAGCTCTCTTGTCCAAATGGGAACTCTTGGGCAGGATGGAAGCTCTTGTCCGGAAGGGAAGTCCGGGACAGGATGGGAGCTCTCTCTGGTCCAGAAGGGAAGTCCAGGGCAGGATGGGAGCTCTCTCTCTTGTCCAGAAGGGAAGTCCGGGGCAGGATGGGAGCTAGGGACTGGTCTCTAAGTCTCAGGAAGTGGCTGGGGTCTCGGGCGGATGGGCGTGGGGGCAGGGTGTGGAGATTGCAGGGTCTGCCGGGGGGGGGGGGTCTTGGAGAAGGGGATCCTTCCTGGTGGGGCTCTGGTCCAGAAGGGAAGTCCCAAGATCATTCTTGTTATATGTGAAGAAAGTGGCTGCTTCTTGCCCTTGTCCAAAGAGTCATCATGAGGCTAAAGTGAAGAATTCTGGGTTAGTTCAGTTGGCAGAGGAAATCTGAATACAGCCTAGTACAGAGTCTGTCATGTGGTTATTAATGTGTTAACTCTGGTGCAATAAAAATACAAAATGTACAAATTGAGAAAAGGGGCACCAGGAAGTTGAATAGAGCTAAATCCTGTGCTCAATGATATAAATCAAGTAAGAAATGGAGTAAAGAGAGTGATAACCTCAGGGCAAGAGCCCACCCAGCTAAATTTCCAACTTGTGAAAAGTATTTAAAGAAAAGCTTAGAACTGGGTATGGTAGAGCATACCTTTAATCCCAGCACTCAGGAGTCAGGGACTGGTGGATCTCTGAGTTTGAAGGCAACCTGATGTAAAGATACTGTTTCAAGACAACCAAGCTCAGGCAGTGAAGGACAGAAAGCTGGTGAAGACATAACTGAATGAAGGGCCCATGTTCCAGCTCCAGCAAGGAGCAGAACTTGGCAGCTTTAGCCACATGGTTCTAGCTTTAGAGTTAAGGATAGAAGAAATGGATTATGGAATTTGCCTTCATACCTAAGGAAAGCCACTGTGGCCAGGCATGTGTCAGGGGTTTCCCTGAATGGAGGCCCAGTAAAGAGGTCATTGTGTGAAATTGTGGAGTTGAAGCCTGGATTGCCTTGGAGACACCAAGATCTTAGAGATGCCAGAGTCGGGGTATATCTGCCCAGGAGAGCTAACAGGGAATAGAAATAGCCAAAGAAAAAGAAGTATGTTGTGGTCCAACAAAGCTGAACAGAGCTAGAGAGAAATCTGAAGAATGTTTTGACATCAGACATAGAGATGTAGAGTTTGGTGTTTGCCCAGTTTGTTTTTGGTCTTGCTTTGGTTCAGTATTTCCTCACTGTGCTCCCTTCCCTATGTTTTGGAATGGGGATGTATATTCAGGGCCAATATATGTTGGATGTATGTGATCTGTTTTTTCATTTTGATCTTATAGGGGATTACAGTTAAGGGGTTGTATGTCTCTCAGACGAGATTTTTAACATTGTTGAGACTTTAATAGACTATGGAGACTTTTGAAGTTGGATTGAATGCATTTTTTTTTTTGCATTATGATATGGCTATAAGCCTTTGGGTGCCAGGGAGTGGAATGTGGTGGTTTGAAAGAAAAGGGCCCCAAAGGGAGTGGCACTATTAGGAGAAATGGCTATGTTGGAGTAATATGGCCTTGTTGGAAGAAGTATGTCACTGTAGAAACAGTCTTTGAAGTCTCTTTTGCTCAAGCTTTGCTCAGTATGACACTCAGACCACTTCCTATTGCCTGCAAGATGTTCTTTTTTATACTCTGGCTTAAGAAATTGCTTTCTATCCCTTTTCTCCTATATTTAAAAAAACACATAAAGCTGGGTGGTGGTGGCACACACCTTTAATCCCAACACTGGAAGGCAGAGGCAAGCGAATCTCTATGAGTTTGAGAACAGCCTGCTCTACAGGGTGAGTTCCAGGAAAGGCACCGAGCTTCACAGAGAAACCCTGTCTCAAAAAACAAAACAAAACAACAACAACAACAACAAAAAAAAAACAGAAGTCATATTTTTCTTAGTCCATTTTGTCCAATAGAGCAAAATACCATATTCCAAATAATTATAAACAATGAAAACTTATCTGTAATAATTCTAGAAAATGGGAATTCCAAGATCGAACTTCCAACAGACTGAGTATCCAGAGAAGGTGCATTTTCTGGCTTATAAGTGGTGTGCTCTTGTGTTCTTGTGATGTAAGTGAATGAACTCCTATGGACTTCCTTAGAATGGTGCTAATCCTTTCACATGACTCTATCCTGATTTTACCACCTCCCTGTATTCTTATGTAATATCCCGAATTCTTATGTATTCTAGCACAAGTATATGAGGAGTAGATAGAAATCCAGACAAACTCATTTGTGTAAGTATGATTTGATCCTGATTCAAACAAAGATCAGAAGGCAGCCATTGGCTCTTGGTGCCAGGCTTTTCCATGTTGTCATCATCATAGACTGAAGACTAATGATGGCTGCCAGCTAACTGTAGTATTTTCTAATCTTTTCCCCTTATTTCAATTTTAATTTCTATGGAAAAGTGCAAGAGTTTATAGTCCATAAATTATATCAGAAGCTTAATTGTAGTTCATTTTTGTGATTGATCTAAGTGCCCATTCTGAGATATTACCACTAAAAAGTAAAATGCTTTATATTCATATCCCAAGGCATGGCACATGCCTGAAATAGTAGTGGAGCCTATTCAAAGCTTCCATTTGAGTGTTGGGGAAGGCAGGAGTAGATCACATATCATTATAAATGAACAAGTCCTGGACATCCAAAACCCACTAAGTACCTTCTACACAGCCTCTAAAGCAGCCTCAATAGTAATAGTAGTCACTTATGGTCTTTTGAGGACACACTTATTGACTTCCTTTTCAAAAGTGCATATAGACTCTATTATTAACGGTATAGTCATCTGAGTACAAACAACAGTACTATAGTAAAAGTACAATAAAAGTTACTATTTACTACACAGTTGTGGTTTGCATGTCATCCAAAGATCCATATGTTAGAAGTTTGGTTGTCAATTCACATCGGTCTAAGAAAGTCAAACACTTAAGATGCTGGGTCTAATGAGAAGAAGGAATGCCATGGTGGGCATGCCACTGGAGGAAGTATCCAGACACTAATCTTTTGTTCTCTCCCTTTGCTTCCTAGTCTTGAGGAGGCAAGTGTCTTCCTCTGCCAGGCCTCTGCCTATGTGCCCTGAGGAAAACATTCTCCACATGAACTGCTGCCTCAACATTCCAAACAGAAACAGAGCTGATCGGTCATGGACAGAAGTCCCTGAAACAGTGACCCCCGAAACACACCTGTCCTGTTTGAAGTTATTTCCTGCCAATGTTTTGTTACAGTGTCATACAAGTCACTAGCATGGCAGCTACCATTTACCAGTTAAATTTTTCAGTCTTTGTATTAAATTTGTCTTTTAATCATATAATACAAAAATGTAAATATTATTACTGTCCAATAGGAAAAAACTAAAATTAAGAGATTCTCACGAGCATGTCTGAAGATTTGTGGCTTGATCAGAGATTTACATTCCAAATGCATGCCACTTGACTATTTGTTCTAGACACTTCACATATATCACACCTACCATGGCCTTTAAATGCTCATCATTCAGAGAAAATCTTCCTGTGAGGCAACAGCAAAAATAACAATAACCTGGTTCTTGGAATGTATCATAATCTGGAACTCAGAGTTCTAGTCAGCTCCATATTGTTTTGTTTTATTCTACATAGTATTTGCTTGCTTATTTGTTAATTTGTTATGCTCCTCAGAATGGAAGATATATCAGGCAATTTTCTGACAAAATTTAAAATAAATTTTGAACAACAAAATTCTAACTGGATTCTCAAATGTTTAGGGCTGTCATTTTTGTAATGAGAAAGTCAATATATATAAGCTAAATATGTCCCTAACTTAGTTTAGTTCCCTCTAAATTATCATCAGTAATTCTTCTGTATCATAATTAACCACAGTCAAAAGGTTTTCATCTTTTGAGAAATCCCTCTGTATGGAATTCTGCTTGCTAACATAAAGAAGTAGCTTTTTAAGACAAACTTTTCTGAGTACTTCATTACAGTAACAGAAGTTACCATATGGATTTTTTTTAACACAAGCTTAGCAATGACATGTTTAATTATCATTTGTAATACAAACTTCAAAGCTAACCTGTATATCAACATATTAATGCAGTAAAAAAAAAACATGGCTCTTAGCCAACTTAACAGAATCTTTAAAACTAAAATCCCTCTGCTCTTACAGTGATCTAGGAACATTTATGGACTCACCTGGGTTTTCTTCAGTGTTTCCTGATTTCCCTGATGCTATCCTCTACTACATCTGCTGATAGCCTAAGAGACTGTCCCACCATTCCTCAGTTTCATAAAGTCCTTCTGTAGACAGTGTCCTTATCAGGATGTACTTGCCTCTATACATGGGAAAACTCTTGTTCTGCTAAATGAACATGTTATTAAATTACCTTCTAAATATCCATGCTTATAGCAATACATTAGTGCTGCTCTCGGGCCTTCCTCTAAATGTTTACTACTGCAGTTGGCAGTGGTGAAAGCAGAAATTCATAACTGGTGACAATGCTGAAAATAAGTCACTATGGAATGCTCAGGATCAAATGGAATGCCTACATTACCGTCTCCAATGTTTAGGGCACTTCATGAAGATGGGGTAGATGCAAAAAGGTCTGGGGAGATTGTTACAAAAAGATGTCTTCTGGACAGGATGTAGACATTGCACTCATGAACTCTCTGCAGCCATCATCACTTGAAGAAGATTTGAATCTTCAACATTCTAGGCAGGTGGTCCTGGGAGGTATTAGAAAGGTAACTAACTGATCATGAGCTGGGGTAAAAGCCAGAGTTCATCTGTGGCTCTGCTTCCCTTCCTGCCTCCAGGCTCCTGCCTTGAGTTTCTGCCTTGGCTTTGCTCAGTGATACACTAAAGCTATTAGCCAGATAAAGCCCTTTTGGCCTCAAGTAGCTTTTGATCACAGCAACAATAATCAAACTAGAACAGACACTTTACCAAAAAAAAGTATACTATCTCATAACTTATTGAATGTACAACAACATTAAGTCGGAGAAGAAACTCTAAGAAGGTAGCTCTGTGGGAAAGATTTCTGCAATCCCTTGATGCTAAACTGGAAACAGCCGTGACATTGCACTATAACATTTAAAAACAGCATCCTGCGACACGTGACTAATTGTTTTCCTTCTCTGTAATTGTCACCCACCCCCTCACATAGCTTTCTCCTTTACAGAAAAAGAGGGGGTGGATTTCTACAAGCACTATAGAAAGACACTTGAAACAGCAAAATAACCGCAGACAGCCTTCAGCTCACAGTGGAAAAGGGTTTGCAACAAGGACAATGGCAACAGAAGAGCTCTGCTGATTGTTTTGCCATTAGTAGCAACCCTAGCACCTTGGATAAGCCTTATTGGAGCCAAGGGACTTGAAGGGCAGCCAGTAAAACGTGGTGTTTTCATGGTAAAGCCAATACTTTAATGGCTGTACTTTTGTAGTTTATTGTTTTATTGATCTCTAAGGAAAATCTGCACTGAGAAGTTATATTTTCTTATGGTATGGGAGTGTGGGAAAAGGACAATAGCCACACGGACTCTTGCAAAAATGAGGTCTCAGCCTCCCCAAGCACAGTTCTTCAGGTTGCACATATTGATTCTTTATCTGAAAAAAGACGCTATTATATGATACAATAAAAAAAGAATCCTCAAAGATTTATAGGTTTGGGATTCGTTAAAATCCCCTAGAAAGAAAATTGAAATCAATGTTTTTGTTTTTGTTTTGTTTTGTTTCAGTGAAAATAGGGCACTGAGACAAAAGAGACTTCAGGGTGTGTGGTTTCTGTGCAAACCGGAGCTATGCTGACGGGAGCTCGTGGATCTCCTTTCCCTGTTCTCTGCCTACTTCACAGTGCAGTATCTCTAGGGTCCTTGGCTGAGTGAGAGAACTGTAGAGTAGCTTATTTTTGCCATTAGTGGTAAAATTTTATTCCAATACAGATAAGAAAAGTTTCAAACTTGTTTAGGCTACTTACTGGAAGTTGGTTATAATAAATAATTTGTCAGATTTTTTTTTCAACTAACTTCCTGTAACGTTGGTAACAGGTAATCGCTAATGTAGTATTTCTAAGTGTGAGGTCAGTTGCACTGAACTACAACTCTTTTTCTTGCCTCTTTGTCTCTTTCTTCTCCATTCCCTGGTCTCAAGAATCCACTCTTGTACGAGCACACAGAAATTCATAATGTGTATGGAGGTTCCTGTAGATGTAACCAATCGTATTATTAAAATAAGAAACACAGAGCCAAGGTAAAAGAGAAAAGCCGAGAGGTCAGAGCTCAGAGATAAAATCTTACCTCCTGCAGTGCTCCTAGCTTCCCCGAGAGAGGGAGGTACTTCCTGTGTCTCTGTTTAAATAATCTTTCTGTTCTGTCTTCTCATTGGCTGTAAACCCAACCACATGACTGCCTCATCACTGCCTGTAAGTACCGCCCTCCAGGTCTTAAAGGCGTATGTCTCCAATACTGGCTGTATCCCTGAACACACAGAAATCTACCTAGCTCTTCTAACCACCACGCTCTTACTATGGCTCTAATAGCTCTGACCCCAGGGCAACTTTATTTATTAACATAAAATTAAAATAACATTTCAGTACAAATAAAATATCACCACATTTCCCCTTTTCTATTTTAATAAAAAGAAAAAAGGCAAAAAGTTATAACTAACAAAAGAAAAACTATATACAAAAGTACAATAACTATATACAATATATACAAGTAACAAATACCTAAACGATGTCTAGTCCATTTGTATTTGACAAATCAGAGAAAATAATTGCCTTATCTATCCTATTTTAGTAAGTTCAAAATGTATCTAATTCACTTTCTATCCTAATTAATCTTCAACTATAACTAACTAATCTTCAACTCCCTCAGAGACCCAAGAAGGAAATAATATTAGCTAACAAAAATAAAAACAGGAAGTGCACAAAAGCAGCTTCCAAAAATTTTGTGGGTTGACAGAAACAGCCAGCTGCCTGGACAGTCACCTGAGGTTTTTCTGTAATGTTGGGGCATCATCTTCAGCCTATAGGCCTATCGTATCCGACAGACTCATCTGTGAAGTAGGCTGTACACAAGGTCAACAGTTCAACCTCACACTGGGTGAGAGCAGTCCATGTACCAGAAACACCTGAATTCCACTAGTGTCATGTCATGATTCAGGATTTTAAATTCTGGAAATTGTTGATGGTTTTTGAATTCAGCTGTCCATTCTTCCTGGCTGTGTATATATGGCTTCATCTAAGCATCCCCTTCTCCACATCCCTCTATTAAATGCCAGTCTACTATTGAGAGGCGTGAGCTTTCAGTTGCTGTTCCATTGCACAACAGAAGCCATCGGCCCATTGCCTGTTCAGCTGCCTTCAAAGAAAAGGGTACTGTACCTTTTCCAGATTGTGAAGGCGACTTCAGGGATGGTGCCATATTGTCCTGGCCTCAGAAGATGCCTTTTGATAAAGCCATAACCACACTTGTTTTGGCAGGAATCAGTAGTCCTTTGTTTCGTGTTCTGTCTGGCGCCAGATGTAGATGTAACCAATCGTATTATTAAAATAAGAAACACAGAGCCAAGGTAAAAGAAAAAAGCCGAGAGGTCAGAGCTCAAAGATAAAATCTTACCTCCTGCAGTGCTCCTAGCTTCCCCGAGAGAGGGAGGTACTTCCTGTGTCTCTGTTTAAATAATCTTTCTGTTCTGTCTTCTCATTGGCTGTAAACCCAACCACATGACTGCCTCATCACTGCCTGTAAGTACCGCCCTCCAGGTCTTAAAGGCGTATGTCTCCAATACTGGCTGTATCCCTGAACACACAGAAATCTACCTAGCTCTTCTAACCACCACGCTCTTACTATGGCTCTAATAGCTCTGACCCCAGGGCAACTTTATTTATTAACATAAAATTAAAATAACATTTCAGTACAAATAAAATATCACCACAGGTTCCAAAACTCAAGATGGTTGACTATGCACACACATGGACCAAAAACATTCGGTCATAACAGGAAAAAGAAAAGAATGTTGTGTAAAACTGGCACTGACCTGTGTGTTTATGATTGCTGTTTAGTTGTCTTCTTTCCCTTAGGCTTTGGAGAATTTCCATAGCTATTTAATATAATGTTCTCAAAGGCTTTGCCCTAAAACTTCTTGACTGTCTCACCCCAAAAAAGATTTTGTTTTTCATCCCTGCTCAGCCACTGGCCAACGTATATACTGCCTTGTCACCACCCCCACAAACCACTTCTGACATCTCGGTTTCAGGGACTGGACCTCTGGTAAACTATTTCATTCATGGCTTTCTTTACTAAGTATTCCAGTCTCAGCAATTCTTCATCTTCAAAAAAGATTTTAAGTTTACTGTGCCTGGCTCCCCATGTTCTCCCCTTCATTGTACAGCTTAGATTCATGGGGGCAAACGAGAAAGAAAAATTTTATTCAGCAGGCAATGATTTTCAAATTAGGATAAATGGAATGAAGATATAAATTTTCCTATATTGCTATAAAATATTTGATTCTTATTTGGACCAGTGATAAAAAATGAAGCATGGAATGTGCAGGGATGGAATTAGAAACAATTTACTGTGACTTCATAGAGGGTCACCTTGTCAATAGGAGAAAAAGCAACTCATCGCTTCATCTTTAATATGTGCCAGATGCTCTACTAGCTATAATGATCATCACAAAACTTAGGACAGAGGTGTCATTATCAGCCTCACCTGACAAAGTGAGAAAACAAAATGTTAAATATCATAGAACTAGGAAATGGCAAGCCAGAATTGAATCCAGATCAGTTAGCCATCCGGCCATTCCTCCTACCTCATTTCCTCCATGGAATGATTTTTTAATGAACAGGACTTTATCACAACATTTGACTTATAGAAGTATGCTATATACATCTTGAGTTTTAAATTCCATAATAAGATTTCTCTGGAAAATATAAATTGTTCCATTAAGTTAATATGTCAGCTATTAATTTATTTCTTATCTCCAGAATCAACCCTCATTTTCTGTTTTAAAGCAGCCAACTGCTGTAATCCCATCACGTTTTGTGATGCTACGACTCCTATCATAAGGCACTGAGAAAGGAACTCTCTTGCTGCTGGTTGAGCCTATACCAGGGGTCATCGCTCTAGATGTAAGAACATCCTTACAGGCTAAATCCAAGGAATGTTCATAGGATGTCTGGTCTGCTGGTGACATCAAAGATTTGATCTGGCTTGTTGAAAACCCCACCAGCCCTCTTGATACAGACAGGTGTTGTTCCTGGTTACCTGTTTGCAGAGGGACTCTGACACCTTCTCCATATCTAGTGACCACAGTATCTGTAGCTGTGTGCTCCAGTGAATGCCACTACCATATAGTTTGATAGTACTTCTTGGGGAATGGGCTCAACTCTCAAACCTGCCCTGCCTTGCTCTTTCTCAGCCCTAGTATTTGTTAGTGTTCTTTTTTCACTTATAGTTACTCTGATTCCTGAGAATTAACACAGTTTACATTTTAAGTAAGATCCTCTCTGAAGATCAATGTATTCTGAATCTTTTGATTAGCCCTAGATTGACAGACAGCAACCAGAAGCACACAACATGCCTAAAGAAATTGTAATGGTTCCATTTCTTCAGACATCATTCTCTCTACCCTAGAGATAGGAACATACTTACCTTTTGTGTGTTTGTTTGCTTTTTAGAAAATATGTAGTGAAATCTCACTTTAGCACAAATAGCCGTGTGGCTATTTATTTAAGTGAAATAAAACTTATGAAATAGCTAAACCCTGATGAGGAGTCAGTATATGAGCCTGAGATGTTTTACTTCTGCTGTTTTAATAACATTATTAAAGATTTGTCTTATATTTTAGAGCACAGAAATTCATGCTGAATGTTTCCTTTGAAGCACATAATATAATATTGTTTATGGTTGGTGGTTGGCAGGATCTCAAATGGGAAATATTCTCCCAGTTCTTTCCAAGAAGTGCAAATCTGGATAATAAATTATCATAGAAGCAGAGAGTTTAATTCTGGTTTGCTAGGGGTAGAAATGGAAAAAAAAAAGATGCAAATCTGATCTGGTGATCCAAAGGCTAGGTTGGTTTGTTGGTTAATTTTGCATCTGATCTTTCCTGTTACGGGATGTCCAGCCAGCTTTTCAAATGCACATTCTAGCTCCTTCTAGAAGACAACAGCATTTGAACTGGCAAACTGAAAAGAGCAGATAGCCCTCTCCTGTGTGAGCAGGCATCATCCAATTTGTAGAGGTCCCAAGGATAAGAAAAAAATTGAGTCAGGACACAATGACTGTCGCTGACAGAACTGAAACATCTTTCTCAGACATTGCTTCTGGGTTTATAGATTTTCTTTCTCTGTCTCTATCTCTGTCTCTCTCTATCTCTCCCCCTCTCTCATGTTTTTAAACCTCAAGATACAAGGTTGTAAGATACAGTCACATTTACTATCAGCAGTAACAACTACAATGTGTCTGGGATTATTTGCAACAACCCTTAACCGCACACGACTGAAGCCCAGTGGCATCTATAAAAATGAATGAGCGCTGGAGAAGAGCATGCATTTTTAATGCACTGTGAACAATCATAGCGATCAATAAATCTGTTGGAAGTAGCAATGCAGAAGATGCAGAAATACAGAAATATCTTACTAATTATGTTTCCCCATTTGTGTGGGAATGAATCAATGTAGAAAAAATGTTGTGTGGATCAGTAGGTCATTCTAAGACATGAAGAAGTATGAACATGTAAAGAAAAGGAAGATAATAGCAAAGGAAAAAATTATTAATCACATTCATCCTTCAGCCCTGTTTGTATGTGTCTATAATGAGAGAGGGGAGACATTGGGATTTGAAAGGTCTTTAATATAAAATAGTAAGTTTTTAAAAGGAAATCCCACCAGAAGAGAAACTGTAATATTTCCTTCCAGTTTCCCTTGTTACTCGTCATTAAGTCTCTGAAGATAAATCTATTTTAAGTAAGGGTGTATTCCCCCTTTCCTTCCCTCTCCCTCATTAACCTCACCCACTTCTTTCTCTAAAAGGATGACGTTTCATTTACTGAATCCTGATTTTTATTTTTTATTATATTTTTATTGTAGAATGAACTACTAAAAATTGCCAAGATAGTATAAAGTTCCCAAGTGTGCTGACCCTATTGCATCCGATACTTCCCTAAACCACTAAGGTTACTATGCCTTGCTAGTGGTGAGGAACATGGTTCTCTACTTAAAGTGACATTCAAAGCTAATAATCAGCCCAGGATGCATGGGGGTTCGTTTGCAGTATTTGGTCTTTATGAAGGAAGCCATGAACACAAAAAAGAAGTGGGGCTATTCCAAGAACCAGTCAGCATAACGAGCTTTATTCATGGAAAATGTCAAGGAAGACAGTACAAAAGAAACTACAGCACCCTTTCTCATATGAATCTTAAAGATTCAATCCCCTCCTTGCCTGTCCAGGAAACTAGTTAGTCCTTAGAAAATTAGTCTTCAACCCATGGCACTCACTGTATGTCTGTCTGCCTTTTAATCCAGGAAACCTTAACTTTATCCCCTTGAGTTGTTTCTCTTGCACTGGGGGGAGAAGGGAATGAGTAATAGCAGTGGAGTGAAACTCCACACAGAAATAATTCTCAAACTTCGAGACAAGATTTTTCTGTAATGTCAGACTAGGAATATTCCACCTGACCCAACATCTGCTGAATTTCAGCTTTCCCCGGAAATGCATAACCTATCCTGTGACTTACTATGAAGGTGAAGAGCAGCAGCTGCTGTAAGATCATTTCAGGTGAGTCTGCAGGGAAGATCACCCCAAGAAAACTGCAGGAAAGCTGGCCAAAGCCCAAGTCTGTAGTGTCTCTGTGACCTAAAAACCTAAAGGCATGCAATTACTTGGTGTTATGTGGTTGCTCAAGGGCTTCAGTGCCGTATGAAAGAGGTATTGGTAAGGGTTGTGTCTGCAACATGGAGAAACCCCAAATGAGAAGTTTTTAGAAGTCATAAGCCATGCCATCATAAGATGAGAATCATATCTTTCTTCACTTGATTTAAAACTTTGAATTGAAACTGGAAGCAGCCACCTTTTACAAGACAGAGACCAGGATAGGAGCAAAGGAGAGCTGGTCTATTTTGATCCACCACTAAACTCTTTTGTGCTGATGAGTCATTGAGCATGTGAGGGTGGTAGACAATTCAGTTGTTAGAGCCTTCTGTATCGTTCCTGGATCCAAAATGCTTGCAGATTTTATCTTATGAAAGAGAGAAACAAATTTTGTGTCAAAAAACAAGTCATGTGTACTGTAGCATCAGACACTGAAACCACAGCATCAGTGACTTTACAGAGTCCAACCTGTTCACATACACCAGCTCTAATCTGATGTTCATTTAGAAATCAGAATTTATACGTGGTCTTGTATTGCTCGGTCCTTATTATGTGCTCTTTTTGATGTGTAATAATTACATTCTCATTAAGAAAACCATTTTAAAATGTTTGAAGACTCTTCCATGTATGCACTTGACTAACCCTCACTGAGCTTCTCAGATGAAGTGAACATCTCTCATCAGGAGGGAGACAGTCATTGACTACAAAAGAGACCTCTTCCTTCAACTCTAGCACAGAATCTCCCTGGAGGGTTTCCCACAAAGACTATGAATACATGATATTTAAACTCATATGGCAGCCATTGACACAGCCATACTACTGTGCCAGATTTTTACTCCATTTGACACCAAGCCACTTACCAACAGAGAACGGGGAGTAGAGAATCCAAGCTGAAATAGTAGGGAATTCTGGTGAAGATCAACAGAGGTGGTATAGGATAAGGTTGAGTGTTTCTCCTATTGTGAGAAAGAAACAAAAAAAGGAAATGAAGACTCAATAAAGAAGGACAGGTTATATATAGAAAAAAAAATGATAGAGTCAGTAAAGCTGTTCTCTGTAACTAGAAATAGGTGATAGGGGCCTACCAACTTAGCCCCAGCTTATCCTTACTGCAGACTGCATACTGAAAAGTATGTTCATATTGGGACCATGCTAAAGAGATTTGGATTAAGCCAAAACAACTTAAATATATATCCAAAAAACTTTTGTGTGTATGTGTGTGGAACAATTCTTTTCTATACTAAAAATATGCATTACTCTCGTTGGTTAATAAAAAAATGATTGGCCAGTAGCTTGGCAGAAAGTTAGGCAAGAAAGGCAAACTGAGAATGCTGGGAAAGAGAAGGGTGTAGTCAGGAATCAGCAGCCAGATGCAGAGGAAGCAAGGTAAGAATGCCGTACTGAGAAAAGTTACCAAGCCATGTGGCTAAACAGATAAGAATTATGGGTTAATTTGAGGGTAAGACCTAATTAATAATAAACCTGAGCTACTGGCTGAACATTTATAATTAATATTAGGCCTCTGAGTGATCATTTGAGAACTGGCAGGTGGGAGAGAAATATCCAATTTCATTTTTTTAATTATAAGTACGTATTTGGAATTTGCTTTCAATGTGACAAAGCTAACCATTTGGACAAGAAAATGCTCTTGCTTGGACTGCTTGACAGTATGCTATATAAACTGGATATGCAGAACCCACAGGAAAGTGACCACTAATCTTGCCAAAACAAGGTGGGATGGTCCTTCAGATTCCTGCTTCACAGAAGAAACTGCCAGACATTCTGCAGAATATAGAGGAAAATGACTGGCGAATTTTGCCAATATAGGTGGGACAGTCCTTCCAATTTCCCACTTCACTAAAAAGTCTGCCAGATACTCTAGGCCTATAGGCTAAAGATGGATACCCCCATGTTACAGAAAAACTTTGAGTGACTGTCCAGGCAGCTAGATGTCGCTATCATTTCTAGAGTTTGGAAGTTTTTTACAATGCACTTCATGTTTACTTAGATAATATTTATATCTTCTGGGGTCTTTGATGAAGTTAAAGACTCAGTAGTTATAATTGTAGTTTTCCTTGATTACAATAAAAGGTAAATTAAATATGAAACTTTAGACTCACAAAGATAGGATAGATGATAAAGTATTTTCTTTAATTTCACCAAATACAAATAGATTAGATAATCTAACTGTATTTTTGCTTGATTACTGTTTTGTTTTATGTAATTTTACTAGGTTAAAGTTAAAAACCTTCCTTTTTAGTTAAACCAAAATGGGGAAATGCAGTGGGATGGTTTTTCTGTATGCTGTGAATATGTGTTACTTTTATTGACTGATAAATAAAGCTGTTTTGGCCAATAGCCAGGCAGAATAAGGTTAGATGGTGCAATCAAACCGGAGATGAAGAAGGGCAGAGTCAGGGCAGACACAATCCAGCCACCTAAGGAATAAGATGCCAGGGAATCAGTAAGCCACAGGCCTCATGGCAATGCATATAGATTAATAAAAATGGGTTCATTTAAATGTAAGAGCTACCAGCCAAGCATTTATAATTAATATAAGGCTCTCAGTGATAATTTGGGAAGAGACTACAGGATATTTGGGAGTTTCTGGCAGAACAGAATCTTCCCCTTTATGTATGTGTGAGGGTATAGAGGATAAAGTTTTATCCCAAGTTCTGTTTCCAAAAACCAAACCTTTTAATTTTGGAAACAAGGTGTCTCATTGCTGTCTGGAGCTCCCCAAGCAATATAGGCTGCCTGGCCAGTAAACTCCAGGGATTCTCATGCCCCCAACTCCCCAGGGCTGGGGGTGTAAACATAGGCTACCTTATCGAGATCTTTATGTAGATGGTGGGTATTGAACTCATATCCTCACATGCACAACAAACATTTTATCAACAGAACTATCTCCCCAGTCTCTCTTCTCCAAATTGTCTAAAAAGAAACAGAGAGTACAGCAAGATAAAACTGAAGCAACAGAATGTAGGCTTTTAGACACTCTAAAGTGTAAAACTCTGAGATTTATCTCAAAAATAAATTTAAGAGGGTTCGTGGCTTCTGTCATGAAGATATTTATCATGGAATGAACATTAATTACATAATCAATAATATAATTAATGTTACATTTGAAATATTGTTAAGAGCTTAAATAATCCACATTAAGACTTAGACTCTGGAGAGGATAGTAGGCTAATGAAATAAGAACATTTGCCCAGATAAGACAAATATTAATATATTCTATAAGGACATGTGGTCCAGTAGCAATAAATATTCTAAACAATCTTAAAAAAAAAAACCACCCGGGCGGCGGTGGCGGCAGCGGCGCACGCCTTTAATCCCAGCACTCGGGAGGCAGAGGCAGGCAGATCTCTGTGAGTTCGAGGCCAGGCTGGGCTAGCAAGTGAGTTCCAGGAAAGGCGCAAAGCTACACAGAGAAACCCCGTCTCAAAAAACAAAAAAACTAAACAAAACAAACAAACAAAAAAACAAAAACCAATGACCCCTGTGTTTATTTCTTCCCACAAAATGCACTATGTAACTTCAAGAAGAAAGGGTAAAGGATAAAAGGCAAAAATCCCACGGGGGAGAGCAAAAAGCCAAAAATCCCCTGGGGGAGAGCAAAGCCTGATACATTCAGTTGAGGCAGGACCAAGTCCCTCCCCTCTGCATCAAGGCTGAGCAAGATGCCCAACCATATAAGTAATGGGCTCCAGAAAGCTAGCTCATGCACCAAGTATAGATCCTGATCCCACTACCTGGGGAACCCCCAAACAGACCAGTCTACACAACTGTGTCCATTATGCAGAGGGCCTAGTTTTGTGTCATGTAGGTTCCACAGCTGTCGGTCTAAAGTATGTAAGTTCCTATGAGTTTGGGAGCCCCTACCCTTTTGGAGGAGGGGATGGGGATAGGCTGGGAGGGAGAAAGAGGAATGAGGGAAGGATCTGTGGTTGGCATGTAAAATGAATAAAAAAAAATTATTAAATAAAAAAAGGCAAAAGTTCTTGATTAATAATGCAGAGAGTTCCTCTAGATAATTTTATTTGCCTATGTCAGACCATTCATTGCAGGACAAAACAAACTCCAAATCATTTTTTTGTATGAGACATACATGAAGAGGACTCATTATTGGCCATAGTGCCTCATGATTCTAAAGATGTGTGTGTGTGTGTGTGTGTGTGTGTGTGTGTGTGTGTGTGTGTGTGTGTGTTAGCAAGGAAGTCTTTGACTTTTAATACACAACACTTGACTGTCGTTAGGCTTTGCCAAGAAGGGCACTGCTGAGCAGAATTTCTGTTTCCAGTGTCTATCAGGAGCTCCTCAGTTGGCTTCCTCAGCCCAGCCACAGTACTTTGCTTCAGTGGCTGCAGTTGACTGTTTTGGAGTTCTGACATCCCATAGAGTCACATTCATATGATCCTTTCCTGGTCAACACCAGCCCTGCATCATCAGTCCTTCTTAGAGGCTTGGGTCCTCCAGCACAGGGCATCTTCTCTCAGCTCAGGGACTGCTATGTCAAACAGCCATGGCCTTGCACCCTAGGTCTAAGATTCAATATAATGAGACATGAGACGTTTTCTCTAAATGTCTATCAGGAATGTGTAATCTTGTTACTTGACAATATGATTCTGGCCACATTTACAGCTTCCCTGAGCCATAGGTCAGATGTTCCTGGTTGATGCTACTACAACTGAACTCATTCTCTCAGCAATACCACAGCATTGCTTAACACCCTCTGCAGTGTTCCAGTATCTGGCTGTCCAGATTTTTATTCAGAACTATTTATATGAGTACAAATGAAGTTCACATAAACGTTCCTAAATTAAAAATACACTAAAATCAAATAAAGTTCTCCAAATAAATTTTCATGAATATTTAAAATCAGTTTCTCTGCAAAACAAAATAATGGGAGAAGATTTCTGAGTTAGCTTAGTCTCATAGTAAGTTAATTAATTTCAAAAGACATAGATCACTCACACATTCTATTTGGATGGTTTCTATGATTTGAACCTAAGGTAGATGGATAGATACACCCTCTACCACTGATGTGTATCTCCATCCCTAACATACACATGCTGTAAGCACTAAGATGAGAGACTGAGTATGAAATTGCAGCGTTTTCAGGCAGGTAATTCCTGTCATTTATCTAGGGTTTTAACAGTAACTGCAATGACAACCCATGACACTTCCCACTTACCAGTATATATTTAATAAATACAACTAAATCTTATAGCTCATTCCTGCCTCAATTTACCACCCAATGTTGGAAGTCTGTTTTCAGTACAGAATTAGTTGCATTATGCATCATGTTAATTTCCACTACCTAAAACTTTAAGAACTAACCAGTTTGTGTAATTAAAAATCCACTGTTAATTTTGTCTGCTCATTAACCAGATTAGTTTAATTGTTGTTTTTGTTACCTAGCACCAATAACTGAAACCTAAATTCACATTACTCTTTAAGGTTTACAAAGTTATTCCCTGTGTTTTATTCCATTTGATTTCAACACAAAAGGGAACAGCAGGTAATTACACCGATACATTAGTAGAATACAGTACTATAATTTAAGGGGGAAAATAGACGCTAAAATAAAATATCCCCTTGTGTGTTCCATAAATATGTGTTGAGTGTTCAGCCATTTGCTGAAAGAAAGCAGGAGGCAAGAACAAAATATTTATCATCAGCATATAGTCTGGCAAAATCAGTTGTTGAAGATATGAAAATAGATTGGCAAGTCTGTGAGAAAATTATTTTGGTTGTAAGTTGTATTAACTTCTTACTGATGTTGCATCAAACTGGATACATTTAATGGATTAAAAACAAAAATGTATTACTGTGTAGTTCTCTGGGTCGGATATCTCACACAGATATGGCTGAGGTAAAACTGAGATGGTAGGAGGGCTGTATTCCATGGGGGTTGGGCAAAAAAAATGTCTTTCCTTCTTTTTCCATCCACTTAGAGAATGCCCATATTTCTTGATATACAGCCTTATAGACTGTACTCTGTAAGTCGACAAAGTCAATCTTAATGACTACTGGTGGCACATGGAGCCCTCACTATCAATCTGAGCTCCATTTCCTCCTACATGTTAAGAATTTTGTGATTAGCCAGCTCACCTGAATAGACAAGGATTTATCTTTGTTACCTAAAGTCATCTGGTGAGTGTCTTTAATTCCCTTCCCAATCCCATCTCCCTTAAAAACCTAGCACATTCAAAGTTTTAGGATGCTTAACACTGGGCATCATTAGGAAGCTGGAAATATGCTTCTCATATGGGGAAATACTGACTTTAGATCATTGGTTGATGAAAGTTCTTGGTTAAACCATGGTAAAAACCACACTTCCCTGGCAAAGAGGGGCACAGTATTACCAGGGACAATGAAACGAAAGTAGAACTTAGAAAGGGAAGAAAAAGGGCAATGCAGAGTTCAAGGGGCCAGATGCTACAGGCTTTGAAATAGGTCCTGATACCCTTTTAGAAAGCAATGGCAAAACCAATCATGGTTTAAGTAAATAAAAGAATCAGGAAATTTTTAATTTAGTAATAATTTATATATTGCTGAGATTTTATTCTTAGATACTGTATTTATAGCATTTCCACCCTTTTCTCCTCCCCTTCAATTTCTCCTATTTCTTTCCCCACGCCTCAAATTCATGATCCTTTCTTCTTCTTTTTCTTTTTCTTTCTTTTTTTTGTTTTTTTTTTTGTTTGTTTGTTTTTTTTTGAGACAGAGTTTCTCTGTATAGCTTTGCGCTTTTCCTGGAACTCGCTTTGGAGACCAGGCTGGCCTCGAACTCACAGAGATCTGCCTGCCTCTGCCTCCCGAGTGCTGGGATTAAAGGCGTGTGCCACCACTGCCTGGCTGATCCTTTCTTCTTTATGATATATATAAAATGTATATTCTCTCTCTCTCTCTCTCTCCATATATATATATATATATATATATATATATATATCAGTAGAATACAGTACTATATATATATATTCCTCTGCTGAGTATGAGTACATTAAACATAGCAGGGAATATCACAGAAGAAGTGGCAGAAAATTTTGAAGAGTCAGAGAACCAGAACACAGTGTCTTCAGTGTTTAACAGGGATTTGATAGTGTCTTCTATATTGGATGCAGAAGCTGCAGCCATTGAATCTCAACAAGATTGTTGCCTAAATAATACATTCACAGTGACAGTACTAGATCACATGCCAAGGCAGATGGGGGACATGTGCTAGGTTCCATCCATAGATAGGTGCTGTAGGAATTTAGTATTTGTTGAGAGAGAATAAGTCTTCTTGTCATCAGGAATTTAAAAAAGAAATTTAATTATTTGACCTTCAATGTGTTTGACATGTTAAAAATAAAACAATGGTATGAGTCATTAACTAAATACAATTAAATCACCAACTAAATAAATAAGCCATTAACTTAATAAGATGTCACCTTGATTCAACTGTGGTCAATAAAAACAACACAACTAGTTGAAGTTGGCAGGAATTTTATAATTATAAAAAGGAGAAATGGTGGTGTGTGGCAATAGATCACTTAATCTAATGTTACCAATTAAAAACTAGAAAGGGACCATTTATTGGGGCTCACAGACACAAAAAGTGTATGTGTGATGGTAGGAAATGCTAATGTTGTGAGCTTTACAAGATAAACAGAAGTTATGCTAGTAAGATACTGCAGTGACAGTTGTGTCCGGAGCTTGGGGACTCAATAGAGCAGCCAGGGATGAATATACAGCTACTGAATTCAGGCTGTGGAGAGTTTAAAAATATATGGAATACAAATATAAAACATAAATAATCTATAATGGTTATTCTGTGTTGGGGGAAGTTTTATTCCTGAAGGCATATTTAGCAATGTGGAATATTTTTTAAATGCAAATTGGAGAAGAGGGTGCTATCAGCATGTGGTATATAGAGACCAAGGATAACAGTGTTCAAAAATGTATAAATTTCTATTGATACAAAAAACAATCAACCCACTTCATTTTCTAAATAAAGCATTTGGTATAATATGTCATGAGTGCCACAAAATTCTGACATGAAGAAAAGGGAGGCCTTACAGGAGAAACAATCAAACAAAAACAGGGAGTTCAGAGGCCTCTACTGTGGTTTTTGTTTTTATTAGCTATACACTATAGTGAAGAAGAAAAGGAGCTGAAGAATTAAGTAGAATCATGCAGATGATGGAGAAGACTGGATATCAGTAACTTCCTACAAATGATCAAGTTTATGAACTTAAAGAGCTTTTGATATGACTGTTTGAGGAACATGGAAGGATAACTTCAATGGAGAGTTGAAGATAGAAACCATGTTCAAAAGAGTATGAGCCAGTCAATTGTAGGTGTGTATAAAGTTACACTAGTGAATTTTCAAAAGGTGTGTGTGTGTGTGTGTGTGTGTGTGTGTGTGTGTGTGTGTGGTGTTTTGCCTACATATGCACACTATGTGTGCACCACTTGCTAAGGGAAGCCCAGAAAAAAAAAAGTGCCAGGTTACCTGGAACTGGAGTTATGGATTGTTGCAAGCCACCATGTGGGTGCTGGAAAACTGAACCTGGGTCCTCCCCAAGAGCAGCAAATGCTCCAAACTGTTGAAGCACCTCTTCATCTCTCCAGCATGAGTGCTTTTTTTGATGGAGAAGAAAGCTGTAAATCAAAGGATAAGTAGGCAAAGTTCTCACTCTCCACTAACCCCTATCCCACCTTCTCCAAGGTATAAATACCAAAATGATAGAAGTCAAGAAAACAAGACAAGATCCAAAAAGCAAAAAGTAGCTAACAACCTCCAAAATAATGAAACACAAGATTCATTCAGTTATTCGTATAACCACTCACATAGCTAATATTAATTGAATAACTACTGAGCATTATCTTAGAAAGGTCAAAGTAAACAGGATGTTAGCTGGAGGAACATAGTAAAATGAACAATTTAAATTTGGATAAATTATGCATTGAGAATGTGGGGGCATTTTGAGTTTCTTTCTTGTAATTCTGATGCTTTTCCTCCTCTGTATACAAAGCTAATGTTCTTTGCATGATTCTCTAACAGAGAAACTCCAGGGAATTAGAGGCTATTGACAGGTCTACTTTTCATACAAAGATAAATTATTTTATTAAAACATTATTTAAAAATAAATATACTATATATACAGAGATGATGTGTTGCTAAATGATATATAAGATTATATACTAGGTTATTCAAAGGTTACAACTGGTAAGAATTTTAACATTATGATATGGAAACTCAAGAGTATACTTGCTGCTGCTGCAGTAGCATTATAAGCAGTCAATCAATATATATGTTTATTCAGCATAATAGACAATTTTTCAGATTCAAGGCAAGCTTGCTTTATAATGTTAACATTCCTGAGAAAAACAATTAAGATGAGAACATTTGTGTTGCATAATTGATGCTTTACATGTATCTGTGAAAGTTGTGCAATTAGCCCCAAGGAGCTCCATTAGTGATTCATCACCATCTGCCACACATAAATGTGTACCGTGTTATGTTGGAAAAAGTGGCATGCATAACACTTATTTTTGTATGCTTGTATGTTCTATAAACAATAAGCATTTCACATTCCCGGAGCACCTGAGGCTACATGCATGCATAGAAAAAGTGATGAACATGGCCAAGGTAATTTGGCTGTTTCTTCTAGAAGGAAAGGTCACAGAATGAAACAAAATTATAATCTTGGGAAAGCATGAGGGTAATTTTTTCAGGTGGTCCTTAACTGTAATTTGATTGTTTTCCCCCATTAAAAAAAAGAGACCTGACATTTCACACCTTTCAGTATTCTGAAAAAAAAATATTCCTTTTCCTATCTTTTACTTCTCTAATTTGTTTTTATATTGCAAACAACCAGGATGAAGGACTACAGTCTGAGGACATAAGTCTATATCAAACCTCCACTGGTAATTTTTTTCTGATCGATGAACTTTGAATTTTAGTCATATGTCTTTTAAAGCCAGGCCCTGTTTTTTAGCTTTTCATTGGCCTTCTCTGGAAAGCTATTGTTATCAAAACACCTTTTTCCTATATTTTTGTTTTTGGAGAAATCAGCATGTCTTATTTAGAGTTTCTGTTTCTCTGATAATACACCATGACACAAAGTAAAATTGAGAATACAAGATTTATTTCATCTTATACTTCCAGGTAACAGTCCAACAACTGAGGGAAGTGAGACCAGGAATTCAAACAAGGCAGGAACCTGGAGGTAGCAGCTGATGCAGAGGCCATGAAGGACTGACGCTTACTGACTTGTGCCTCACAATGTGCTCAGGCTGTATTCCTATAACAGACAGGATCACCAGTCCAAGGGTGCCACAGTTCACAGTGAGCTGCACCCCTCCACATCACTGATCAATCAAGAAAGGGCACCACAGGCTTGCCCCCAAGCTGATTGAAAGGGACCATTTTCTCCATTGAGGTTCCCTATTCCAAAATCTCTCTAGCAGGTGTCAAGTTATATAATACTAGCGAGCACACAGAACCTTTACAGCCCTAAATGCATTCATTTGGAAAATAATGCACTGGCTATAAACTAGCCTATATCGCCATATTCGGCACAAGAATCTATGAACTGATAAACATTATTTAATATGAATGTTTGAATAAGAATAGCTATCTTAAGGCAAAGAATAATATAATAAACTAGAAATACAGGCATATGTGGATAGGAAAAACACAAGAGAATAGCTATCTTAAGGCAAAGAATAATATAGTAAACTAGAAATACAGGCATATGTGGATAGGAAAAACACAAGAGAATAGTTCCCCTATTTAGATCTGACTTTTAAATTTGCCTCTAAATATCGAGTGTGTCTAATGCAATTTATTAATGCTGAACTCAAATCATATTATCACTATAAAGGTACCTCGAAAATAAAATATTTTAATGCTTTCCTAAGATTTTATTTTTGTCCTTATAATTTCAGCTAAAAATAATAGAAAATTGTCTAAGTCTAGAGAAGGTGATGTCCAGATATATATAAGCAGCCTTGTATGTATGTATAGAACACCAAATAAGATGAGACAAGACACCCTTCAGAACATATTAATACAGACCAAAGAACAGGTATTGGAAGTTGTAAGAGAAAAAAAATAGTCATTGATAAAGGTGGGCTCATCAGAATTAAATCTGATAATTTGAGAGAAACATTTGAAGCCGTAGGGGCCTGGGAAAATGTATTCTAAGCTCTAAAAGTCCATAACTGCCAACCCAGACTGTTATGCCCAGCAAAACTACATATGAAGAGTGAAGAAGAATTCAGAATTTTCCATGATGAAAACAGACTGAAGGAACTATGGCCACCAAGCCATCTCTGCACAGGATATGAAAATAAGTGCTATAAGGGGATGAAGAAAAGCACATTAAAGACATCATAGAGATGAATTTTTTTAAAAAAAGAATTCTTAATCAAAAGAAATCTAAGAAAATACTACAAAATCACCAAATGACAGTAATTAATATGCATCTTTCAATAATGACCTTGAATATTAACTGCCTCAATCACACAATGAAAAAAAATAAGCTGAGAAACTGAAGTAGATAACAGGATCCATCTTTGTGCTCTGTCTATAAAGCACATTGCACCACCAAAGGTAGACAACTCCTAGAATAAAAGGATAGAAGGAGGTATCCTAGGTAAAGGGTTCAAGGAAACAAGAAAGTGTCTGCTTTCTAACATCCAACAAAATAAAGACACAGAAAAAAAATTTTGGAAAATTTCCTATCAATATTTATTTATACCTAATATTTTCCTGAAAACTAGTTCTTCAATAATGAGGTCTTATTCTTTAAAAATATTTTATTAATTCTTTTCCAATTTTATACTGTGTATTTTGATCACATTCATCCCTAATTTCCCCTCCTAACCTCTCTCATATACACTCCCACCTCCTTAACCATCAGATAACTTTGTGTTTCTTCTTTTCTTCTTTCTTTTCCTTTACCTTTTCTTCCTTCCTTCCTTTTTCTGAAAACCCAGGCAACCACTGAGGGCTAGTGAAGTCATAGATCTTGGAGGAGGAGAACCTACAATTACCAGTTTAGTAAACCAGAATAATCCCTAACCACGTTCTAAATATATGTCCTTGTACTCACAGATAAGAGTAGTCCTTATCAGGAAAACTTCTCAGATGCCATTACAGAAAACCAATCAAAATCGTAATTGCAGAGCTCACTCCCAACTGATACATCTACAACATAACTCCTGTACCTCAGGCTCAGGAATCATTGTGGAAATGGAGGTGGAAAGATTGCAAGAGCCAGGGAAACTGGGAGTTTTCTGAGGGACAGTGTATATAAAACATTTTTTTTAATTATTTTAAAAACACCCAATGTAGATGGAGAGATGTCCAGCTAGGTACAAGAAGCCCAAAGAACACATAAAATAAGAAATTCCCCATGATATATTATGGTTAAAATAAAAAGGTCACTTCATTCTTATCAAGCAAGCAATCCACCAAGAGTACTCTATGACTCTAAGTATACATGCATCAAATTCAGATACACTTAATGTTATAAAACAAATCCTGCTAGATATCCAACCCAGTGATGATGGGTAACTTCCAAACTTCACTTTCACCAATAGGTAAACAATCTGGATGAAATATAAATAGGGAAACATCAGAGTTAAGTGACATCTTAAATCAAATGATCCTAATCGACATCAAAGTATTTATTTTTGCAGATCATATACTTCTATACATAAGATACCCCATAAACTTTGCTAGTGCTGATAAACTCCTAGAGCTGATAAACATGTTCACAACATCAACACACAAAAATCAGTAGTCTTGCCAGGCAGAGATGGCACACGCCTTTAATCCCAGCACATGGGAGACAGAGGCAGGCAGATCTCTGTGAGTTCGAGGCCAGCCTGGTCTACAAAACGAGTTCCAGGACAGTCTCCAAAGCTACACAAAGAAACCCTGTCTCTCAAAAAACAAAAACAAACAAACAAAAAATCAGTAGTCTTCCTATTTACCAATGTAAAATAGACTGAAAAAGGTAAAGAAAGAATCCCATTCATGAGAGCCACAAAAAGGGTAAAATACCTAAGAATAAACCCAACCAGGAAAACAAAAACATATCTACAATGAAAAATGTAAGACAACAAAGAGAGAAATGGAGTAAGACAATAAAGGTGAGGAGGGGGAGACATACTATTCTCATAAACTGGAAGAATTACACTTGGAAAAATGGTGTCTATATCAAATACAATTCGTATATTCGATGCAATCGTAACCAAAATTCCAGTACTGTTCTTCATATAGAAAAAAGAGTCCAAATCCATAATCCAAAATGTACATGGAGACACAGAAGACCAAGGATAAAGAAATCCTGGGGGAAAAAAGAATATTTTGGGATTATTTATTCTTCCCCATGATACCTGTGTAAACCCAAATCTGACCAAATTTCCATACAGAGAGGTGAGTTGGACATAAAATTCCACTCCTAGTTAAGGATCTGTTGGCAATTGTTAGCTGCTGGGAAAGGGAGAGTCATTTTCTCTAGGAGTGTAGCCCTCGGTAGGTCTACCTTGCTAAGTGTAAACATCCAAGAATATTTAATATTTTCATTTCTTAAATAATGGACACAAAGTTGTGTGGACAGTAAAGATAAGTGTTTCTATAAATAATCGGGAGAAGGGACAAATATCATCAAAACACATTGTGTGAAATTCTTAAAGAACTCCTAAAAACATTTGTGAGTAAGAAAAACCTAAACATCATGTTTATGAATTCACTAGCATTACATAACCAACCTAAGACAACTAGATCTATCCAATACCACAATTCAGTGTGATGTTGCAATATTTCAATATGTGCATAAAACATGTATGAATTTTTAATGTAATAATAATAGACACAGGTGTCTTTTTAGTTTAGACAAGTGTCCTTAACTTAATCAGATCTACAAAGCACCTTGTCTCAATAATATAGTCATTAGTGCTAAATATGAAGGAAGTGGATGTCCATGGATGGTGCTATTGTAGAGCTGGTGTCATCACGGATTTAGTTGATTTAAACATTGGAGTTTATATTTGCTTCACTGCAGCTGTCTCTCTTCCCCACAAGTGAACACTGTGTCCCTTGCATTTCTACCCTCTTTATGTCTCCAGCTCTCTCTGCAATGCATGATAGATAAGACTAAGCCTCTGGCTTTCTGGAATCTGCCCCTTCTATCAGATAAAAAATTCAGGATGAGTTTTTTTCAAGCAACTGCTCACATAGCAAAACTGACCTGTGCTTTCCCCAGACTCTCTCTGATGCTGGAAGAATAACCCCTAATACGTTCTGTTTTCTCATCTCCTTCATGTACTTCTGATGGATTATAGTGGATTGACACTAATTCGGATATTTGCCTTAGTACTAATGCTCTGTCTTATCCGGACTTCATCTGCAAAATGCGGATAGTGTTGTGTACTTATCCGACAGTTTGTGGATTAAAGAGACAAGAAAGACACATCTGATTTAAAGAGGATATTCCACTGATATTTATATCTTCCCACCTCTTCATTTTAATCCATTTTCAGAAATTCAGGATGATATACAATAAATGTCTATGCTTCCATCTTCTCCATTCATCCAGGTACATTTTTGATGATTAGATAACGGGATGATGATCATTTCAGGAAATACAAATCTGCAATGTGTGCATCATACATTTCAAAATCTATACAGGCTGTGTGTGTGTTTTAAAAGCTATTTCTCATAGAATAAAGTAGAAAATCTAGGTTATAATCTTTCATATGATAATCAAGAACATAACTGTATATGTAAAATTTTTTGTGTTTTTCAAAACAAGATTTATCTGTGTAACATCTCTGGCTGTCCTAGAACTCACTCTGTAGACCAGGCTGACCTTGAACTCACAGAGTTCTGCCTGCCTCTGCCTCCCTAGTGCTGGGATTAAAGGCGTGGGCTACCACGCTACCAAATATGCAAATTTATCATTTTCATATGAGCAGCAATTATATAGGGGACTTTGAAATGTTTCCTTTACTTTCCAGAGACTGACAAAAAGTTAAAATAGATTAAATATTTCCTTAAATGATGAACAACCATTATTTCATATTCAAAAATACTATAACATGGGAATTATAATTTAAAACTATTATTTTCAGAGTGTTCTTGTATGGCTCCTTCAGTTATTTGAATTCCTACTTTCCACTTCTCTGTCTCAGGAAGTATTCCTAGGTAACACTTAACAGAAATGGGGTGGTTTTTCCTCCATTCTAGTACCAGAGTCCCTACTACAAGAGAATAAAATTTGTACTTTGAATTAAAAATTTTATTCAGAAGTTGTCCCTGCCCCTCCCCTTATTTGCAAATTACTTTGGCAACGCACCACACCATAACCATTTCTTCTCCTTGACACCTAAAGGAAGCAGATGCCACCTATTCCTCAGATGTGCATTCTATGTAACTTTTCCATAAGTACCTAGGGAGCAGATATATGTGGATATCTGTGAATTGAAGGCTAGCCTAGTCTATACAGAGAGTTGCAGGAAAGCTGGAGCTACATAGAGAAATCTGGTATCAAAAATTTATTTTCCCTAATGTATATCATATTCTTTCCATGTGGCAGCCATACCCTAAATATATGATACTTCAAAAGCTTTTCTGAGAAACCCGATAAGATCTCTCCATACAAAACCCAACAGCCAATATAGGGTCATACAGGAATCCTGGAGAGGTTAGTTTTGTGGGATGAAAGATGCTTGGGGTTAGACTGCAATCAGAACACTCAACCTGAGAGTCAGACAGATTGATTTACTAATTAGACAGCAGTTTACCTGGGACATAGTGACTCCCACAGCCTGTGCTCTTCATTGTCACAGGGCAGCACACGCAGCTAGCTGTGCTATGGGCACACAGCCACACATGTATGGGCAAGAGTAGTGCTTTCTCCCCATATCCATTATGTGTTTGCAAATGAGACTTCCAGGAAAATTGAGTGGATTTCTGATATTGCCCGAGGGACCAATAAAAGGCATAATATATGGACTAAGTTAGGCTAATGCATTGAAGTTTGAAATCTTTGTCGTTGGAAATGGATGCTTGAATACTACATTATTTTATCACTATGTGTTGCAGCAGCAGCAAGGTTGTAATGTTACAGCATAAACTGGAGAGACATGATTCCTCTAAGGCTTTATTTCTTCTCCAGATTTCAAAAGGCATAACCAACTGTCACTATAGCAGGGTTTTCCCGCTCCTAGAAAAAGAACATTCTGAATTACTTAATAATCTATCATTTTCATTCAGTTTTATGGATAAAATAGGTTTCTTTCATGCTGAAGAGAAGAAATACATGCCTTTCGTTTATCCTCAAGAGAACTTAGTTAGAGCAAGATTGCTTTCTCACACTCAGGGTAAATCTCGCCATTCCTTTTCCAATATCTCTAGACAGCTAGCTATATCTCCTGAGTGCTATTCAAGTCTGTGCTTAAACTATGAGCTTTATTAAGCTGCATCTCTGTGTCCTGGATCTTCCACTCATATGTAGCTGTCAGGAATCAAGGCAGATCTCAATATACAGTTGACCTTGTTGTGGCCTTGTGGTGATATTTTATTTTTGTTCTAATAGATAAAGCTTGCCTGGAGATCAGAGGAAAAAGCCAGCCATTATAAGTAAACACAAAAGTAATGCAATGTTAACACACGCCTTTAATTCTACCACTTAGGAGGCAGCGGTCTGTCTGGATCTATGGGAGTTCAAGGCCACACCAGAAACAGAGCCAGGCATGGTGGCACACGCCTTAAGTTCCAACACTAGTTAACCATGGAGGTATGGAGGTCTGTACAGACAGACAGGAAGTGACAGAGCTGGGCAGGAAGAGAAAGTGATGTAGCTGAACAGAGAGAGCAAATCAGATGGCAGAACATCAAGGCATATAGGCATGGGTAGGCAGGAAGTATCTCGCTTTTGGAAGCTGTGGAGTTGGTGAGGTGAGGTTAGGATGTGGCGGTTCCTATTCCTCTGATCTCTCTCAGGTTTTTACCCTTATATCTAGTTCCATGCTTTTTATTTAATAAGACAATTTAGAAATTCATAACAATGGCTCATTGTTGTGTGATTTCCTCGTGGTCTTCCTTTGTAATATAATAATTCTGACCCTTCTTTTCCCCTATAATTTACCTTAAGTTGAGCCGTATCCCCTTCTGTAAAATATTATCAGATTTCAGATTTTGGCTGAGACTAATTTCCGTTTATATTATTTTTACTTAACATACATTAATTTATAATATTAGTTGAATTTGGTGTGCTATGGCAATATTTCAACATGTGCACAAAACATGTATGAATTTTACTATAATAAAAATGGATACAGGTGTCTTTTTAAGATGGAGATTTTTTTTTTTATTTTGTGAGCATACCCAGATATGACAGATCAAAAAGAGTTCAAATAATTAAAATGAAATTGGGTAAATGATTTGAGTGCATGTTTGCCAAAAGAAGACATACAAACAGCCAACAAATGCGCTTTAAAATGCATACTAGGTAACAGGAAAGTGAGCTATCACCTCATTCGATTGAGAATGGTGATTATGAGAAAATGGAAAAATAGTACAGAGACAAAGAACCCGTATGCACTGTTGATATGATTGTAACTTAGAGCACATATCATGGAGAACACCATGGAGTTTTCTCAAAATTAAAAAAAAATAACATTTACAGTCTGCTTTACATCACTTTGTGTATGTGTGTGTCCAGGCACAGCTGTGTGTGTGTGTGTGTGTGTGTGTGTGTGTGTGTGTGTATGTGTGTGTATGAGAGAGAGACAGAGAGACAGAGAGACAGAGAGAGAGAGAGACAGAGAGAGAGGAGGCTAGAGGTCAAGGTGGAGATTCTTCTTCCAGCACTCTCAACATAATTTTTGAGACAGAGTCTCCAAATGGACAGAGAAAGGAAAAATTTCTTTAGACTACCTGACCAGCCAGCTCCAGGTCTCCTCCTTTATAGTGCTGGAAGTACAAGCATTCCCCTCTGCGTTTCACTTTTATTTATGTGGGTGCTGGAAGGTCCTCATGCTTGTCAGAAAACACTTTTACTAAGTGAAATATTTTGACATCTCACATACACCATTAAATTGTTTTTCTTTCTAAACTCACAAAAATTCAACCACCTCTTTCTCAGTATTTTGCTCTGATCTGAAATGATATACTTGACACTATATTCACATTTTGAAGTAATTTCTATCTTTCATTCCATGCTTCATGTTCATATTTTAAAATATTTTTCATAAATATAGATTATAGGAACATTTTATTTTAAATATTCTGGTTAGGAATGAAATGTATATTTTCTTAGGGGGAAGCCGAAGTTTTTGGATTCATTGTGCCTTTAAACAGAAACAGAATCCATAGACTCTATGTGCAGAAAATTCTCATGAAGGATGCACTGATGTGATTGTGGAGGCTAACATTACCCCAAATCCTCCTAACCCAGTACATACTTCCAGTGTGAGTCAGATATAGAAATTCAGTGTTTCAGAGATAGGCTGAAATTCACAGGCTTGAGATTCTCTGATATTTCAGTTCAAGTTTAAAAACAAGAGAGAAGCAGTTGTTCCTAGTGGAAGGCAGACAGGCTTTTTCATTTATTTCAGATATTCAGATGAGGATATTACCAGAAAGCATCTACCTTACTCAGGCTAATCATGTTCAGTAGCTCTCAAAATCGTGTGTAAAATAATCATTGATTTTATTTTTGCTCAATGTATGAACAAGTCAAATTAATAAAAACAATAGCCATCATAATCTTTTCCTGTGTCAGAATAGCAGCATGAAAGAAGAAAAAGAAAGGAGGGAAATGGAGAGAAAAGAGGAAGGAAGGAATGAAGGAAGGAAGAAAGGACAAAGAAAGGAGAGACATACGAAGGGAGACATATGAAGAGAGGGAGTAGAGACACACACAGAGAGAAAGGAGACCAAGCTAGTCCCATCGATGAATTTCTATACTCATTATTCCTTCCAGCCTCTAATTTTGTTCTGGGAGGCAATAGTTGAAGGCAATTATTTTCAAACTGAGTATAATCAATGCCTCCTATACTTGCTATCCACAATGTTCCCACTTTATCATCACCTCTGATCTTTTAAATATATTTCACCATGTTATATTGACAAAGTCTTGGCATTGGAAAAGTTAAGTGCTCAGGATACTCTCTGAGATCCATTTACTTTTAAATTCTCTGCTTCCAAGCTGGTAAAAAAAGAAAAAGGGAAATTGATTTGGATGCTGTCTCAATGCCCCCAGGAACTCTTATTTCCAGCCTTGCATTTATGGTTAGAGTGAGTTAGATTTGCTTCCCTCCGATGTAAAGAAGGGGAAGAGAAGTAACTCAAGAAAAAAATAGTCTGCTCAGAGCATCCTTATTATTGTTATTTACTACACCTCCACAGCAGTGACATTTACAAAGAAATCCCATGTATCTTCTCAAGTTCCTGGGTTTATAATCATCCCAATTAGCAATAGAGTCCTGCTTTGAATTAATGACCAATTTTTGGGTAAGCATATGAATTATTTTGGCCTCATAATCCATAATCTACAACACACATTTATTGTTTTTATGTTACCCTCTTTTACATTTATTAACATATTTATCATGATCATCAGAATATAATTGGAATCATTGTACACTAATGGTTTAATGTCCTTATTTACATGGTAGCAGATTTTCCACAATGTCACTCAATAAGCACTCCACTTAGCTTCAAATAATTCTAAATATGCATCTAGCCATTTTTTCATATGACCCCAGTATCTTTAATAAATAAAGAGGTTAAAATATGCAGCATAAAACTAGGGAGAAATCTAAAGTCTTATAAACTGTTGATACAGATACTAAGGAGAGCGGTATGGCGGTTCCTAAAGAAATTTAAACTTGAACTTCCACGTGGCCCAACAGTTCCTATTGTACATACCCAAGGAAATGCAATCACAACCATCTACCATAGCCATCCTGTCCTCTTCTCTATTTCTTTATTTTATTTTACATTACCATTCAGTTCTACATAACAGCCACAGATTCCCTTGTTCTCCCCCTTCCTGCCCACCTCCCCATCCCCCCAGCCCACCCCCCATTCCCACCTCCTCCAGGGCAAAGCCTCCCCCAAGGACTGAGATAGACCTGATAGACTCAGTCCAGGCAGGTCCAGTTCCCTCCTCCCAGCTCTTTGCTATTTCTTGAACATGGTAAAGCTCACTTATTGACAACACCTTGCCATACAACTTCTAATGCCCCTAAATGGATTTCAAAATGACACAGACATAAGTTCTTCTAAGTTAACTCTGTCAGTGCAGTAAGCTCCGCAAAGCTGTACCATGCATCATTCCCATACTGATTCCCTGTGCCAGGTTTACCATCACTGTCCATCATAGCTCCTTATATGGTGTATGATGTAAATATTATGCTTATTACCTGTTTCTCCCATTAGAATATTGGCTGTATAATGTCAGGAACTTTGTCAACTTAGGTTATTGCTTTTCCTGACATCTAGGGTAGTGTCTTATGCAACATAGATTTTTGAATAAATGTATTTATTGAAAGTAAGAATAAAAAGGTAAGATGTATTATCTATTCATTCTGGAAAATTTACAATATATTAAGATTTTTGAGTTTTGCTATATTACCATCCAAAGGTCCTCGAGCTATAGAAAACCCTTCTCTATCAGGCAAGCTCAAATTCAAATTGTTTCTTCTGCATCACTGACTCTTTTACAAAATTCTGATGACACAAAAGGGTAGACAGTACATTAGCTTGACTTCTCACACTTACATAAATAGACATGTAGCCGGAAGTTTCTCCGGTCTTGCCTGGCCCCAAAGGACAAATCTCTTCTACTAGTGTCAGTTAGTCCCACGTAAACACACAGAGGCTTATATCATTTACAAACTGTATGGCCTATGGCTCAGGCTTCTTGCTAGCTAGCTCTTATAACTTAGCTCATTCTATTTCTATTAATCTGTATGTTGCCACATGGCCATGCATTACCAGTCTGCTGGCATCTTGTTGCTCCACTTGGGCAGTGGGCTGGCATCTACCCTACTCCCTTTTCTTCTCCTCTCTCTCCAGTTCAAATGTACTGCCTAATCTTATTCTGCCTCACCATTGGCCAAATGGCTTTATTTATCAGCCAGTCAGAACAACACATATTAACAGAATATGGAAAGACATCCCACAGCATGCACATGTGCACATATGTACACATAAGGTAAGTGTACATGTTACACAATAAGAAAGAAATATTATACAGAAGCATAAAGCACGCTAAAATTTTCAAAAGTAAGCAGACTCACCATGCATAATTAAAAGCACAAAAACACGAGACACAGGGCTGCAAAATACGTCTAGTAATATGTCCTGGAAATTAAATGATTGCGCCAATAATTTTTTTTTTTTTTTTGGTTTTTCGAGACAGGGTTTCTCTGTGTAGTTTTGCGCCTTTCCTGGAGCTCACTTGGTAGCCCAGGCTGGCCTCGAACTCACAGCGATCCGCCTGGCTCTGCCTCCCGAGTGCTGGGATTAAAGGCGTGCGCCACCACCGCCCGGCTGCGCCAATAATTTAAACAATTACCTTGAAACTGCAAAATATAGTGAAATAAAAATAGCCACGGTTTTAAAATTGTCCAAATGTATTTAAGAAAAAAGATGTGTTACAGATACAGATAGAATTTGGAAAGTGGTATTCCTTTAGAACGAAATATTTATACTGAAGGATTAAAAATACAGAGTTAAAAAACACACAAAAATTCACTAGAGACCTATAGAAGAGAATGGGATACCAGTATACATTTAAGTTCAGTATTAAAAATTTAAGAGATTAAAAAAGTCAAATGGGTGAAATATTTATTTTTGATTTTCAGATGATAAACATTGATATTTATATATATTTATATTTATTATGTGTTTCTTAAAGGAATTAAGGGCTTTGATCTGATAGGTGCTTCTTATTTATTACTTCTTAAATTGAGGTAAATGAAGGTTATTTTTTGATAAACAAGCTCTAAGAGTATCTGATAATAACCAATGATCAATAGGAGAAATAATATGAAAAATGCACATGCTCAGTGAAACACACTCCTAACACATGAGTGTTTAAATTCCTTGTCATTTATCCAAAAGAATAGAATCATATTCACACAAAAAACCTTGGACTGAATGCTTATGCCTTACATATGAATGTTTAGAGTAGTTTTACTCATAATCATCCAAATTTGGAAGAAATCTAAGGTGTCTCACACCATCAGCAAGGGTATATTAATAAAATAAAATATTATTCAGCACTGAAAAGAAATGAACTATGAAATCATGGAGGAAAGAAACACAAAGAAAGCTGACATATGTATTACTCAGAAGTCTTTCTGAGAAAAACTATCCAGTGAATGGTTTTAATTACATGACATTCTGAAAAAGTCAAAAATATGAAGAAAAACAGATTCATGGTTGCTGGAAGTTAATGGGGAGAGAGGAATAAAAAAGGACCTTATGGTGAATTCTTAAGACAATGAATTTCTCTCTATAATACTATAAAAGGAAATAAGTTATTACAAAATCATCCAAGTTCATCAAAATAAGTGCTACAAAAATCTCAAAGAAAAAATGAAGACATAAAAATTTATTTAAAGAAATACTAAGCAAATCTTTAAAACTGGTTAAAACAGATACAAGAATCTGAACAAATTTCAAGTAAAGTATGTATAAGGAGAATAGACTATATAGGCATAGCATACAAATTCAGAAAGATAAAAAAAGAAAGTCTGTGATGGCAATACAATAAATAATGACTCATGTACAGGGCATTAACATGCAATATAAGAAATAAACTAATCAAAATTTTAAAGGTAAAATAAAATAGTATCTATGAGCTCAACATATATATATATATATATATATATATATGTATATAAATTTCTCAAAGAACAAAATAACAAATCATATTGGAAAATATTAGTAGCTTACATATGCAAAGTTAATATATACTAAATAAGATATATCTATGAACAAAGAAAAAAAACAACCTAAATAAAATTAAATGTTTTGAAGGCAAAGTAAATTAAAAATAACTCAATATAATAAGAAGTGGTTACTATCATATGAAGACATTTGAACATACCCCTAAAAGTGAGTGTGACAAGATTAGTAACAGGAATGGGGTGGGACAGATCAGTGGCAGAGCAATGCACAGCATAAGTGAGGCCCAAAACCAGTCCTTAGCAAGGAAAAGAAAAAAAAAAAAAGATGGCTAGCAATTTATAAATGTCTTTCTAGCCTTCATGGAGATGTAAATCTGAAATGCTGTTACAAAATCACTGAATGGCTAATGGGATAACTGTAAGTGCCATGTGCTGTTGAGGATCCCTGTGTGCTTTTGGTGCTGGTGGAGCTAAGAGAATCAGTTCTCAAGTCTGTTATTGTAGCTCCTAAAATTGTCTGCCATGCTTCTAGTTATTGTGTGTATGTGTGTGTGTGTATGTGTGTGTGTGTGTGTGTGTGTGTGTGTATGTGTGTATGTGTGTGTGTGTGTGTGTGTGTGTGTGTATTCATATAGTTTTTTGTTCATTTGCTTGATGTGTTTTGTTTTAACCTAATACTGGTTGTATGGATAGATTAATGACTACTCATTAAGTTAAATCTTCATACTGTATATATTTCCCTAAAAATACATTATACAAAAATACAAAAACAAAAATCTTATTTTTAAAAGAGCATAGAGGATAGATTCAGGCTGCTTGCATTAGAATTTTAGGCTCAGGGGTTTCTACTGGACTTTGATGGAGATATCGAGTATGTCTTTCTCACTCTCCTCCATGTCATAGTTTTTGTTGACTTGATAAAATCCTAGATATACCTGTAAAGAGGGACTCTTAACTCAGATAATGCCTCCATCATATTGACTTGGTGCTGTATCTGTTGGACATTTTCTTGATTGCTGATTGATGTGGGGGGTTATATAAGAAAAGTGGTTGAATTTAAACCTGAAATCAAACAAGTAAACAGTTTTCTTCCGTGGGTTCCTCCCCTGACTTTCCTTGATGATGTATGTTACATACAAGAATAGGATGAAAACAACCCTTTCCATCTCAAGTTGGTTTGGGTCAGTGATTGATCACAGCAACAGAAAAGTAGACTGTTTACTCACTACATCATCATCATAATAATAATAATAATAATAATAATAATAATAATAATAATAATAAAGAGAGTTTTGTATTTAGAGAGGATCTGGGGCATGAAGAAACAAACGATTTCCTTTCTAAAAAAACATCTAAATGAAAATCTGGCTACCTAAGGGACTGATAAAAGTTAGCTGGAAGTACAGTCATCACACACAATAGGCATGTGTGGTGGACAAATTCTCAGATAGCCCCACAGCATCCCCTCCTCTGAGCATTCACACACCCGGATGAAACTTTCCCCTTGAGACTGGGTGAAAATGTCATGCAAAGGCAATGTAGCACAATTTATGTAGCTTTGTTGAATAAAATTGTGACTTCCACCACAGCTAGCAGAATCTGCTGATTTTGATAAATCAAGTTGTCCCATGAAGAAGGACAGTAATGTAATAACAAGGAGGCAAGGTCAGGCTCTGGTCAACCTGAGGGTAATAAATAGTTCTCTACAACCTTAAAAGAACTGAATCCTGGGACTAGCCTGGCAAGCTTGGATGAAACTTCTTCCACAGTCTTCCTTACCAATAGCCTCATTTATAACAGCAGCCATGGCTTTGGGCAAGTTTTTGGTTTCCTGGGTGTCAGACGTATAGTCACAAAAAGATGATAAGCATCCCATTTAAGTCTCTAGACAGCAATATGTAACCAATGCTCCATGACAAATTCTGGCCCCAAGCCTCTCTTGGGAATTAAAGTGCCTGAGCTTTGTGCTAAGTATTTTCTCTAAAATTTAGTAAAATTATTTTTTCTTAATTATGTAAATCTGTGGCTATTTTGTCTGATTATATTTGCCTGGTATTCTTTTTTCACTGAGATAAAATAATTTTCTACATACGTAATTACAAAGAACCACAAGCGAAAATATGTTGATTAGAGATGCTTCCTGCCCATTTACCCTCTGGTGATACAACCATTGACTAAGCTGTTTTCGGATGGGTGGAAGGTCAATGACCAAAGAGAGAGCAACAGCTTGATTAGAAACACACATGCACAAATGACTGCTGTTG